>NW_022631060.1:11151693-11508508 GCF_010015895.1 Lontra canadensis | reverse complement strand
GGCCTGGTGCTCAGCCCGGCCACCCACTCAGCTGGGTCTCTGTGAGGAGGAGGGACCTCTGGCCCGGCCCCCCAGGCCCGGACGGCTCTGCTGTTGTCACGGACGAACGGGCGCAGCCAGGGCTGGGAGGGCTGTGGGCACACGCTCCAGTCAGGGCCTGGGAGCGGAGCCCTTGGCAGACTCACCCCCCACCTGGTGGGGGACAAGGCCCTGATGGTGGGGGTGCCTGGGGCCTTCTCAGGGTTCTTCGCTCCAGGATTCCCAAAGCTGGCCCGTTTCCAGCGGCATCACGACGACATCATGGAGAAGGAGCTCAAAGGCCTGAAGAAACACCTGGCGAGTAGATGCTCCCTGGAGGCCCTGCCCTCACGGCCCGGGGCAGGGGGAGGGGACCCACAGAACCCTGCCCACGCTGCCCAGAGCCCGGTGTCCAGCTCCGTCTCCTGCTGGGCCCAGGGCGCCCTCGGGGCTGAGCAGGGCCTCGGGGAGTGTGTGCACGGGGCCGGGGTCAGGGAGGCGGTGGCCGCTGGCTGGGACCCGAGCACCTTGTGTCCTTCTGCCAGGACGAGCAAGAGATGAGCGCAGGGCTGTACACCACCAGGTAGTTTCTCCAATGTTTCATCGGCCGGGTAAGGCTCCCCAGGCAGACCTGGTCCCTGACCTGCTCCCGGCCCCGGGCCCAGGGGAAGCCCGAGCTCGGCCTCACGCTCCAGACCAGCCAGGCCTGACCCCAAGGCCCTGAGCCTGAGGCTCGCCGTCCTGATGCGTCCTGGAGCCCCAAAGGGGGCCCCTTGAGGACGTCCCGGGGGACCGGCGCTGTCCATCTCTGCCTCCCCAGGGAAGGCCACGTCAGCCTGGGAGCGGACTGGCCCTCGGCCCATTCTGCGGCCAGCCTGGAGTCCTGTCGGGGTGTGTGGGCACCGAGGGTGGGGCAGAGTCTGTGGCCCCCCAGGTCTGTGGGTCGTACTGGCTGGGCCCTTCCTGCCCAAGGTCATCTGGAGCCCATCTTCCCCAGGAGGAGGACACCCACAAGACGGGCTGCGGAGCCCTGTCCGACGCAGCCAGGGGGGCGGCAGGGGCGGGGCAGAGGGGAGGCCTTCGCCCCGTGGAGACCCCCCTGGGCCTCCCACACCCTCTCTCCCTGCAGACCCCCTTCGCGCTCACCCTGAAGCTGTGGGACGCCTACATGCTGGACGGAGAGCGTGTCCTCACAGCTATGGCCTACACCGTCCTCAGGCTGCACCGCAGTAAGGGACCCCGTGGGAGCCCAGGGGTGTCTGATGCAGGTATGGGGGGCCGGGGAGATGGCCCACTGCTCCCAGGAGCAAGGAGCAGGCAGGCCTTGGTGGAGGGACACAGGCCGGCCGGTGGCTTGGGGGCCCCCCTGCAGAGGAGCAGCGGGCACGGGGCCTCTCCTGCGCGGCTCTGCCCGTGGTGCTCCTGGGAACAGCGGGACGCCCAACCACTGTCCCCGGGCAGGATCCTGGGACAGTGGGGAGGCGCCCCTCTGCTCTGACTCACACCCATTGCCCAGAACGCCTCCTGAAGCTGCCCCTGGAAGGGCTGCAGGGCTTCCTTCAAGACACCCTGGCCCAGCCCTGGGCCCTGGAGGATGAGGCCGTCCTCAAACAGCTTCGGGCCTCCATGGCCCATCTCCGATGGAGGAAGTGCGACCTGCCCCCGCCAGGTGGGCTCCGGTCCCCGTCCCCTCCTGCCTCACCCTCCTGGGGCCACTCACAGTGGACCCAGTTCCTGGGGGGCCTTCCTCTGTGTTTCTGTCCCTCTGCTCTTCTGCTCCAACCTCAGGGAACCCAGGCCCGGCCCGGGCATCGGGGTGACCCCTGTGGGGGCGGGGCATCCACGGCCTGGATCAGGTGTGAGGGGCAGGCCAGGGTGGACACCCGGGAGGCGGGAACACACCCTGGGGGCCCAGCCAGCTGGGCACAAGCAGCCTGCTGGAGACGCTAACCCAGTCTGCCTCTTTGCAGCCGGCCCTGAAGAGCTCCCCAAGATGCCCCTGGGCCAGGAGCAGGTGTCCCCAGCCCCGACAGCCCTCCTCCCTTCTCCTACACTGGAGACGCTCTCTGGAGTGGACAGGCTGGCCTCCCCAGGCCCAGCCACACACCCTGAGCAGCTGGGACCCCTTCCCCGCCAGGCCGTGCTCAAGGCCAAGCAGCCACTGCAGGAGGGAAGGTCGACGCAGCCCTTGGCTGCACCCCTGTGGCCAGAAGCCCCTGGGACCCTAGTTCTGGCACAGCTGCCCCCAGCCCAGGACCCCTCGCTTGCCCGGCTACCCTGGCAGTGATGCAGTTCCCTCCCCAACCTGCCAGGACATCAGGGGGGTTGCATGCAGGGGGCCTGTGGACATGGCCTTGAGGCCACAACACTGGGTCCCTTTCCCTTTAACCCCTGCTGGGGCCACCCCTGTGGCCACACCCCAGACCAGGCCCCAAAACATCTCTGGGTCTCCTGGGACGAGATCATCCCACCCCAGGAAGAAGGATGCAGGAGGGCCAAGGACACCCTTCCTGCCCTGGGGCCTCTGCAGCTCCTGCCCCTGTGTGGCCTTCGACCAGCCCAGCCGAGACACGTGCGGGCCAACGCTGAGCCCACAGCCCCAGGGCGCCGAGCCTGCCCAGGCCCCTCTGATCTCCTCCTTGATGGGGAAAGTAGATGCCCCTCAGCCTCTGGAGAAGAGCGTGGGGGCCAAGAGGCTCTGGGCAGCCAGCACGGTGCCCTGCCTCCTCACTTTGGACTTCTTGGAAGATGGCACCCCCGCCAGGATGTACAAGTCACTGACCTAGAGGGACCTCCGCTGGCCTGACCCCAGGCCCCCGGGAGCAGAGACAACACGAGCTCCCCCACGACCAGAAGGAAGACTGATGGGTCTCGGGCCCCGTGGCCTTGGGCAGTCCTGAGTTCTGACCCAAAGCTGCTCAAGTCCTTGAAGGATTCTCTGTGTCCACCTGGGGCCTGGGCATGCCCCACGGGTGCACGACTCCCACCTAGGTCAGCACTGGGGACCACAGGTCACCCCAGCCTGGGCGCATGGACGGGCAGGTGGGCCCTGCCCTCCCCTCCCCAACAGTAGGAGGCAGGGGCCACCAGAGCGCGGGTCTCCAGCGGTCACCTGGCAGCCATGGGGCAGTGGCCAAGGCCAGGCAGATGTGTTGGGACCCTGTCCGGGAACCCTGATGCTGCACCCCAGCTCAGGTCCGCGTCCTCAGCACCTGCCTCTCAAGGAAACTTGGGAAACGTGCCGACACCCGCCGTCAGCACAGGTGCCAAGTGGGGGACGCTAGTGCCCAGGCCTCCGTGGGATTACCCCCTTCCCCTGAAGGAGAAGCTGGTGTCCGTCCCCAGGGGAAGGCTGGCACCCTTGGTTCTGAGCCCCTGTTGACTGCTGACATTCAATAAAGTGTTGTCGTGGTCGAACGCAAAGCCGGCCTGTCCTGAGGCGCCCAGACTCTCTGCGAGACGCACCAGACAGACACCCAGACAGAAGAGGGTGGCTTGGCCCAGCCCGCCTCCCCAGTCCCCGCAGGGCTCCCCGCAGAGGGGCCTCCAGGCAGACAAGGCTGAGGGACCCGGGGCCCTTCCCATCTCGGCCAGACGCCAGGGTCAAGACCATCCAATAATTTACTGCAACTCAGCCTGTGCCCAAAGGACCAGGACGGGGCTGGGAGGAGAGTGACAGCCGGGTGCCGGTGGCCTCAGGTCACCACAGTCTGTGCAAAGCGTCCTGGGAGGTGTGCGGACTCCGTGCAGGGAGCCTGGGCCGGCGGGGCGGCGCTTCCCTCCTTCCCTCCCTTGCCCTCCCTCCGACCGCAGCACCTCCTCCTGGCATCCGGCACCCGCATGCCCCATGCCCGTGCTCCGTGCCCGTGCTCCGGGGGCACAGAGGGCCTGCAAGATGGTGGGGGGAGGGGGCGTCAGGACAGCAGACACTTGCAGCTCATGCAGCCGGGGCCCCCCTCGTCGGGCGGGCTCAGCTTCCGCACCTTGTGCTGCCGTATCTCGCGCACCAGCGTGTAGAAGGCGTCCTCCACGCCCTGGAAAGGAGGGGCCGGCTCAGAGTGGGACTCGGCCTGGGGCCTGGCAGGGGAGGGGACCGAGGGACCCCCGGCCTCAAGCTCACGTAGAATCCCTGCCCTTCCCCACCCTCTTCCCATTCCGACTCCCATGTGGCCACTGGGCCCCGCTCATCCCGCAGCCCCAGGCCTGCCCCCACCAGGCAGCTCGCTCCTCAGGAGCCTCCCCCACAGGGCGGGCCCGGGGTCTGGCTCGCAGCTTGAACATCCCCGTGTCCCTCTCCTTTCTGACCTACCAACCTTGTCCCCACCAGCCCATGAAGGGGGCAGGGCCAACAAGGGCCCACAGGGCACTCTGGGGGCCGAGGAGCCAGGGCCCCAGGGTCGCCGCTCCGGCCTGGCTCAGGGCAGCTCTCTCCAGGGACCTCCGCCTCTCCCTGGAGCTGGATCAGCCCAGACCCTGGGCCCTGGCCTCCCTCGCTGCCCTGCCGTCCGGGGACACTTACAGCGCTAGGGGCCGCTGGGTCACGGGGGTCCCGGAGGGTCCCAGAGGGTCCCGGAGCTGGAGCCAGAGCCAGAGCGGCTGCCCTGTGTCGGGGGAGAGGGGGCAATGAGCACTGCTCCCTGGCGGGGGCGGGGCGGGGCGGGTCCCTGGCTCGAGGTGGGGTGGGGAGCCGGCTCACCTGGCGCGTCTTGGCCGACGTCTCGATGTAGGGGATGCCGTAGCTGCGGGCGAGGTCCTGTGCCTGCCGGGACTCCACGGTGCGGGCAGCCAGGTCACACTTGTTCCCCACCAGCACCATGGGCACGTCATCGGAGTCCTTCACTCGCTTGATCTGCTCCCTACGAGGAAAAAAGTGGGAGCCAGTCGCTCAGCTGCAGGCAGAGCTGCATCCAGAACCAGGACAGAGACATGAGGAGAAACAAGGACAGAGAAGCCCCAAGGGCCGGCCAGCAGCCCACCTGTACTGGTGGATGTCCTCAAAGGACTTGGTGTTGTTGATGGCGAACACACACAGGAAGCCCTCCCCGGTGCGCATGTACTGATCCCTCATGGCGCTGTACTCCTCCTGGCCCGCCGTGTCCAGGATGTCCAGCAGGCACGTCTCCCCGTCGATAACCACTTGCTTCCGGTAGGAGTCCTGCAGGAGAACAGGCTTCAGGAACCCCCCCGCCCTCTCCTAGGATGGGCCCATCCTGGGCCTCTCTCCTGCCCCACCCCCAAGTCCCACAAGCGGGGGACGCCCTCCCGCGGAGCACACGGAAGACAAGCCCACCTCAGGAGTCGAGGCTGGGGACGGGAGCACCGACACTCACCTCGATGGTGGGGTCATACTCATCCACGAAGTGGTTCTGGATCAGCTGGATGGTCAGGGCACTTTTTCCCACGCCTCCAGCGCCCACCACCACAAGCTTATATTCCGTCATCGCTCCTCAAGGGCTGAAGCACGGGGCACTGCGGTGGTCTCCCGTCCCGCCTGCGGAGGGAGCTGCACTCAGCACAGGCCCAGCCCCACGGAGCAGGCCTGTGAGCTCCCCATGCCACCGCCCCACCCTCTGGCCCCAGAGAGCCAGGGAACGGGGCCCAGCCCCCCCCCACCTGCAGCCCCTCTAGCCCAGGGGTGGCAGACGGCCCCCACTCCAGCTGCACTTATGGCTCTGAGAGAGCAGAAAGCTGGCCCCCAAAAGGCAGAGCTGACAGCTGAGAGCATCTCCCAAGCACGCACCCAAATTAGAAGTTGCTGGGTAGGCAGAAAGCCTGAACTGGAAGCCCTGCAGGCTGAGGTTATCGGTCCCCTCCCTGCAAGAACAGGTCGGGCCACAGCAGCGTGCCTGGGCAGGCCAGCGCCAGCCTTCGACTGGCTGAGGACCCCCCCCACCCCACCCCCCCGCCGCCAGCATGTTGCTGCCTTTGACAAGCATTTACTGAGCGCCTACTGCATGCCAGCTGCTGTTCCAGGCGCAGGGTGACGAGCAGGGAAAGAAGCCCCCGGCCCCTTCTCCAAGGAAAAGGCTGGCACGCGTTAAAATAAGGGGAAACCCACTGTATCCTGCTACCAATGAGCTTCGGAGAAAGGACACCGAGGAGGCGGCCGGGCGCGGGTTGGGGGGAGGAGGGCTCCCGGTAACGGACCGAGCGAGAGAAACAGGCCCAGCGGAGGCGCGGAGCAGGGGTGCAGGTGAGCAAGACTCAAGGCCTCCGGCGGGGTGTCCCGATTTGTGAGGTTGAACGCGGGGTGCCCTTGCTCCTGTCCCTAGACAGTGGGCAGCGATTTCCTAACCCCTGACTCGCCGGCTGTGTACCGTGATGGCCGCCCAGTGCCCGAGCCCTTGGGAGCGCGCCGTGGACTCGAGGGGGGCCGCGGCGGACCTCGGCTCGGGGGGCCCCCCGCACGCTGCCCAAGAGCACGGCTGGGGCCCCGCGGAGGGCAGGGCCAGGGGCGCGGACGCACCGTGCCCCCGCCGCCTCCCGCAGCCCTCCCGCCCGCGGCTCACCTGCGCCCCCGCGCGCCCCGCCGCCGCCGCCGCGCCTCCAACGCCCCGCGCCGCAGCCCGGGTCGGGGCCGCCGCCCGCCCCCCGCCCGCCCCCGCCGCACTCACCGCTCACTGGCGCGACTGCCCTCGGGGCCGGGGCCGGGGCCGGGGCGGGGGCGGGGAAAGGGGCCGCGGCCGGGGCGCGCGGCTCGCCCAGCGCATGGGCTCGGTCCGCGGAGGGTGCGGCTCCGGCTGCCGGCGGCGGGGCGCGGGCGGCGGACACTCGGGGCGGGGGGGCGGGGGGGGGCCGGGGGCGGGGACCGGCGCACGCCCCGCCCTGCGCCCGTCCGTCAGCCTGGCGCGGCTTGCCATTGGCCGAGGGGGCCGGGCCCCGCCCCAGAGCCGTCCCGCCCCGTCCCGCCCCGCTCCGGTTGGCCGACCCGCCCGCCCGTCAAGAGCCGTGGCCGGGCGGGGCTTCCGGGAAACGGCGCGGAGGGTGGTGCGGGCCCGGCAGGCCCTCGTGGGCCGCGGCCTAGAGGGGTGGGCTCTGCCAGGCCGTAGGACTGCGAGGACGCGAGGTCAGGGGTCCGGGGGCGACGGCTTCTCCGGAGAGGTTCCGGACTCTCCCGGGGGAATGGAGGCCCCTCAGGAAAGCCGGACCGCCGGCGGTTGTAGGCTGGGGCGGGGTCGCTGCGGTCCGGCTCGAGCCCCTGCCCTGCCGGGAAGGGCTTCCCTGCGTCGCGACGCGCGGTCCACCGAGGGGGCCACGGAGCCGAAGGCCAGCCCGGGGGCGAGCCTCAGGGAGGGTGGAGGGCCAGCACCGCGGACGCCCCCCGGACTGGGGGACTGAGGGGTGGGCGGAAGCCTGGAGCAAAGCAGAGGGGCGACCGGGGCGAGGGTCAGGCTCCCGGACGGGCCGCGCCGGAAGCCTCTGGGACCCCCCCAGTGGCCGGAGGCTCGGCTGCCTTGCGCCCCTCTTCCCGTGCGGTGGCTCCGGAACGGGCGCCGGCGCCCCTTCCAGGACACCTGGCACCTCGGTTAGTCTTGGGCTCGGCACAGCCGGTGCGCCCAGGGCCAGAAGATGCCTGGGCATCTCTGCGGGGTGGGCGGGCGGGGGGGTGAGGGATGGGGGCCCGTCTGAGCCCACGGAGCAGCGGGACACACATACCCTTTTTATCCCATATAGGGGGTCTTGGTTCTCTCCAGTGCGCAGCCCCGCCAGGGCTCCGAGGACCGGCCTTCTCCCGCACCCCTTCACCACCAGCCTCGCCCAGCTGGGGCAGGCCCTGCAGACCCGCCCACCCAGCTGCCCGCCACCCAGCCCTTCCAACCCTACAGAAGCTTACCGTGTGGCCCAATTAACAAATGGTACCCAGCAAATCCCACCCAAAAGTTGCTCAGAGGGGTGTACTGAAATCTCCCCCATCCCAAGCACAAACGCACATCCTATCTTTTGAGATTTTCAAAAAGACATGGTTTTAACATTTAAAAAATTTTCAAAGTGGTGCAGAAACACACCCTCCTTATTTACAAAGAAAGAATGGTGCATTACACAGAAGACCCAACCTTGCTTTGCTCGGACGCCCCCCTTTCCCATCCCCTATCCCCTCCCATGCCGGCTCGGGGCTGTTCTCTGGGAGCTCACCCTACTGCAGGCCGTGACCTTGGCGGACCCCTTCGGGGGCCGCCCCCGCCGCACCGCATCACCGACCCCACGTGCCGTGGCAGTCTAGAACAGGGCGGGATTCGCGCCTGGCACGCATAAATGGGAGCGGGTGGCGGCGTCCCTCGGGAGCATGGACACTCCAAATTCCCCTCCGGGTGTCCAGATCTGCGTTTCCCTCCTCTTCGGGGGGATCCTTTCCCATGGCGCTTCCTTTTGTTTTAGCATCGACCACACTTGAAGGCGAGCGTACATCTCTGAAGGCCGGGACCTCAGGGACGACCCTCCCAGCCGGGAAAGGTGGGCGCTGCTCTGCACTAGACACTGCCTTTGCAGGGGCTGACCCCTAGTCTGTCCGCGCCCCAGCCTCCTCGAGGCCCCACCCCTCCACCCCCGCGGCTGGATGGCCTCTCACCTCCGCCCCCTGGTTCCCGCCCAGCGCACAGGGCGCCCACCGCGTGGGGCCGAGCCCTCCAGATCCCAACCCGGTAGGCTGCTGCCCCGCCCCGCCGGCCTGCCCTAGCAACCGTTGCTAAGGGGCGTGGCTGAGCCCGGAGATTCCCGCGGCCTCATGAATATTTTAGTATTCAGATGAGGCTCCGGCCTCGTTGCCATGGCGCCCCGGCCCCGCAACCCTGCCACCGGAAGAAC
Organism: Lontra canadensis; assembly: GCF_010015895.1. Classification (NCBI taxonomy): domain Eukaryota; kingdom Metazoa; phylum Chordata; class Mammalia; order Carnivora; family Mustelidae; genus Lontra; species Lontra canadensis. Next base: position 11,499,688 of record NW_022631060.1, on the reverse strand, counting down.
GACCCCGAGTCGGAGTGAGCGCCCGGCAGCGGAGGGCGCCCAGGGCGGTGGCACCGGGACCGACCCCGCAGGTGAGAGCCAAGCACGCCTATGGGCCTTGGGCCGCAGGCCTCGCTGTATCTCCCCCGTGCCTGGGGGAGACTGAGGCCGAGGACGGGTCCCAGGACGAGGCAGCAAAGCCAGTGGGAGACTCGGTGGTACCCCTAGATGTCCAGTCTGGTCCTTCGGGGGCCCCGCCCACACCCCTAGCCGTGCTTCGAAGGGCTCAAGGCCCTGCGCCTGCCAGGGAGAGGGAGGCAGGGACCCAGACTCTGCTCTGGGTGTTTCCATAGTGGGGACCAAGGAGGGGACCAGGCCCTGCCCTCCGAGCCCCTCTACTCTGAGGTAAAGGAGTGGAGTCGTGCAGGGGACCCGGAGAGCTGACGACCCAGGCCAGGGGTTGGCATTAGCCTGTGGACACAAGTTTCCAGCTGGGGCTCCTAGACTGGCAGGGCAGGGTGGGAGCAGGGACGTGAACTGACAGTTCCAGCCATTGCATGAATGGGAGGGACAGTGTTTACATGGGAGCTGCGGCTACCAGCCCAGGCCTGGCTCCTTGGACCCCGAGACCCTTGGGCTAGACAGGACCAGTATGTGGGGCCGGGTCAGGGTAGGGCCTCTAGCCAGCCGCTGTCAGGCACAGAAGGGAAGGCAGTGGGCTCGGCCCAGGATGATGCCCAGAGGCGACCTGGGACGGCAGCCTGACCAGCCTATATATCCAAGGCTGGGATGAGGGCAGCCAGCCTTCCCGGGAGGCACAGTGACGGGCCCTTCTGCCAGGCTTGGGCTTTTCACCAGCTGGAGAAAGGCAGACTGCAGAGGGAACCTGTGGAAAGAAATCCTGCCTAGAAACCCTGTGAGTCTGTATGTTGGGGCTCACCTGCACGGCCTTGACCTCCTTGGACCCTCAGGGTACAGATCACTTTCCAGATGAGGCCACTGAGGCCCACAGAGCCTGGGCAGCTTGTCCCAGGGCTCAGCAGCCCCTTCCACCGCTTCTGCGAAAGCCCAGCTGGCCGCCCTCCCAGCCCCGGGCATGAGGGAGAGGGCACGGCTTAATGCGTCCAGGGGGCTGAGAGAGAAGAGCAGTACCGGACTGTGCCCCCATCACACCCCCAATTCCTCCAGTGGGTGGGGGAGAGCCCCCCTTCCGCACATGTGGACACAGCAGGCAAGCACACTGCCTGCAGAGGGCCTACTTGTCTTGGGGTGCAGTGCTCACTCCAGAGAATGAGCTGAAGAACAGAACACGTCAAACTTCTCAGGAAAGTAAATCCAGGAAGGTTAGGGGTAAGACAGGTGCAGCGGTCAGCGAGGCCTCAACCCAAGTGAGAGGGAAGTGCCCAGAACATTCCAAGCAGACTTCTGGCTCTAATCCTAGAGATGGCTCCAGGGCCAGGGGTCAGGCCAGGCATCTGCATCTTTAAGGGGCAATTCCAGGCAAGCCTCGTGCAGGTGTCCAGGGACACACTGGACAACATCCCTGGGAGCCTGGGGCTGAGGGGGCTCCGGAGGGACAAGGTGCCAGGGAGGCCCACCCGTGAGAGACAGTTCAGACTGACAGACCTGGGACCCCTTTTGGAGAGAGGATGGCATTAGTCACCACCTGACTGTTCCTCATCGGCCAGTCCAGGTCCCCCATCAGGATGATCAAAGGACCTGAGGACCAGTGCCCATATGGACAGCCCCAACCACCTCCACACCTGGCCTATGGCCTCAGCCCAGCCTGTCCCAAATGCCCTGGCCAGGAGGCCACCACGACTCTCTCCTGCAGGTGTCACCTGAAGACACATGCTGCTGCCTTGTCTGGATGTTTGACCCGTGGTGGGAAAAGGCAGCTGCCTCCAGGTGAGGGGCTCAGTGGGCATAGGGGTGTGGGGAACCCTTGAGAGCCTGACCCTGGGCCCCCAGGCCTGGAGACCATTGGTGGAGACACACAGCACAGGGCCTGAGCCAATGGCTTGCTGCTGGCCCCAGCTGACAGAGCGAACATGACCTGAGGCCTCCCCTCAGACGCACAGCCTGGGTAGGACCTCAGATAGGGGAGTCTCTACTGTGGACCCTGAAGGGTGGGTAGAAACACAAGGAGGTGACCCGCCCAGACCCCAGTGGGTGTGAGCTAAGGCTGAGCAGGCAATGATGAGGCCACCACGCGTCCCCTGGCAGGCTGAGACCGAGTGAGTGAGAGCCCCATCGGAGCCAGGCAGGGTGAGCCCCAGAGCCTTGCTGCGCGCGGTCCCAGCCAGGCTGCAGATCGGGGGAAGAGCAAAGGCGTAGTGGCTTTGCCCTCTGCCTGTCCACGCAGGTTGGATGTGAATGGCCCAGGCCTGGGACAGAGCCCACGGGCCTTGGCCGAGCGCAGCCATGGTCCCGGTGTGGGAGCTGAGCTGGCAAGGCCTGCAGAACCCCGCCCACAGAGCAAGAACCCAGGCCGCCACAGGGACAGGCGTGCCGAGGGGCTGGACGATGAGTCCCTGTCGCCTGCCCGGCTGGTGAGTGCTGAGGGGTGGAGGGCTCAGGCCGCAGGGGTCCGATGGGGCAGCATTGGGCACGTCCAGCCTGCGCTCAATCCACAGCCCACCTGCAGCCCTGCCTGACTGAGGGCCGCTCTGCTCTCAGCCCCGCTTCGTCCCCAGCACTGCTCCACCCTCAGGGCCAGCCCCAGGGGCCTGGTGACACCCATGGCCCCCAGGCACTCAGGACGCCCGAGGGCACGAGCTTGGCAGGAACTCCCAGGTGTTCTCCTGATGCGCAGGAACCACTCCGTGAACCTCAGAAGCCCCCTATTGGAGCAGCGCCATTCTGGTGGGAGGCTGGGCGGCAGACAGTGCCAGGCGCACGGAAGGGGCAAACCTCCAGGGGTCAACGAAAACACAAGCAAAGGGAGGGTCCCCTGCCGTCCAGGGCGGGCTGGCGAAGTGGCGGCTGCTCCAGGGTCCCACTGACTGTGTCGGGGGCAGCTGGGGAAGGCTTTCTCCCAAACCTGGTGGGGGGGGGTGGTTTGCTGCCGCCCCCTACTCCCGCTCTGCGACCCACTGGGAGATGCAGAGCCTTCTTGACTCCAGGTTCCCACGCAGCAACCCCTCTGGGCAACTCCGCACCCACTGTTGGCCATGCTGAGGGGGCAGGTCCCACCAGGTCCAGGCACTGCCCAGGCAGCCCTCAGGCCCACACCCACCCTTGCACAGGGTAAGAAGGTGCAGTGCCCAGGGAGGGGTCCCTTGGAGATTCAAAGGTGACGTGCTCACCAGCATGCAGAAAGGAGCCTGGCTGCCTGAGGTCCCTGCCCGCCTTCCTGACCAGCCGACTCACAGAGAAGCATCCGCACTGATCAGGGAAGGTGGGAGGGACACCCCCGCCGGGCCCCCTCCCCAGGCTCCAAGCCAGCTCCTCTGTGTGCACGGCCCTCCAGCCATGCCCACAGGCCCCTATCTTCCCAGGGTCTTGATCCAGTGTGGAGTCCATCAGGACGGCCCTCCCACCAGCTGCTCAGCTGGGGGACAGAGACAGGCCCACCCCTGCACCGGCCAGCTCTGGGGTCCCCTGTCCCTTCGCACATATGAGGCCTGGTTCAGACACCACAGGTGGGCTAGTTAGAGGGGCCCTCCTGGGGCCACAGAGGACACCTGGCTGCACGGACAACAGGCTGACCTGCGAAGGCACTCCGGGCACTGGCTGACCCATGCACAGAGCTGGGGTCTCATCTGCTGGACAGAGCAGCTGGCTGGGGACAGAACTCCCTGCTCCGGACAGCAGGACAGGGAGGGTCCAGCCTGGCCGTGCCGGGCAGTGCCGGGAGCAAGGTGCAGGTAGGGTCAGTCCCCCCACCGCACCCTGGCTGGACCCAGAGGGGGACCAAGCCTTGTCACCCCCCTGGTATCACACGCTGGGAGCCAGGCCGGGAGCTGCAGACTTTCCTGAGGTTCACTGGACTCTCTGTTTCATTTCCTTTCCATTTTGTGTTCGTTCGTGGAAGATCGTGCCCAGCAGGGGGTGTCCCTGCAGAAGTGTGTATGGTCACTATCTTCCTCAGACGGATGGTGGGGGATGTCTCTACCGCTCAGAAGGCTTTGTACGGCCTGGGAGCCCTACAGAATCGGGCTAGTTGGGGTGCAAACAGTATCGTGACTCTGTTCCCTCAGATCTGCTTGGACACCCCTCATCATCCTCGGGGCAGCGCCTACCCACAGCACTGTCGGGTGGACCCTGTTGACACTAAGGCACCCCGCAGTCGTCCTGTGGGGCACCCGGGCCTGGCGCGTCTCCATATCTGTCTGTCATCTGCGGACACACAACGCTGACCATAGACCACCCAGGTTCTGGCTGCAATGATGGGTGTCTGTCCTCAGGCTTGGGGTCTGCCCAGCAGGTTCCCACTGGGATCCAGGCTAAGGGGCCCATGTGGGGCAGCCCTGCTTAGGATCGACACCTGGGGGGAAGCAGCAGGTGAACCCAGGTGCACACTTGAGGGCTCCCTGGGCCAGGCCCAGCATGGATAAGGCCACCTGCTCTGGGGTCCGTGTTATCACTGGGCGGGAAATGGATGACAGTTCTAATTCAGGGGAGGAGTGACAAGTGTGAGCAATGGCCCACCTGCCCCACACCACCAAGTCCCCATTAACATCAGGTGAGCCCAGCATTCTGGGAGAAAATGTTTGCATTGGGCACATCTGAAGAAGGACCCCGGCAAGCATGAAGCCCAGTGTGGCCCCACGGCCAGCCTGCAAGGTGGGAACAGCAGGGTGACTCACCAGCCTCTCCCCCTTGAGGAGGGGTCTAGGGGCCCACTGGACACGTGTTTGGGCACCGTGTGCTGGGAACACACTATACCAAAGATTGCTGTCCCTATGGTGGCTTCTGTCCATCCTGGGGCCTCCTTCCTTCTCTGCCCAGCTCCTACCTGGAGAACATGGTCCCAAAAACCGGCGTTTCAGACGGTCCCTGTGAGCCCCAGTCTGGGCCGGGGCTCGCTGGTGGTCAGAGGTCACCACACCTGCTTTTCAACATGGTGGAGTCCAGTGCCGCCTGGTGCCAAGAGCCATGCCTGCGACGGGGTCTGGACACACCTCTCTGTGACTCAGCCACTGAAAACGGGGTCACCAGCTCCCTGGAGGCCTCCCCTGAGAGCCCCAGAGCCTCTGCAGGGGTAGCAGGCGCAGAGCACCCCATCCTGCTCCCAAGACGGACTCCCACAGTCACCCGTCCTGCGGACCTCCTCGGCCTTTTCTTTGGCTGATTGGAATGGAGAGATGACTTTATCTTCCAGACCCACAGTACCACATCTCTGAGCGCCCTCCCTTCCCTCTGAGCCCTGTGTCTCCTGGAGCCTCATGTGACAAGTTCCTCAAGCACGTTTTCTGCCATCCAGCCACCCCATGGGACACTCCATTGCCGCACGACGCACACATCTGTCTTTTCAGCCCCAGCAGCACTCACATCGGCCTCCCAAACTGGTCCTAAACCCTCTGTTATATGGGGGCCCGTTCCATGGGACTCGCGGGGACACTGGCCCTCAGGCCCAACTCTGCAGATGGGCCCCCCACCAAGCACGGGTACTGTCTCTTTTCATACCCCATGCTCTCATCCCCCGCCAGCCTGCACCGTCCTCGGCTAAAGTCAGCAGAGACAAGGCAGGGAAATATGTGCCAGCTGTCCCAGCCCCATGGCCAAGGGCAGGGACGTCACGGGGAGGGAGTGACCCCTGTCCACTCCACACGACTGACCCGTCATCGATTTCTGCAGCGGGCCCTGGCCCAGGTAGATGACCTTCGACTGGTGAGCATGCTGGAAATGTGTGTCAACACTCGTGAGAACAGCCTGGGAAACTTCGGTGAGAGCCCCTCCCTGTCCATGCCCCAATCCCACCCTCCACCCCGCCCCATCCACGCCCCGCCCTCCCCGTCCACGCCCCGCCCTGGCGAGCTCCTCTCTGAGGGCCCATCCGCCCCAGTGCAGCCAGCCAGGCTCTGGTCTTTGCACCCCTGCACCCCACGGACCTGCCCTGTGCCCTACGAGACTGCCCTGCACCCCACAGACCCTTCCTACACCCCACGGGCCCACCCTGCACCCCTCTTTAAGGGATCAGGACCATCCCGCAGGGTCAGTGCCCTGTTCGTCAAGGGAATGTAACTTGGAACCCTTTGCCAGGGGCTTTGGGGTACACGGGGACACCAGCCAGGGGCTTCCTGTGCTCTGGCACCCAGTGCTGCGAGCTGACAGAGGCGATGGTCTGGGGTGCCCGGGGCTGGCCCTGTGGCTCAGGGGCAGGACCCAAGCTGTGGTGACCCCGCCCATGCCAATGAGGCTCCCCTGCCCCAAGCAGACTCGTGAGTCCCATGGCCTCTCGGCCTCCGGGTGGCCTGCTCCACTCAGGCACACCTCCCGCACCCACCTAAGGCCGAGGCTGCACCAGGACAGCCCGGTGGGGCATGGATACCTCCGGAGGGTGCTGAGAGGGGAGTGCAGGAGTGCGGCCTGGTCACCCACCGCTCCCTCCCATGGCACACAGGGGTGCACCTGCCCAACCTCAGCCAGCTGAAGCTGAATGGCAGCTGCCTGGGCTCCGTGCGGTGAGTGTCCCTTTGGCCGGGGGCAGAGGGTCCCCATGGAGGGGCTCCTAGGTGTCCTGCGGTGTCCATCTCCCAGTCCTAATGCCCACACTTCCAGCCTGACTGCATTGGGTACATGCAGCTTGTGTAACCCGCCCCCAGCTGGGTGGAGGCCCCTGCTGATGGTGGCCCATGCCGCCCAGAGCTGGTGGTCAGTGTCAGGCCGGCCACCCAGGTCAACAGACTGTGGGGTTCCTGGGAGGTGCCCCCTACCTTCCGCAGAGGGTCCTCAGCCAGCAAGAGGTCTCTGGTGGGTGCCCCAATGCCACCCAGGCCTTCAGGGTTTTGGGGCATCCCTGTACCACTGGGGCGGGGAGCCTGGGGGGGTCAGGCTGGTCCCCACCAGCCCTCGTGCCCAGCAAGACCAGCACGGCCTCACGTAAAACACAATAGCGCTTTTTTTTTTCAAGAGTCTATTTATTTGACAGAGACACAGCAAGAGAGGGAACACAAGGGGGAGAAGGAGAGGGAGAAGCAGGCTTCCTGCTGAGGAGGGAGCCAGATGTGGGGCTCGACCCCAGGACCCCAGGATCCTGACCTGAGCCGAAGGCAGATACTTAACGACTGAGCCACCCAGATGCCCCAACAGCACTTTAATAATCAATTTATTTTTTTTAAAGATTTTATTTATTCATTTGACAGAGATCACAAGTAGGCAGAGAGACAGGCAGAGAGAGGGAGGAAGGAAGCAGGCTCCCTGCTGAGCAGAGAGCCCGATGCGGGGCTCGATCCCAGGAACTTGGGATCATGACCCAGGAACTTGGGATCATGACCTGAACCGAAGGCAGAAGCTTTAACCCACTGAGCCACCCAAGCGCCCCTTTAATAATCAATTTAAAAGACAAAATTCAAAACTAAGGACAGATTAATGTCCTTTGTTTACCTCATTGGCTGGCAAGAACAAAGCCCAGTTACTATCAGACAGTTTTAGGTGTTCCTGCAAAACGGGCTGCATGAAGACACTGCTGATTTGGGGCGCCCGGGGGGCTCAGTCGGTGAGGCGTCTGACTTTTGGTTTCAGCTCAGGTCCTGATCTTAGGATCATGGGATCAAATCCCCCATCGGGCTCCCTGCTCAGCGGGGAGCCTGCTTCTCCCTCTGCCTCTGCCCCTCCCCTGGGTCAGGTGCTTACTCACTCACTCTCTCCAACAACTACGTAAATAAAATCCTTAAAAAATCATCGAAAAGAATATAATAAACACCTAAGTCCTGGAAATGGAAGCAAAGAAAGCCAGAAGACCTCGTGGCCCCCAGAGCAGAGAAGCTGCGAGCAGGTGTCAGGGAGCCACGGCCTGGCGTGCTCCCACCGGGGCCGAGGGAGGGTCTGGAAATGGGGCCTCAGAGACGCCCCACATGCGTGGTTAAGCAGTGTTCTGACAGCTTAATCGCGTTTATCCTTCCCCGTGAAGCCGTACAAATTAGCTCAACGAGGAATAAGGTACATTGGGAGCACAAAACGAGGAGGTCATAAGGAGAAGCAGAAGGGATTAAAGATTTAAGAAGTATGACCCACCATTTGTGACAACACAGAAAATTCAATTCCAGGAAAAATGATTCGATCATAAATTACAAGAAAACCTGTTCTGTCCCTTGATGACAACAGTGAGAAACATGATGAGTCTCGTGGTTCCTTCTGTTACCAAATGCTGAGGCTTGGCCACAGGACATTTGCTAATGTCCACGGGCTGAAGGTGGACAGAAGTCCGTAAACGGAAACTGATTGAGTCTGACAGTCCGGGAAGCTCCCGTCACGACTTAGGTGGTGACAGCTGCGTTCAGGACGCTGGAATCGCAGGCAGGAGGGAAGCCTGGCCGGCCCGGGGAGGAGCGCCCAGCTCCGGACCTCAGGGTCCAGACTGCGAGCCCCGTGGTGGGCGCAGCCGTTACTTAAAAAAACAAAAATCAAATCTCAGGCAGGATATCAAGGACTAGAAAACAGTTTTCAACGTAGTGTCTGTCTGTCTGGTGGAAGCTGAGAGAGAACCTGGCCCCAGCCGGCTCGGAGAACGCTGCTTGCCGTCCACTAAGGAATTGTTAACTGAGCCGCATGCGTGTCTCCCACCAACACCATCGGGGCTCGCTCCGCAGTCCCTCAGGAGGGGCCCACCCGCTCGCTGCTTCCTGGTCCCTACGTGGCCTGACCGGGCTTCACACGGCAAGGCGCCCTCCCACCCCTGTGAAACCCCCGGGCCCGCCTTCACCTGAGCCGAAACTTTGGTTTTGGTCGGTCCATCGATTGTGCTTGGTGATGGGGCCTCGCTGAAGAAGCTCCTTCCCACCCCAAAGCCAGGGGCTGCGTTCCACTTTTCCTCTTACTTTCCTGGTCTCGCCTTTTACTATCGGGTCTTTCCTCCAACTCACCTGTGAGCTCACCTTCGGTCGTGGCGTGAGGCTGGGACCCAGTTTTCCTTGTGGCCGTGAAGTGAGTCTGTCTTCCCGACATCATCTGCCCCGCGATCCCTGCTTGCCTGCAGGCTGGGGTGCCACTCTGCCCTTTAGGGGGCCCAGGGGTAGATGTGACTACAGGCTCTCTGTCTCATCTGTCGGTCTGTTCCTGCCCCAAGGCCCCGCTTGACATTGGTGGGGCTCCGTGTCCAGTGATCTGCGTCCGATGCCCTCATCTCAGTCTTCCTTTCCCCGGAACAGCCCAGCTGCTCCTGAACAGTTGCCACACTTGGAGTTTACGAACCGATCTTGGGTCTCACACACGGGACTCTGTCTGGAGTTCCTTTTGGGAATTACAGAAGATTCACGTGCTAACTTGGGTTATTTGCTAAGCCATCTTCATGCCCAAATATGCTATCACTCTCCATTCCTGCGTTCTTCTATATGCTTAAGAGCGTCTTTAAACTTGCCTGTGAAGCTTGTTATCAGTTAGATTTCGGAGGCGAGTCACGGAAACCTGGGTCCAGCCGTACTCTGGGCCAAACCCAGTTCTCAGCGCTGAGGAGCCTGACCCCCGTGGAGCCCATGAGAAGCCCAGCGTTGGCTCTTGGGCTCGGGTTCATTCAGCAAGTCTCCCCACAGCGTGTGACCACGTGTCCGACTCCTGCATGTCCCTTCCCAGGACCCGACGCATTCGCAGGCTCAGGCATCCTTTGCGCCAGCAGCCCAGGGGGGAGTGTCAGATTTCTGCTGAGCAAAGCCCCATGAACTGGCAGGCTGGCGGCGGGAGTCATCCCTGCCCAGTCAGAGAGGCCGGAGGTCAGGATCGGGGTGGACAGCCACGGCTCCTTCTGAGGCTGAGCGTGAACCCATCTCATTCCCCTGTCCTCTTGTGGGGCTTTGCTGGCTGTCCTCCACGTTCCCTTGACATGCGGACGCAGCCCAGTCTCTGCCGTCATGTCCTTGTAGCCTCCTCCCTGCGCCTGGGGCTGCGTCCCTGGGTCTCCTGTTCATAAGGACCCAGATGGCACCAGCAGTACCATAAGGTACATAAGTACCATAAGGTACATAAGCATAAGGACCCACCCCAGTATCAGCTCCTCTTTTTTTTTTATTTTTTTTTTTACATATAATGTATTATTAGCCCCAGGGAGTGTGAGCTCCTCTTAACTAATTATATCTGCAACAACGGCAGCTCCAAATAGGGTCACATCCTGGGCTGCCAGGACTTAGGGCTTCAACACACGCACATCGGTGGGGGTGGGGGAGACACAATTCATCCTGTGACAAGGATGCGACCTCTTGTGTCTACTCGTAAGAACAAGCAGGTTCCCCGCATCCTTCCTATGTTTCTTTGGGCAGAACCGTTGCATGTGCGCACCCTCGAACACCAGCTGCTGGGAGGACCATGGAACAGGAACTGGCGTGGGCTCACCAGGACCCGCCCCCCCCCTTACCAACGGCCACTTGGAATGGGGCAGGACACCCGCACTCTGTGAAGCAAGAGTCCCCTTAAACCAGAACGAAGTAATTCCCAGACATTTACAGTAGTTTTATAATCATGAATGAGGTCCTGTTCCTGCTGCATTTTCTGGTTGACTCTTAGAGGCATACAGAAACATTATGTTGATTTGGAACACATTTTTTTTTAAAGATTTTAATTATTTATCTGACACAGACAGAGATCACAAGTAGGCAGAGAGGCAGGCAGAGAGAGGGGGAAGCAGGCTCCCCGCTGAGCAGAGAGCCCGATGCGGGACTTGATCCCAGGACCCTGAGACCATGACCTGAGCCGAAGGCAGAGGCTTAACCCACTGAGGCACCCGGGCACCCGGGAACACATGTTTTAAATCAGTGAAACACGGCTGAGTTTCCCACACGGGCTTTGTATCTGGCAATAGTGCGTCTTTATTCTCTCCTTAGTAAAACTGCCAAGTTCGTGTTCAAAAGTGTGTTAATTCCGTTGGAGTTTCTGTCTTGGTGAGGGTCCGATCAGCACGTCGAGGGCCGTCTTTCACTTCTGGCCCTCAGGCTTCGTCCTCGGGCCTTCTAGCAAGTCTTCGGTATCAGCAAGACAGCCACAGGCACCGCTGGTGTGCGTTTTACCTGGATGGGTGTGTGAGTGTCTTGCCCCATCAGCACGGTCAGACACCGGTGAGTCCCCTCGAGGCTACCAGGGCACAGGGCACACTCGCTCGCTGAGCCCTGCAAGCGCCGAAACACGGAGCTACGATCCGCTGGGCATTTTCACGCCTGCATTCACGAGGGTCACCCCTTTGGCACCCCCCACCCAGCATCGTGCGTCTCCGGTTCCGGGTCAAGGCCCGACCCTGGGCTGCCTCTCCCTCTTCTCGTTCTTTCCGGCTGCTCTAAGTTTGAAACTTCTTGTATGAGAAATCGTTGTGCAAGATCGAGAGCGTCTATTCCAGGATGGCTCGTTAGAACTCTCAAAGACAGTCCAGATCTGAGGACTCAGAGGGCTGCGGGGGAGGCCAGCATCCAGTGTCCCTCTTCTTCGGGTGTCGCTTTCTCTGGTCCCAAAACAGTGGGCATGTACTCTGCTTGCAGGGGTCTCCTGTTTCTTCAATCACTGCTCTGGCGGCAACTCCTCCTCTTCTCAGGCACTGTCTGCTCGTTCGTGCCATCTCCTTCTTCCCCATCATCAGGCTGGCTGGAGGCCGTCCATTAATGTTTCGAAGAACGCAGTCCGGGCTCCGGCAGCTTCCCCGCGTTCCGTCTGGCTGTCACGACTTTCATCCTGACCTTCGTTATGTCTCCTCTTCCTGTTCTTTTTGCGGTTTGGTGGTGTTCTTTTTCTAGCTCCTGGAGCTAAATGCCCAGCTTAATCGTTGTAACACTTTCACGGTTTTTTGGGTAAATGTGTTGAAGGCTGTTTCTCTTTATGTACCACTTCAGGCAGGGCTCACAGATTTTGGATGCTTTGTTGTCATTAGTTCTAAATATTTGGTAATTTTCCTATTTAATGTGAGATGAGGCAACATCTACTAGTTATTCCCCAATCTGTATCTTCCATAAAAAGGGGACTCCCCATTTTCAGCTGGGCACGTAGTACCCACACTCTCCAAACACGAAGACAGACTTGACAGCAAAACTGCGGGAGGCCTTGTCGAGAGATCGCACGGGGGGCGCCCGGGTGGCTCAGTGGGTTAAGCCACTGCCTTCGGCTCAGGTCATGGTCTCAGGGTCCTGGGATCGAGCCCCGCATCGGGCTCTCTGCTCAGCGGGAGCCTGCTTCCCTCTCTCTCTCTGCCTGCCTCTCTGCCTACTTGTGATCTCTGTCTGTCAAATAAATAAATAAAATCTTAAAAAAGAAAGCGAGATCACACAGGAGACAGGAATGACAACCGCAAGCCCAGCTCTCCATCCGTGCACAGAGTCTGGGGGTGCCCGTGGGACAGAGGGCCTGACGTGTGCATCTGCCGCAGAAGGAAATGGAAACCACAGAACAGAATGAAAGCTCAAAGACTCAGGAAAACTCATTGGGCATAAAAGAAGACTTTCAGCCCCAGACTGGAAGAAGGCATTGAAAGCAACCGGCCAGCAGCAAAGCACACACCAAGCAAACTCGCCCACGTGAGGATGGCACTTGGAGGCGGCCAAGGAGATGGACCACCTCGTCCGTCAGGAAGAAGAAGAATGACATCTTCCTGAGTCTGCGCCACAGAGACACTCAAAGCCAGACGACAGGACCGTGGAAAGGAGGCATGAACCGTGACCTGCATGCCCGGCCAGCGGCTCTGAGGGAGTCAGAGACCAAGGAAAATCACTAGGTCAGATTAACCCTCTTGAAGAAGTCCCTGGACACAAATTTCAGCCAGTTCAGAGGCAGCAGGAAAATCCACTCAGGGCAACAGGCTGTGGATACACGGGGCATCTCGGTAACTGGGAGGTGCAGACTAAGGGGTCCCGGAGGCTAGGGGACGCTGGTCAGGTGGGAGGTGGGCCAGACGTCCCTGGGGAGCATGTGCGCTGGAAGAGGGGCCCTGCGCATGTCATCGTGTGTCACGTGGGCACTTGAGCAGGGGGAAGGGCGAGGGCCAAGTCCCCCCGTGCGAGGGTGCAGGGTGCGCCCCGGGGAACACAGGGAGACCCGCAGCCCGCCCCAGCGTGGGGCACGTGCCAGCGTGGGCGCCAGCACAGGTCTGCTCTGCCCCCAGCACCGCCCCCCATCCCCTCGTGCCCCTGCAGGGGAGCCGCCCACACCAGGGCCCCCAGTGGCTCAGCTCTTCCCGCAGGATTCCACACCAGCGCTCCCAACCTGAATGCGGGAGAAGCTATTACTAGTATAATCGGAATGCCAGGGGCTCTGCAGCACTAAAGGAAAAGGTCAAAACGAAGGGTCCCGGAGGAGACCAACAGGGCAGGGAGGGGTGTAGAACTTCCAGACTCCTTCAGCCAATACCGTGAGCCCCACAGAAGACGTGGGTCTCGGTATCGTCAGAACCAGCAGAGCAGCCGTGAGAAAGGGTCAGAAAGCAATCAGACTCCTCAGACCTAACTTCAGAACTAGACAACGACGCTGACATGACAATGTCGGGGCCAGGCTGGAGTGAGGAAATCGCCCAGAATGCAGAGGGAAAGGCCACAACAGGTAAAGGGGACAGAGAAGACAACGGTATGGGGGTCGTTCTCAGAGGACCAACACACGAGTGGCAGAGCTCCATGCGTAAGAACAGGGAGCACAGGCAGGTAAGATGCAGAAGAAATGCCATCAAGACCATCCCAGAAGCCAATTAGAAGGACCTGAACACCGGACCTGCGCCCTGTCCGGGGACATTGAGGACAAGAGGACCCCATAGGCAGAGGTGGGGCCCAAAGAGCCCTGGCCTGCCCATCTGCAGCAGAGAGGGAGGGTGGCAAGGACAAGTCCAGGGCTTGGGCAGGGGACTGGCCGTGGCAGGGGTGGAGGAGGTCCTGCGGGCAGAGCTGGCTGGTGGAGGGTCTGTATGTGGGGAAGCCGTCCACAAGAAAGGCCAAACAGAGAGACGAAGGGAGAAGCCCCTGGGCTGACCCTACTGGGGAAGGGGCCGCCTTGCGACCCCCACTGCAATGGGCAGCAGGTGGGGCCCAGCCAAGCTGTCCGGCGTGGGTACCACCACCACCCCACACTCTCCCCCCGACCCCCCCAGCAGCCTCAGGCCCTCCAGGGGCAGAAGAAAGTGGATTCAGCCCATGCTGGAGACCAGGAAGAGGCAGCAAAGAGGGAATGCAGGGTGGGCAGGGGCTCCAGGGGCCCCTTCCTTGGCATGGAGGGTGCCACACATGAGCCACACCTCACAGGCACCCCTGCACCTGGAGAGAGCCAGGTGTGGGTGGTGGATGGGCACGAGGTGTGGCACAGGGCCTTCATGGACACGGACATGGCCCTCCAGCCCCAGACAGCGCTGACCAGCCAACCCCACCCTCTACAGAGACCTGGGCACTTCCCTGGCCCACTTGCAGGTGCTGTGGCTGGCTTGCTGTGGCCTGACCGACCTGGACGGCATTGGCTCCTTCCTGGCCCTGAAGGTGGGTCTTTGGTGCCCTGGGCTGGGGAGAGGGTGCCCGACCAAGCCCCGGCTGAGCGGCGCCCCGGCTGAGCCCCCTGCCGCCTAGGAACTCTACGTCTCCTACAACAACGTCTCAGACCTGAGCCCGCTGTGCCTGCTGGAGCAGCTGGAGGTGCTGGACCTGGAGGGCAATAGTGTGGAGGACCTGGGGCAGGTGTGCTACCTGCGGCTGTGCCCGAGGCTGGCCACGCTCACCCTGGAGGGCAACCCGGTGTGCCTGCGGCCAGGGCCCAGCCCTTCCAACAAGGTGTGTGTCTGGGCCCCCAGCAGCACGTGCACCGGAGGGGGAGGCACTCTGGGGTCCCCCGCGGTCCCAGCGGCCTCTCTGCCCACCTGAGCACAGGCCATGTCCAGGCTGGGCAACAGGGGCAACCCCAGGGCACGTCTCCAGGGCACAGCCCGCCTGCAGGAGGAACTTGCCCACCATAATAACGCTCATCCTCTTGTATCGCTGAGGACCCTCTGGGTCCCAACCAGACCCCACAGAGCCCCCAGCCCATAACACAGCCCCGTGGGGTCTGTTCAGGCAGCACACGGACTCACGCACGTGCACATGCACACACACGCAGGCCCGAACCCTCTCCATCCCCTGGGCGTGCCCTCGGTGGGAATGCACTCACACACCGTGGGCTTGCGCACACCCTCCGCAGCCGTACCCCCAGCACTGCCCATGCACACCCAGCTCTCACGCTTCCTGCCCTAAGAGGTGCAGCGCCCGTGTGCAGTGGCTGCCCAGCTGGGCCACAGCTCTGAGCTCAGGGCAGTCCCACAGGCCAGAGGACACCACTGGGCCCTGGCTGTGAGTCTGGAGAGTGAGCTCGCATGCGGGAGAGAGCCCAGGGTCCCCAGAGTCCCTGCTGGCTCAGAGTGACCCAGGCCAGCCGGGCAGGGTGGGGCGGCATCACCAACACTCAGCTCCCCTGCTTTGCCCACAGAGGGCCTGGAGAAAGCCCCACAGGACAGAGCTGGCCTGAGGGGCCCCCCGGACCCAGGCCTGTCGCACCCTCCACCCCGCAGGTGCTCCGGGGCTACAACTACCGGACGGAGGTGCGGAAGCAGATTCCCCAGCTGCAGGTCCTGGACGAGGTTCCGGCTGCGCACACAGGCCGGCCGGCCTCCCGGAAGCCGGGCCAGGACTGGCTCATGGTGAAGGAGGCCATCAAGGAGGGCAGTGTCCTGGATGGCCTGCTCCCTGGGCTGGGTATGGCAGCCACTCACCAGCTCTCTGGCAAAGACTGCCTCACCCAGCCCGGACCCCTCACTGGCTGAGCTCCAGAAGAGATTGCCAGCCCCCACCATCCCCAGGGAGAGAGCTCTATACCCCCAGCACCCCCCAGGCCTCATAGAGATGGATAGCCACATCTCATATCCCTTCTTGGCCTTACCTTTTTGTTCCCAGAGCCCTGCACGCTCGCCCCCAGGCCAGGAGAACCTCCCCATGGGCAGCGCCTGGTGGGGCACAGACGTCCAGACGAGAGACGTTGGGTGGCAGGGGTCCCTGGTCTGTGGAGAGTTCTGGCGGGGGGTGGGGTTCTTGGGCTGGCCAGCTGGTGTGGGTTTCCATGACCTCTGATTTTGACCCTCGGGCAGATTGTCCCCACGGAGCCCCCATTCAGAGACTCCGCTCCGAGCTCTCCTTGCCTGAGACCCAGCCATGGACCCCCAGGCCATGGCCGCTCTCCCTACTGGTCAGTGGGGGTCCCCTGCCTGAAAGCCTGCTTCCCAAGGACCCAGCTCCAGAGGGGGACACAAGCAACCTCACCCATGGTAAGGAACGCATCTCAGCACGAAGCTGACCCTGTAGCCCTCAACCCCAAAGCAGAACTGGCCACACCCTCTTCTGCAGGGGCTAGTCGAGTCCTCTGCGGGAACCCCACCAAAGGCCTGTGGGAGCGTCGGCACCAGTGCCAGGTAGGCCTGCTACCACAGCTGGGTCAGGACTCCAGGACATCCGCAGGGGACCTGTATCCCAACCTGACAGTCCCCTGCCCCACAGCCACTGCCGGCCAGAGGCTCCGGCTCTCTCACAGCAGCCAGAGCAGCCCTTCTGTCTTCAGGGGACTCCCCGCCCAGCCCCCTTGAAGGCTGTGACCCCAAGCCAGCCCCTTCTCTTGCCAGGCCTGGCTGGTTCCAGAGCAGCTGCGCCCACCCAGACTGAAGGACCCAACTGCCGGTGTCCCCAGCCCAGGGCCCGATCCTACAGAGAGCAGTGAATCCCCGGCCTTGGCTAGGCTTCCGGCCTGCAGGGAGTTGCGCCCGCGGTGGGTAGCCCCCCACCGCAGTCGAGACCCACCGCCACATGTCCTGTGTGGTGGGAGGTCGTGGCTGGGGACAGCCTTGGTACCAGGTGGGCGGGAGGAGTGGGCCACGGGAGCCTGAGGTTGGGGGATCAGACCAGGGGCACACTCATCTAGGACGGGCTCTAAGGGCAGGGCTGCAGCCCCCTTCTCCCACTCTAGCCCCCTCCCTGGTAGGTCCCTGGAGCCCGAGCGGGAAGGTGCCGTAGCCCCCTGTGGCCCACGGAAGGACAAGTCTAGGCCCAAGACTCCCTCCGGCACGCTGTGCCCAGTCCCAGGTATCGAGTGACCCCACACACTGCCCCACACCAGCATTCATCAGCTTGGGCCCCCTTCCCCAGCGGGACTCGGATAGCGGCTGTAACAAGGCAGTCCTCTCCTGAGGGGGGCACTGCTTACACTCAAGAGCTTCCAGCCCCAAGTCCTCCTCCCTGAGCCCACGGGGTCACAGGGTGTTGTGAGCGGGGAGTCTGGACCGGAAGAGGGCAGGGTGGCAATGAGTGGCCAGGACAGGCCCACTGGGCAGGGAGCAGGACACAGGCCAATGCAGAAAGAGGCCACCAGATGGGCCAGGAGACTATGGTGGGGAGGGTGCTGCCCTTATCCTGCTCCTGGGGCCTGTGCTGGGCTCAGAACACTGGCTCCAGAGAGACCATGGCTGAGTGGGACAAACACAGGAAGGACCGCAAGCCCGTGGAGGCTTCCCAAAAGAAGGGTCAGGATTGACTGGTAGAACTGAGTGGGCACGCCTGGGAAGAGGCCTTGTAAGCAGGGGGCTTTGGCTGAATGGCCCTCCTTTGTGGTGGGGAGTCAAAAGGGCCAGGATGGAACAGGGACATGACAGACAAAGCCTCTGGCTTCCATGTGCTGGCAGGTGCCTGGGGGAGAGAGGGTGGGCCCTGAGACCAGCTAGTCAAGCACTGTCAGTTAAGGGGGTCGGGGGGGCCCTTGAGGGAGAACAGGCAGGGCAGCCAGATGGAGGAGTGATGACAGACAGTGGGGACTCAGGGAAAAAATGTACCAGAGCCTCCCACTCCAGGCCGGGTCCAAGTAGGCACAGGGTGACCATGGCTATACCGTCCAGTTTGCCCGGCATTGCGGAGGCAGAGGGAGGCACCAGGGGCTCACTCTATAGAGAGGCTTAGAACCTGGCCCGGGAACACACCCTTGGGGCTGGGATCCAGTGACCCAAAACCAGAACCCAGGTTTTGTGGCCTCTGCAACCCCAGCAACTATCAGCTGTCACAGGGCTGCAGAGACACAGCTTCCCAGGGGAGCAGAGGAAGTGGGAGAGAGGGATGCTGCCTTGCAGGGGGGTCGGGGGGGCTAGGGGGCGGAGCCATGTGGACACTACCACCTTGCCTGTGGTGACCCCCCACCACACCTAGTGATCCCTATGGGGTCCCTTGTCTGACAAGCTGTCTTTCCTTGTTCTCCAGAGCCTTCCAGGACCTTGGGCTATAACCTGACACCCTCTCCCCCCAAGATGCCCATGCCTTCTGATTCTAGCAGCAGCTCCTGGGGCTCCACGGGCCTGCAGTCCCGGAGGCGGAGGCTCAGAGCCCTGTGTAGCTTAGGGCCTGGCCTGGGGCAAGGGCCTGGCCTAGGGCAGGGATTAGCTACAGTGACTGCAGCTCTGAGAGCTCTGGAGGTGACCTCAGGCCCAAGCCCTCCAGCCCAAGGATGTCCAGCCCCAAAGCCAGCAACAGATCCAGCAGCCAGACCCCCTGGCCTCCCGTGCTTGCCGCACCTGAACCCTATCACCCCAGCCCAATCCCACCCCTAGTGTAACACCCCCATCCACTGCCAAGCTGGCCTCCACCAAGGGCCAAGGAGCCCCAGTGTGGTTGTGGGAGCCCCATGTGAACTCTGGCTTCATGGAACACAGAGCATCTTGCTGGGGGGGGGGGGTGTTGGGGGATGGGTAATGGGCTTGAGGTAGGAGAGATCCTTCTTGGTGGAGGGGAGTTGGGGGTTGGAATCTCCAGCTGCAGGCACAAGAAAGAGCCCAGGCTAAGAGAGCCCAGGTCCCCAGCACAGGCCCAGCTGCCGGCTCCTTCCAGCGAGGCCCACCAGCTCTCTGGCAGGCCGTCGCCAGATGCCAGGGTGCGGCCAGGCCTCCCATTGGAGGGGGGGTTATTTGCGCAGTTCCTAGCCCACGCAGGGATGGGGCAGGCAGCTCCCTTCCCTTGGGGCAGGGTACCCCAAAACCAAGCAAACCCTTCTCGACTCTCAGGTGTACATGAATGCTCTTTACTTCGTAGGCGATGTTGGTTCAATAAACGCTGCCACCGGCACGGCCCGCCTCCCCCGCCTCTCTCCCAGCGCCGCCCCTCGGCCCAGGCGCCCGCCGGGTGCAGCCAGCCTACAGCCGCGGCCTCCTGGCGGCGGTGACCGGCGGGCAGGGAAGGAAGCGGAAGCCGTATCTGCTCTCAGCCGCGCTCTGCACCGACAATGCCACCATCGGGCAGCCCCGGTCCACGCCCTTGCAGCACACCTGGGGGCGCAGAGCCTCAGAGGCGCGCGGGGCCAGGGCGGGGGCCTGCGCGGAGGAAGGGGCACTGCCGGTAACGGGAGGGGTCCAAGGTGCGCGGGCCGGGGCGCGCGCACTCACTCACCCGGACCCTGGGCTCCTTCCCAACCTGGCAGTCCTCGAGGAGCAGCCCGGCCTCTGCGGGGAACAATGACCGCGTGGGGTCTGGCCGGCCTCCCCCATCCTCGCCGGGCCGCCCGCCGCGCACTGCGCGCTCACCGGGGATGGCGGGCAGGAGCTCCGGCGCCGGCGTCTCGGCGGCCTCGGACGGCGCTGGCACCACCCCCGGGCGGAAGGTCTTGCTGGCGCTCAGCTGGGGGAAGAGGCCCCGCGTCCTGGTGGAGCGAGGCGCTCGTGAGATCCGAAGCCCGCCTGCGGGAAGGGGCGGGTGGGGGGGTGCGAAGCCTGGAGAGGCCGAGACCTGGGGAGGCATTTGGTGTCCTGACCAGGAACCAGCCTGCGGAGCGGCCCCCAGAGGGGATTGGACCTGAGGTGGTGTACGGCCCTTAGCAGGGAGTCTAGGGTGTTACAAGGGGGGTCCTGGGAGGAAGTGGAGACCAAGGGACCCGCGGAGCCCACCTGGGCCTCTGCCGTCTGGTGGGGGCCTCCTGCACCCTGCCTGCCCGCAGCTGCCAAGGACCGGGCCTCTGCGTGCAGGTGTCAGCCACCAGCCCGGCCTCTGGGAGCGGGAAGCGGTCTATGGACAAATCAGTGCTGTCAGCGAAGATCCTCGAGGCGGGGGACACGCAGTGGGCGGCCTGATGCTCGCTCAGGACCTGTGGGCGGGCCAGGAGAGGCACGGGGGTCACCCCTGTCCACCGGGGCTCACTCCCACCCCACCTCCAGCTAGGATGCACACTGACCTCGCCCTTGGGGTTCAGGAGGAGAGTCACACAGCCCCGGCTAGAGTGGAAGTGCACGGGCTCCTGGCCCAAGGATGAGGGCAGGTGCTTCTTGGTGCTGCGGGGCCCCTCGCCCCAAACCTGGTGGACATGGCCAGGGGTTGGGTGAGCAGCGGTGCAGGCCTGAGCCGAGGCCACCGCGGGGTTGCAGGGGGCAGGGGGCGGGGACACACTGTGACATGGTGGCGCGGAGGCAGCAGCGTGCGGGGCGGGAAGCGGTACATGCACACAGGAAAGCCGTGCTCCAGCTGCTGCAGCGTGAGGCCACCCAGGTCCGCAGTCTCCTCCAGCGACTGGTTGAGGACACGCACAAACCTCTCCCGGGCACTGACTGCCACAATCTTCAGGCAGGAACACCCTGGGCTGGGGTGAGGTGTGAAGAGGGTAGGTGCACTACGCAGAGAGGCTTGGCCACCCCTCTGGTGCATCCTGGTTGGAGACCCCCTCCTGCCAGGACCCCGCCAGGTCACCCCTCACCTCCAGGGGCGCCCTGAATGCGGGTGCTCAGGAACTGCACAGGGCTCCCCGGTCAGGGTCAGGACTGTCCTACCTGGCTGGTCCTGCTGGGCCATCCTGAGATCCAGGGAAAGACCTGTTGGAAGGGGCACCCCGTACACCGCACGCACTGTGGACATCTCCTGCGAGGCCAAACTGACGCACAGCACCCCGCAGGTGCACTGGGGAGAGGCAGAGCTCTGGAGCTCAGATCCAGAGCAGGAAGGCTGGACCCGGGAGGCTGAGGGAAGCAGAGGGATAACTCCCAAGTACGAGGGGGTTGGGTGGGTAGCCAGAGTGCACAAGCAGCAAGCAGGTACCCTCCAAGACCACCCTAACCCCCAGGGATGAGACTGGAGAGGCCTCAGCGACCTTGCTCCAGGCAGTCATGAATACCAAGCTGTTGGGGGACACGCTATTAGGGCTTTGGGCAGAGATCACAGCCTTGCAGGGGGGCAGTAACTAGAGAAAGCTGCTGCGCCCCACCTCCAGACTGTGTCTGCATTTCCCTGCTGAGGCTCCTGGAGCTGGCCTCCGTTAGCTTGTCATGGCTTGGCGTGCATGGGGGGTGTCCTGTCACCTTCTGCACACAATAATGCTCAGCCAGCTGGCCACTGCTGGAGTCGGAGTCCGCGCCCCCAGAGCTGCTCGTGCCCATGAAGGGCAGGGAACTCCACTCGACACTCTTGAGACGCTGCTCTGTCCCTGGTCTGCGCAGCTCCGAGCCCCACTCGCTCAACAGTGGGGTCTCTGGGGGTGGCAGGGGCCGTGGGTGCCTGTGGGCCACAGTCTGCTGATCTGCTTGCTGCTGTTGCCTTTGACTTCTAGACTCCAGCCCCGCGCCCATCTAGCCCCCCCCAGGGGGTGGGGCACCCTGGTACCTGGGGGTGGGGGAAGGGGAAAGGGCTCCTGGAAAGACTGTGAGGGCTGAGGAGCCCCTTCCCCTCACTGTGAACCCCGTCCTACAGATGGGAGAGCTGACCTTGGAAGGTAAAAGTGACTTGTCCTCGGATACTAATGGTAGAACTTGGACTCTGGTCCACATATGCCAAGGCTCTCCCCGCCCCCACCCCGCAGCCCTGGAGGGGTGCACAAGGAGCAGTTACTTTGGGTCTGAGCTGGACTCCATGTTGCTGAAGAGGTTGGGATACCGCTGGGCAATGCTGCTCCAGTCCACGTCCTCCAGCTGGAAACCCTGGTCAGGAAGCAACAGGCACGTGGCCCTCTCCTCCCACAGGGCTGCCGGCTATGAGAGCACATGGGGGACCTTGCTCACCTCTCTTACCTCCCGAGTGGAGGGGCCCTGTTCACTCTCAGAGACGTCGCTGAAGTCCATCAGGGTTTCTGCAGTGACCACCTGCACACGGGGAGCGGAGACCAGTGGGCAGGGGCTGGGGGAGAGAGGCGCTCTCCTTTGACCTGGCTAGGCACAGGTTCACAGTGAGTCAGGTGGGTGGAACCAGGGGGTTCCTCCCTGCCCCGTGGTTCTGAGGGGAGACAGGCTTCCCAGGCAGGCCAGCCCCACCAAAGGACCCAGAGGAGAGACAACAGCTACCCAGGGGACGTCCAAGGAGGGTTGGGGAGGGGAACACAGGAGGCGAGCGGGTGGGCCGAGTGGGGCTTACCTCCACACTGCCGGTGGAGGAGCGGGCCAGCTGCAGGAGGCAGGACTTCTGGAAGGCCTGCAGCTCAGCCTCCAGCTGCTGCATGGCGGTCGCGGTCTGCAGCAGACGTTCCTCCAGCTGGGACTTCTCCTGCTCCCAGAGGGTGCATAGGTGCGCAGGGTCTTCTCCAGCTGCTGACCCCCCAAGGCCAACCCCTACCTGGGCCCTGCCCCTCACCCCAGCTTGGGTCCCCTCCCCGACTCCCTGGTCCCTCCTGCCCCTCACCAGCTGGGCCTGTTCCTTCTGCTTTTTCAGGTCCACAGTCAGCTTTTGGACCTGATTTTGCAGGAACTTTTCCTGATTACGGGCACTCCTGGGGGAAGGGGCAATCGTAGCAGCCCCCGCCTCTAGGTCAGCAGCCAAGGAAGGGAGGAGGGGCCCCTCTTCCCTGACACTGGGGTCCCAAAGGCATAGGGTTCCAGTGAGCCAGGCCAAGTCTGGCTCTGAGAGGTCTGGGCTGCAGGTGGGGTCTAGATGCAGCAACTCTCAGTGTGTTTGGAGTCAGGGTAGAGGATCAGGCTTCAAATGAGGCTTAGGCCCAGAGTAAGAAGTTGCAGTGTCAGTCAGGACCGGTGGTTGGGGATGGGGGTCAGACAAAAACCAGTTTGGGCCAGGACAGAGGCGGGGTTGGGCTGGGGGACTAGCACTTTGCTGGTCACCTCTCAGGTGGAAGCCCAGCCACCTCACGCAGGACGTGGCAGTGCCGGGCATCCTGGCGGTTCTGGACGGCCCACCGCAGAGCCTGGATCTCCAGCTCCCGTTGGCCCCACAGTAGCCGCAAGGTGCGAGTGTCCAGAGACTCAGGGGCCAACCTGCAATGGCAGTGATCAGGCCCTGCCCCCTAGCTGGCCAGGCCCAAGTGTCTGGCCACCCATCCCTCCCTTCCTTACTGTAGGTTGACGGAGAAGACCCCCTGTGTAGAGCTGGGCTTGGCGTCCTGTGCGCATGTGGGACCCCCCGGCTCCGGAGGTGCGCCCACGGGAGGCTCCAGGTGGGCGCTGACCAGCTCTTGGTCCACCTGGGTTAAGGGAGCCTTTTTCTCGGCTTCTTGATCCTCTCGGCAAGACTCGGGCGCCATTCTCGGTGTTGCTAGGGGAGCTGCGAGGGGTGGTATGGCTGTCATCCTTGTGTCCTATGTGTGGCTACCCCTGCGGGGCTCTCCTTACAAGGCCATGAGTGTGTGCGTACGTCTGACAGCCCTAGACAGCACCACTCCAAAGAGGTCTGCGTGTGTGTGCGTGTGTGCACGTACCCCACAGGACACTAGACTGCTGGTCACACGTGTGCCCACATCTGTGTATTTCTGACCGGGACAAGGCAGCTGGTCACCCCCAGGCAACATGTCACCTGCGTGGACATTTCCTGTTGTCATCCCCCATCACCCGTGCCTTCTAGGACCTGAGGTCCTGTCTCTCAACCTAGAGCAGGAGTCCCCAAAGGGACTGGTCCTTTGCCTGTGATGCCCCCAGGCCCAGGGCCTTACCCCAAACACTCACCTGAGGCCTGAAATCCAAGCGGGCCTAGGGAAAGAAAGGCTCTAGAGTGTTGCCATGGATACCAGCACCCAGAAGGGGAGGGGCTGTTTGTTACCAGGAGCTTCCAGGGAAACCCCAGACCAGGGCCCTTAGTGAGCTTTGGGCCCACCTCCCAACCCAGCCTGAAGGAGAAACCGAAAGGCTGGGTTGTTACCCAGATGGCCTTCGCGGGCTCAGGGGACCATGGAGCAACGAGCAGGCCCTGCCATGCTCACAGACTCACAGACGGTCACACACTCAGTCTGCCACCCCAGCCAACCTTGGGGAGGCTCCCACAGTCCCTCCTCACCCTCACTGTGGCAGCAGGCAGGTACTGAGGGCACAGCTGCCCGGTGTATGGGGGCTTACCGGACTCTATCCATCAGTGAGCCCCCCCAAGTGCTTCCCACAGCATCTTCCCACTCAGAGGCTGATGCCCACCTACGTAAACCCCAAGTCAGAAGCCTGTCCTCCTCCAGTCCATCTCCCACCTTGGGGAGCCCTGGGGACAGCATCAGAACTATGACAACAGTTCCCTCTGCCCCAGAACACAAGTGAGGCACCAGATCCGACACACAGGCCATTGTCCTCCAGCCTTCACCTCATTCCTTAAGATCCTCAACTCTGCTTTTCCCCGGGACTTCCTGAGCTGGGGAGGACCCCCCCATGGCCCATTGTGAGGAGGCAGAGCAGGCTCCCAACGCCCGATCCACAGACAGCACGGAGGCTGTGAGGGACCCTGGCTGCTGGGCTGGCTGAGGTTCTCAGGCTCAGGGTGCCCACGTGTCCACAAGTCGCGGGGGCGCCGGGCCCCACTGGGGGCAGGGAGGGGTGCGGGCAAAGAGCCCAGGGTCTTTGTCTTGCTCTGTCCCCAGCAGCTTCAGAGCAGCCTTCTCCCCCATCAGGACCGCCGGGCTGGCGGCAGCCAGAGAGGGCCCGCGCCCGCCACCCGGCTCCCACAGCGCCCCCGCCCTCGGGACGGTGCCGGGTCGGGGGGCGGGGGCGGGTCCTGGCCTTGCGGGCCGCGCCCGCCCCTCTACGGGCAGAGATCGCAGGGTCCCAGACCGGTGCCCCCTCCCTCGGCAGGAGACGCATGGGACTGGGAGGCTTCCGAGGAAGCGGGCCCGGAAGCGGAGCCAAACACCTGTGCCGCGCGCCGCCAGCCGGCCTGGAGCGCTTCCGCGTCGCTCGCGGTCTTCAGGCGTGCGTGGACGAGGCCCGGCCCGCCCCTCCGCGCCGCCGAGCTCCGCCCACACCTGGGCGCCGCCGGGGGCGGGGCGGGCGGGGAGCCAATGGGAGGGGCGGGGCGCAGGCGGGGTGGCCAATGGGCTTTGGCTCAGGGCGGGCGGTGCGACCCTGGAAGCCAATAGGAGGGCGAGGGGCGGGGCCCTCGGGCTGCGGGCCAATGGAGTGGCGAGCCGGAGCTCGCCCGCGGCGCTGGAGGCGGCAGGTTGCGGCGGCGCCGGGCTCGGGGAAGCAGCCAGTTCGAGTCTGGGTTCCGGAGGCCAGCGAGCGCCCAGGTGAGCCGCTCAGGGGCCCGGGTCCTCCTGCGTGCGGGGCGCGGCCTCGGGCGGCAACTCCGACGGAGGGACGCGGGCTGGGCCTCCGTGGGGGCCGCGCCGCACCTGCAGCGGCCCCGCGGCGGCGACGGCGGCCGGGGGTGGGGGGCGAGCGCAGCGGCTGGAGGGAGCGGCCAGGGCGCTGTCCGCCCCGGCGAGGGCCGCCCCGGCGCGGTTCCCCGGCTCCAGAGGGCCGAGGTCGGAGTGGCGGGGAAGGGGCGTTCCCATGGCAGCGGGAAGCCGTGTTTTCGTGAGGGCGCCCTTGGGTGCCCGAGCTCGGCGTCCCGTGGGAGGGGCAGTGCCCTTCGAGCCAGGTGCCTGGGGAGGCAGGAAGTGCTGGATCTGGTTAATGATTCGCCTGGTTCCGGGGAGTGGGGCGGGGCAAGAGGAGGCTGGGCAGTGGGGGAGCTTCAGAGTGCTCCCGGAGGGCACACTGGTTACCCCTTGGGGGGGCTGGTCGTGCCTCCACCCCCGCAGTGTATGACCTGCGTGTGGGGCTAGGCTATAGGAGGGCAGGACTGACATGAGGTGGGGGGCGCGCAGTAGCCCTGAACCACTTCTGGGAGGTGAGGAGAGGAGAAGCCGGCCGTGGTAGGGCCAGGCAGGGCCTGATTCTCTGGCCTTTGTCCTTCCTGCAGGACAGGGATGCTGTCTGGGCTAGCAGCGATGGAGCTGAAGGTGTGGGTGGACGGCATACAGCGCGTGGTCTGTGGGGTCTCAGAGCAAACCACCTGTCAGGAAGTAGTCTTCGCACTAGCCCAAGCAATAGGTGAGTCCTTTCGGGCACAGATAGCCCAACAGGTGCACCTGAGGTGGGGCCTCCTCCGTCCCCTTCCCCACCAAGGCTAGGGCTGACTGCTGATTCCTCTTGCCCTCTCCTAATTTCTCAAGCCAGGTGGATGGAGGGTGGGGTGGTGGGGGCACATCGGCTGACCTGTCTCCTCCTACCCCAGGCCAGACGGGCCGCTTTGTGCTCGTGCAGCGTCTCAGGGAAAAGGAACGGCAGCTGCTGCCCCAAGAGTGTCCAGTGGGTGCCCAGGCCACCTGTGGGCAGTTTGCCAGTGATGTCCAGTTTGTCCTGAGGCGGACAGGGCCCAGCCTTGCTGGGAGGCCCTCCTCAGACAGCTGCCCACCTCCTGAGCGCTGCCCGGTCCGTGCCAGCCTCCCTCCGAAGCCACGGCCAGCCCTGGGCCATGAGCAGCGCAAAGCACGGACCTTCAGCCTCGGGTGCCCCGGACTGGCCCCCAGCCATGCACCACCTGACCCTGTGGCCCCGGTAGCACCAGTCCCAGGCTCCAGTGTAGACCTGCAGGGCCTGGAGCGCAGGGTGCGGAGGAACGCAGCGGAGCTGGGTCAGGAGGCCTTCTGGGAGCAGGAGCTTCGGCGGGAGCAGGCTCGGGAGCGGGAGGGGCAGGCGCGCCTGCAGGCCCTGAGCGCAGCCACCGCAGAGCACGCTGCCCGGCTACAGGCCCTGGATGCCCAGGCCCGTGCCCTGGAGGCGGAGCTCCATCTGGCCTCAGAGGCCCCCGGGCCCCCCTCGCCCACAGCATCTGCAGCAGAACGCCTGCGCCAGGACCTGGCTGCCCAGGAGCGGCAGAGCGCAGAAGTGCAGGGCAGCCTGGCCCTGGTGAGCAGGGCCCTGCAGGCAGCCGAGCACGCCCTACAGGTGAGCCCGCCCTACAGGTGAGCCCGCAGGCCCCCGAGCCCCTGCCAGTGGCCCCAGTGCGAGCGAATTTGGGGACTGGCCTCTAGGTCAGGCCAAGGAGAGCGCGAGGCCATGGAGCCCCGTGGCTGCATCCCCTGAGGGCCCCATGTGCCCCAGGCCCAAGCCCAGGAACTTGAGGAGCTGAACCGAGAGCTGCGTCAGTGCAACCTGCAGGAGTTCATCCAGCAGACGGGGGCTGCACTGCCACCAGCCCCGCGGCCAGACAGGGGCCCCCTCAGCACACAGGTCAGAGTGGTTCCAGAGGGAGCCCAGGGGCGTGGGAGGCCTGGCCCAGCTCCAAGCTGACCTACTCTCCCCACAGGATCTTCTGCCTCCGGCCAGAGAAGAGCCCCTCACGAGAACCCCTCAGAATCCTGCTCTAGTGTCCAGCCTGAGTCCAGAGAGTATGTCTGTCTTCCCCACTTCGGGTGGGCCAGGGCCTTCCTGTCCTCAGTGCCCTCAGCCTGTCCCCTCCCCACAGTTGCCCCAATGAGGCAGAACTCCTGGAGGTAGCAGCTCTGGCCCCAAAATGGACGTCCACTGCCAGCCTGGTCCCGGGCTCCCGTGACACGACGAGCAAGGGCAGCCAAGGCCAGCCTGACCTGGATGACAGGAGAGCTGGTAGTCACAGAGGAGTCGTTCCCCCATGCAGTGGGAAGCCCTGGTGCCCTGGGCCTGAGACAGAGCACCTCAGGGCCCTGGGCTTTCCGCCGTGTGGGGGTGGAGGGAGTCTACCAAGACCCCTGGACAGGCAGGAGGCATGACCAGCTCAGAATGTGCTACACCCCGAAGATCACGGCTCCTTGTGGGGGATGGGAGACGTGTGGACACTGCTCAGCTGTGGGTGTGTGCTTGTGTGTGGGAGGTAGCCTTCTTTGAGCCTGCGTACACACATGGGCATGCCACCTCCCCTACTCCAACCCTAAAACCTCAATAAACTGCCCAGAATGGCTTCGGTGCGTCCTGAAGCTGTACCGGACAGGGTCTGTGGGCCCTAAAACTTGAGACCAGCCAGGGTCACTGGGGAGTCCCCCAAGCTACCTGGGTCTGGCCACGACCAGGGCTCTTGAGAAAGGGGTCTCCCAGGGACCAGTGGTCAGTTGGGCCCCAAACTGGGGCTTGTAGGGCCTCACATTTCCAGCTGCTGTGCCCATCCCCACCCAGGGGCTCTCCTTCGCAGCCCAAGCCTGGATTGAGAGTTGCATAGTATAGGGCCTTAGTGCAGCCTCAGGCCTGGTCTGGGTGTCTGTGTGGGCCCTCTCCTGACTGGCTCCCCTCCTCTGACCTACTCCTCACCAGTAGCAGGAGCTGCCACTGCATGGAGATGGTTCCTGGACAAGAGGACTCAGGGACGTGCCAGACCTGCCTATCAGGTTTATTGAGGTTTATGGAGAGCCTGTGAGGGCAGGTCCCCAGACTCCTGCCAGAACCCAGGAGCTCTGCCCAGAGGAGCTCTGTTGGCCCCATAAGGGTGTGGCTGCCCAGCCTTCCACCAGGCCCCCTCTGCTTCCCAGGTCAGTGTGCAGGCTCAAAATTAGGGCAGTGATCACAGTGCTGGGCCTGGGATGGGCTGCAGGCCCCACCTGTGAGCACCGTGGCTGGCACTGGAGCCCTCTGTGATGGTCAGAACACAGGGGCTCGGTACAGCCACACATACTGGGGAACAGGAGATGGAGACATCCTAGATGATGGGAGTCTGTGTTGAGGCTGGGGGTCAGCAACTTTTGGATGGACTCAGCCTTCTAGAGTGGCCCCCGAGTTCAGCCTGGTGTTCTCCTCTTCTGGGGCTGACCATAGGGGACAAAAAGTCTTGAATACAGGAGTGTGGAAGTCACCAAGAGCAGCTGTGGGGGAGGGGATTAATGTGGACTGGATACTTCCTGCCCAAGGTGGAACAGGACAGGGAGTGATGCCTGGACAGCAGCAGCAGGGGACTTCTGGCCCAGGCTCCTCACTCCAAAGCCCCCAGCCCTACAGAGCTCCTACCTACGCTCCCACCTGAGCCCACGGTCTATTGCACAGCCACCCACTGGAGACAGGGCTGAGTGCACAGTCACACGGCTATAGTCTGGAATGCAAATGCCGATCATGTTGTGTCCTGGGTGGGAGGGCTGGAGCTGTGGGCAGCAGGCAGTCACCACCAGGTCAAAGAAGCCTGCTCTCCCCACCCACAGCCCTCACCTGTACTCAGGAGGGTTGGATGTTCCTCTGAGCACCTGCCCTGAGCACCAGCACAGGGTCCTCTCCCAAGCGGAGCACACTGGCCGGCACAGGGCAAAGCCAGGTACAGACTGGGAATGAGTCCACTCCCTCCTGGTGTCATGTGCTCTCCCACACCCCAAAGGGAAGCAGTCCTGGTACTGGCAGAGCTTGCACACCCCTGGTCTCCTTTGTCTGTTTCCAAGGAACACCTGTTCCTTCTGAAGACATCGCCAGGGGCCTGTCCCCGGCCTGCTGCTGGCTGAGAAGCTGATGAGCCCTCTTCACCTGGGAAGCGTCCTCAGGTAGCCAGTGTGCCCTGGGCTGGGGGAGGGCGCAGAACCTTCCACCTCTGTGGCTGTTCCAGGTGCACAAAATCCCGTACCCCCCAAAAGCGGCCACAAGTGCTTCAAATCATAAGCGAACGCTGGGGCTGTTGAGAAGTTTACTTTGGAGCTTTAAGCTGCACTTTGAGAACGACGGTGTGAGCTATTCTGAGCCACGGAGACCCAGCTCCCCACTCCCACCAGACACACACATCCAGGCCAGGGCAGGGCAGGACCAAGCCAGGTCAGCCCAGTTCCCTGGCCAAGGTGAGACAGGACCCAGTCATCATCCATGTCTCTGTAGGGCCAGACTGTGCTGGGGGATGGCACTGGAGCCCCTCCTGCTCACCTCCAGTACAAAAGTACTCTTGTGGGCTGGCTGGAACACTGGGGCTCCCTGGGGGTCACCCACAGCAAGTCACTGCCCTGTGACAGGCAACTGGCACCATTGGTTCTCAACCCCAAGGGCCACCCACAACCTCCCTGTCCTGCCAAACTTGCTGGGTGTGACCCTCAGGGCACCACAGTGACCTTTACGACAGTGTCCCTCCAAAGGTTAGTCCAAGTCCATGCAAGGCCTCAACTCAGGCTGCCTGTCCCTCACACTGCTCTGACAACTGCAGACCCAGTGCCAGCCATCAATGCCCGCCAATCTGGGGAGGAGACAGGGCCTGCGGCAGGCATCCTGGCCCCTTCATGCCTGGAGGCTGCTCAGGACATGCTCTCGACCAGCAGATCTTCACAGTGGGTTGAGAACCCCAGCAGAGGGGTGCCTGGGTGGCTCGGTGGGTTAAGCCTCTGCCTTCAGCTCAGGTCATGATCTCAGGGTCCTGGGATTGAGTCCCTCATCCGGCTCTCCGCTCAGCAGGGAGCCTGCTTCCCTCTCTCTCTGCCTACTTGTGATCTCTCTGTCAAATAAATAAATAAAATTAAATTAAATTTTAAAAAAAAGAACCCTAGCAGAGAAAGCAGGCCCGGCAGCAGACAGGCTGGGAGCTCAGCCCGGTGCCCCCACCTCCAGGAGGGCACACTGCTGGGCACAAGTGGGTCCTTGGCATTCTTGCTGAGTGGCAGAAATATGCAGAAAAGCCAAATCTGTCACCATCTTCCTTGAGTTCCCAGTGGTGGCCCTCAAGAGGCAGGTAGTAGGGGGTCCGGTCCTGAGGGCCAAGGGTCTGACCAGAACACCTGTTTATCCAGCAACTCTGCAGGTCCTGGCACCTGAGACACACAAGGAAAGTTCCCTCCAAAGCCGCATCTGGCCCAATCTGAGCCCCCTCGTGCGGAGGGCTGTGAAGCCCCACGGTGTTTCCCCTTCCTCCCCACCCCGCTGCTGAGCGCCGACAAAGGGGCGCCCGCTCCCCGCCTTGGTGTTCATCCTCCCACCTGGTCTGGCCGTCCCCTGCCCGACACACCAGGTTCACAGAAGGGCCGGGGCGGTCGCGCTGCCCAGGGACAGATCAGCCGCTGTCACACGCACAGTGGGTCCGGAGCAGCGCAGTGTGCGGTGGGCAGTGGCTGCCCTGCGCCTGGAGGGACCACCGGGTGCACAGATGGGCCGTCCCACCCCTGACCCCTCCTTCCCCTCCAACTTGGGCGTCCGAGCCCCACCGCACCAGCCCTGCCCGAGCCCCCGCCCGCCGGTCTGGGACCCCTCGAGCGTCACCTGCAACCGCGGCGCGGGGCCGTCGCCGGCTCTCAGCCCAAATTCGGCGGCGGCCGCGGGCCCCGGCGCCCCCGACCAGCCCCACACCAGCCCCCGACCGCCCCCCGACCTCCCTGCACCCGGCGCCTGGCCCGCGTCCCGCCCCCGGCCCGTATGCAAATACGCGAGTCTCGCGGCCAATGGCCAGCCGGGCCCGGCCCGCCCTGCTGCGTCCCAGCCAGTGGGCGCGAGGTGGGGGCGGGCCGCCACGCCCACCGCCGCGCGGCCCCTCGCGGGCGCGGCCGGCGCGTTCCTTTCCGCACGTCGGCCTCGGGGCGGGGCCGCCACCTGCCGGGCGGGGCCTGCGGGCGTCGCGCTGCTGCCACGCGGGGCTGCTCCCCCGCCGGCCCGGCGGGTGGTACCGCCCGAGGCGCTCTCCCCACCCTCGCGGTGGGCCCGCAGCTCCCGGGAACGCGCGGGGCTGGGGTGCACGTAGCCCGGCCGCGCCCTCCGGACGCACATGGGGCCCGCGCTGCCCGCGGCCCGCGGAGCGCTGTGGCTGGCGGGCCGGGGCTCCGCGGTACCCCGGTGGAATCCGTCACCTTGGAAGGCTCGGAATCTGAGTGCGGAGGGGACACGGCGCGGGGCGCAGGGCCGTCGGTGCTTTGCCCCGTCCTGTCTGGGCTTTGAAAAAGTATAAAGCGTGAGAACAGACTGTTTCAGACCTGGAGTTATTGACTCCTTGGTGATGCCTTAAGGTAGCAGCCAAGGGAGATTTGGCCCTGACCCCCTTCCCCTCACATTCTCCTCCCCGCCTCCACGGCCAAGGGGACCCCGGAGGCAGAACCAGGGGTCATGCGGACCCCCAATGGGGTAGAGACCCTTGCTCTCCTTTTGTTCCTGACACAGGAATCCTCACAAGCCCTCTGCGCCCTTCCAAAGTGAGACAGGGCTCCCCACTTTCCCTTACCTCACTCAGTCTCCCGCATCTGCCTCAACACTGGCCCTCCCTAGAGAACCCCACTCACCTGGTTCCAGCCAGCTTCAAAGGAGTCCTCGGCTCTTCACGGCCCAGGGGTTCAGCCTCAGCCACCCCTGTCCCTCGTGGTTCACCTGTGGCCATACACCACCTGTTCCTGGTTCTCCCTTCCTCCAGTGACCTCCCTCCATCCTACCTGTGTGGGGCGTGGAGCCCCCCAGGTGCCACAGCCCCAGCACAGATCCTGCTGCCCCCTTCCCATCACCACACTCATTTCATTTCTTCCTTAAAACCATTGCCTGAGTGGCTAAGTGCAGAGGGCTGGGACATCGGAGCCTGAAGCTTGGGGATAGAAACCCAAGGCCAGGATGTTGTGGGTGTGGCTGCCTGTGGGTGGGGAAAGAGCACAGAGGAGCCAGCAGCGGGCTCCGTTCTACTGGTGCTCACCAGGGGAGGGGTCAGCGAAGCCCAGATACCTTGGTCTGGAAGGAACACTAGGAATCTGCAGGACCCCTGAGAAGGCCCATACCTTCAGGACAGGGTAGAGGTGTGGAGGAAGGACGTCTGGAGTTGGGGGACAGAGAGAAGCCAGAAGTCAGGGTGACTCTGAGCTCCTTAGTGTTACTAGTGTGACCTCCAGCTGTGTCCCCCCGTCCTGCAGTTTCCAAATGCATCCCTTATGACCCTCTGTAGTGGGTTGAATAGTGTCCCCTCAAAAAGATGTCTATATCCAAATGTCTAGACCCTGGAAACATTAGGTTACTTGGGGAAAGGGTCTCTGCAGCCATAATTAAGGGTCTTGAGATAAAATCATTCTGGTTTCACTGGGTGGGCCCTAAGTCCAACGACAAGTGTACTTATAAGAGACAGATGAGAGGAAGGCCATGTAAAGACAGAGGCAAACTTTGGGGTGATGTGGCCACAAGCCAAGGAAGCCTGGAGCACCACAAACTGGAAGGGGCAGGAAAGGGTTTCCTACAGATGCCCCTGGGGCAGAGCTCCCTTGGATTTCAGATCTGTAACTTCTGGGACTGTGAGAAAATCGTCTGTTGTTTTAAGCTACCCAGTCTGTGGTCACTGGTTAAGGGAGGCCCGGGACGCTAACAAGCCTGCCTTCCCAAGTCAGGGAACACAGCCGCACCTGGCTCCCCCAACTCTGGCCCTGTTTGCATGCAGGCCTGATGGCAGGGGAAAGAGCTGGTGGGGGCTGGATAGAACCAAGGTAGCTTCCAGTCCTGTTGCGCCCTCCTGTGTCTGTTCCTGCCTGGGCTGGGGTGGGCGGGAGAACAGAGTGCACGAAAAACCACCCCAAACCCAGCAGATAATACAGAGTGCAGGTCTATGAGGGGCATGGGGCAGGGTACACATATTGTGTCCTTGCTTGGATCTAGCATGTGAGAGGTGGCAGGTGGGTGGCTAGTCAGTGTGGCCTGGAGGTGACAGTTGGACAGTGGGTATGTACAGAAGGTGCCCACATGTCCTTCCTTGCCTGACTTCCAGGTTGCCCTCCTGTTTACTTCGCAAATCCCCTTTCTTCAGAATCTACCAGGAGTTTCTTGCCCGCAGCCCAGCCCAGGCCATGGTGGTTCCCCATCTGGGGTCCCCCTGTGTCTGCCCTCACTGCTCTAGTCTTTCCCCCACCTTGCTGCCCCGCCCCCCGGAGACGGCAAGCCAGCACGTGTCATCCAGCTCCAGATCCACCAGAGCCCCTAGCGCCTCTGGCCACTTCCCGCACTGGGCCGGGCCATCCCGGCTTGGCCTCCTTTCCGACGTCCGGCAGCGGCTTCTCAGGGCTCTCCCCACCCCCGTCACTGCCAGATCCATCCTCACCGCCTAACACTGGCCAGTCCTCCCAGGCTCCTGAGCCCCGGACCCGACCCTGCTTTATCTTTCACCCCAGCACGGGTCGCTAGCCACACACCACGCGGTGTGCTGACCGACAGCGCTGGTGGTTTCCGGCGTCTGAAGCAGACGGGGCGCGGGGCTAGGGTCTCCTCCCGCTGTGCCCGGCACCTGGAGAAGCCCACCCACCAGGATTCCGTCAGTGTTTGGTCCAGGAGCGACTGCAGGGCGCGAAACCGCTCGTCGCCGGAGCGCCACGGGGCAGCGGTGGCCAGAGCAACGCGGGCTGGGGGCGTGACCAACGCGCCGGGAGGGCCGGGCCGCCGCGTGGGGGCGGGGCAGCAGGGTGGGAGCGTGTTCACGGGCGTGGGGCGGGGCCAAGCCTGGGGGCGGGGTCTCAGGTGTGCCGGATGGCCGCAGCCATTCGCCCTGGGCGGAGGGCCGGGGCTCGGACTGTACCAAGTCCCGGAAGGGGAGGGCTGACACGGAACAGCCTACCGGCGGGGGCCTAGACCCTACAAGCTCCTCCAGACACGGGTCTCCCTGGGCGGTGAGCCAGCAATAAGCAGTGTCTGCGAAGCCTCGAGGCCTTCGGCCGCGGCGAGCGGCGGCTTCCGCCCCTCCAGGCTCTTCTTCCCCGCCCTGGTCCCAGTGGTCCCCGCCAATGGGCGGGGCGAGGCGGGAGGCCCGGAAGCCGGCTCCGTGCACTTCCGGGTCGGGGAGCGCGCGGAGACGGCAGCGGCTGTGGCGGCGGTGGCGGCGGCCTAGTCGAGGCCGGCGCTCGGGCGGCGCGGCGAGCGCCCGGGAGAGGCGGAGGGACGCAAGGGTTTCGGGTACGGGCGGGGCCCGCGGCGGCCTGGGGGTCCTGGCCGCGCCCGGGCGCGAGGGCCGTCCCCGAGCGCCGCGCGCTTTGTCTGCGGCCTGCCCCGCAGGGCGAGGCCTGCGCTGCTCGGGCCCGGGGAGGGCGGGCGGGGGGGGAGGGCCGGCGCCCAGGCCGGGAGCCCCTTCGGCCCGCACGCGGGTTTCTGGGGTCGCCGTCTCCTGTCCAGAGTCGCGGGGGGCGCACCCGCCTCGTCCCGTGGGAACCCCCCCAGCCGTGCCCGGTGTGAGCGAGGCGTGACCCTGTGCCGACTCGTTTCCAGCTCCTGGTGGCCCCTGCAGCCGGCGGCTTCGTCTGCGTCTGGGCAGCCCGAGCGGCCGGCGGGATGGTTTCCTGTTAGCTCGCGTCGTCCTCCCAGCGAGCCGCGGGAGTAGGCATTGTCCTTCCTGCTCCGCGCGTGAGGGGTGCGCGACTTGCCCCGGGCGCGCAGCTGCCGAGCGCACAGCTTCCGGCCCCTGCTCCGCGCTGTTTTTAGCAGCGCCCGGTTATGCCTTGTCGGTCGCGGAGGTTATGTGCTGTCGTCGTTTCTCGGAGCAAGTGGTAGTCGGCCTGGGAGCCTCCTTCTAGCCAGGGCTCGTGTGGCTGGACCTTGAGGCTCAAGCGAGGCCTCCCAGGACCTCCGGAGGGTTTGTTCACGGGAGAGTATTGAGTCAGAGTAACAGCGGCTGGCCCCTTCTGGTGCGGTCTCTGCACCAGGCCAGTGGCAGGGCTCCACCGGGGCGAGCTCAGCTTTGGGCTTCTCTGCAGTCCCCCCAGAATGGACGCTTGGTGTCCGCGTCAGCCCTGCACACACCTCCTTGGCCCTACTTTTTCACTTGCATTGCAGTTTCAGTTTTCAGGTCTCCTGTCCTTCGTGGCAGACGTGGAGTCAAGAACGACAGTCCTGGCGGGGTGTGAGATGTTGGACCTGGCATGCTTGCTCAGGGCCTGGCATGGGGGCCGGTTACCACCAGAAGTTCTTTGGGTTCCTTCGTAATGGTCGGAATCGTAGGTGCTTTGGGTCCTTGCATTTGAAAAGAGAAAAAGTGTTTCCTCTCAGCTCCCTAAATCTAGAGCAGAGAGGAGAGCCCCAGAGTACCGCCAGCATTGCCTGTGGCCTGGAGCATCCCGGCTGGCTGGGGTAGGGATGGTGAGCATGGACAGGCACCTCTGAGCTGGGGCTGCTGGTGGGGCCCCCATGGACACACAGCTCTGACCACAGTGTTCCCAACAGGGAGAGGGCTGCTAGGGTCTCTAGTGGCCGCCTCCTCGGTATTTGCACAGGTGCTTACTCTGGGAAGTACTTTCAGAAGTTGCCTGGGTTTTTTCCCAGCAGTTAACTGTCACGTGATGATGTTAGAACAGACGGTGTTCAGCCTCGTAGCTGACACTCTCCTGCTGCCCTCACAGCTGTGGTGGAGGAGCACAGGACCCATGGGACTTAACCCCGTAGGTGCAGGGACTGGTGGAGTTCAACCCCATTCCTGCGTGGGTATTTCTGGCAAGCCCCTGTATCCCAAACCCAGTCGTGGCCTTGTTGACCTCTTCCGACAGCCCTCTGAGGCAGGCCCTGCCACTGCCCATTACCAGTGGACCTGGGTCTTGGTGCACCAGGGGAGAATCCAGGGGCTGTTTGTTCAGACTTTTGACCTTGTGCTTGTGTAACACATCATCAGGGAAAGAATTTGCACCCCAGAACCTGCCCTCGGCTGTGCTCTGTCATCTCTTAGGTGGCCTCAGGGGTTACGTTTTCTGGCGTGTGAAGCGTTCCCTGGTTCTGTGTGTTGGTACAGCGAACACGTGAACAGCACAGGCTTGGGGCGGCAGTCCCAGTGCAGTGGATAATCCATGCGTAACTTTCGACTCCCTCTGAAGACTGTTGCTGACGGCGTCCCGTTGAATGGAAGCCTTACTGATGACATAAGCAGTTGATGAACACGTGTTTCTTTTAATACAGTGAGCTGAAGGGAAAAATACTACCAAGAAAGTCATAAGGAAGGAAAACACGTTTATAGTACTGTATTTACCCAAAACTTTTTTACATGCAAATGGACCTGTGCAGTTCAAACCCATGTTTTTTGGGGGGCCAACTTGCAAAAAGGTATTTACCTCCCTGCAGGGCAGGAAGTTTGCTGCACACTTTAGGAGCAGGGTAGGCATTGGAGTAGGTGTCCCAGGATGACCTTGTGGAGTCCGGTTGTGGGAATGGTGATGACACAGGCCAGAATGTTCTAGGCCCTCTTCCCTGACCCCACAGGAGAGGTGTCATCCTCCTAGAAGGGCTGTGGCCCTGTCATATCCTGAGGTCTGTATGCCTCCAGCAGGAGTCATGGCCGGGAGTTGCAGGACAGCTGGGTCCCTGCGTGTTGCTGAGTCACCAAACAGTGACAGTGCAGACCCTTAGTTGAGTGGGGCCATGGCTCGTGTTCTCAACCTTAGAACACTAAGTAGAGGAAAGGTGGTGGCTTTAGGGGGTGAATAATTGTATAGAACCAGCTCTGAGTGGACCGTTTCCAGGTAGGAACAGCAGAAGGCAGTTGATAGTTTCATCAAATTAACATGCCCTCACTACTTTAGAATTGGGGACTTTGTAAGGGAAGTTAGGCTCTCCAGAGTCTGAATCTGGCCTTAGCCCCACTAGGGGATTATTCTCCGGGAGCATCTGTCCAGAGGTGGTGGTGATAAGCCCTTCTCTTATTGCCACGTGAAGCTCTTGGTGCTGGCACGTGGCCCATGGGGGAGGAAGCCTGCGTGTGGGATCCACGAAGAAGCCTTATCTGGTCGGGCCTCCTTCCCAGTTCTTGCTTTGCCCCTCTGCCTTCTGGTCTTTTGTGTGACCACTTTTCTCTGACCATGGAGAGTGGACTTGGCCTGAAGCACACCATACCCCAGGGAGGGTTTTCTTCGTCCTGGCTTTGTAAGTAACTGAGGGACTCCTTGTGGGAAGTGTTTCCTCTGAGAGTCACCTGGGAAATGAAGTGAGTAGCATTGTTGAGAAAGGAGCTCTTATTTGGGGTCAAAAGTTGGAGGTCTGGCAATAGAGGTAGATGTGTTTTGCTACATTTGTGAGGTCATCTGTCTCGGTCTTCTGTGTTGTCCTTGCAGTCACAGGACAGAGGAGGCAGGACAGGTGTCCCCCCCCCCCCCCCCCCCCGACATCAGGAGCCCAAGAGCAAAGTGGCCATGGTGTCTGAGAGGTGAGCCTGACCTCTGTGTCCCGTGGTGGGGTGCGGTCAGAGCAGCTCAGCTGACATGCCGCCCCTGGTGGTGATCTGGTGCGCGGAGGTCAGGCTGGCCAATGCTGGCCAAGAGTGACAGGGGAGGAGAGTGCAGGGAGAGGGTCCTGTTAGCCCTCTACACCCTTCTGACACCTACCCCGCTAGGTTGAGATCCCTGCTCTGCCTCAGCTTATGATAAGCCATCGCGTTCGTGCCTGGCGTCAGGATTCCTTGGGACTGGTGAGGTGCTGTAGGTGCCAGACTGAAGCTTAATTAGCTCGTCGTAAATTAAGATCTGACTTTGTTGCTCTGTAAATGAGAATCAGTGTCTTCTCTCCTACCAGTGCACAGCTTTGCAGTTCAAGTTGCTTTCTCTCATGGCTCAGCCTCCCTGTCCTGCGGATGAACGTGTCACGGGTCATGCTGTGTGCCGAGTGACTGTTGGGCTTTCAGGAGGGGGCGTTGCATCCTGGGACAGTTGGGAACTTTCTGACTCTGATTTATTTCAGAGCCGAACGCCAATGTCCAGGGATGGATGACGACAGTCTGAACGAGCTTGTGGACCGAAGCCCAGGGCCGGACGGACGCCCACGACTCAGCCCCACCGCCCTGGCCAGGGATGCTGGTGAGCCAGTCTCCCACCCCTTCTTCCCCACCCCGGGCGGGGAGCAGGTGTCTGCGGCTCGTACCTCTCAGAAGCAGCAGGGCCGCCTTGCGTGCGGAGTCCCTTTGGAGGGTTATCTGCATGGGTCGGTTTTCAACTTTTACTCCTTTTTCTAAGTTATTGTCTCTGATTGCATGAGGGGTACCTACGTTTATCTTACCGTTCAGCTGAGGCGTACAGATGTAAAGAGAGCGAGAGGCTGTGCTTTCCCGCTTCTGTCCCCACCCATGTGGGCAGCTGCTCATAGTCCCCTTGGTGGGTGCGTCGGGCACTTCTGTGCCTCCGGGAGGCGGCGTCCCTCTTCGCTGCCTTGGTTGTGACACTTTCTCGGGGCCCCTTCTCCACCTCTTTTGCTGTAGAAGAAAGCAGTGACGGCACCGGCGGGGGCTCTGAGGAGGACACGGGCAGCGAGCGCAGCTGTAGCACGGACGGAGAGGACGAGGATGGGGGCCTGGAGGACCCGTCCGGTGAGAGTGCCGCCGTTCACACGGCCTGCTGTGTTCCCTCGCCGTGACGGGGACCGCTGTTTATGGAACGGTGCTGGAATTGGTGGCTTGTCCACACTGGCCAGCGGAGGGCTGCAAGGCTCCCCTGCCAGCCTCACCTTCCGCCGGGGCAGGGCTCATGTTCATTGTAACCTTTTGTTTCAGAATTCAGTTTGACAGCACAGCTTCCAATGTTTAGGAACGTGGAGCAGCACAAACTGGGGTCTTTCTGGGGTGAGCCCAGTGGAGTGGATTTGCCGGCACAGTGAGCAGAGGCTTGCCGTGGCCCAGGGCCACCTGGCCAGAACTCTCAACAGGCCAGCTCAGTGGAGCCATTCGTGGCTTCCTCTCATTCTTCTGACCAGAGCCCCCGAGAGCTGACAAGTGCAGGAAGTAATTTTATTAAGGAATTCCTAGCACTTTCATGCCAGTTGACTTCTGTGCCCTTGAACTTCTGTGTAGGGAATGTTGCCATAAGAGACTCTGGTTGGGCTTACAGCACCTCCTTCCCTGTCCCTCTAGCCACCCTGGCTGCTGCATGGCTTCCCAAGGCCCCCAGGCTGGGCTGCCCTGTCTGAGACCAGCTGTGCTCCCCTTCCAGAGAAGGAGGGCGCACTTGGCCCTAACTGCTGATAGGGCGCTGGGCTTTGGAAGTACTCATCAAGCCGGGAGAGAGGCATGGCCCTAAAGCAAGTACCATCTGCATATCACAGTCTCTCGGGCTCTTGCAGTTGGCAGTGTTAGAATGTTACAGAAAGGTAATGGGCTCCGAAGGAAAAGGGTTGCAGCAGCATGAGTGGATGTGAGTTTGCAACTTTGTGTGTGTTGGTGACTTACTCATCCACAGTTGGACTTTGGATGCTGTACACAGGGACCTGAAAGTATGTCCTGAGTTTGCAGGTCACGGATAGAGTTCTTCTGATTGTCCCCCACGATTGACGTGTGGCATTCGGCTGACCTGCAGCAAGTCTCAGGCTAGACACTTGGCCTTGGCAGGTCTGAAGGCAAGGGTTCGTCCCTCCAGCCAAGGTTTGAGGGCCTGCTGGATGCCAGAGAATCTGGCTGGGGCCCGGAGGGAGTGCAGAAGGCCACTGACCTGCTGTTCCTGAGCTCACCACTTAGCAGCAAAGACAGTGGCATAAAGAAGCGGTTATAACAAGGGCAATCATGGCAAGAGTGGGTATATAGGGGCATCGCCAGAAGAGGGGTTCTGTGCGCCTGGAGTAGTGAGGAGAAGCTTCCAGAGAGGTCTGTCTAAGCTGTGCTGTGAAGACAGGAGGCAGGGGCTGGCGGTAGCGGACCGAGTGCTGCTGTAAACGGACAGGTGGCACAGAGCCGAGTGCCCAGTAGGGAGGGAGATGCAGGTGCCAGGCCTGCAGGTGGGGAGGCGCTACAGAGAGGGAGAGCACTGAGGCCCTGTTCGTGGCTCGCAGGCCTGTCTGCTTACGGGAGTGCCCTTTGTTCCTGCGGCACCAGCCTTTCTAACAGGTGGCGGCCTATCCTTAGCAGGTTCCGGGAAGTGTAGTCAGACCTTGAGAAGGGATCTCCTGAACGGGCATTTCCTATATCCCTGCGGGCCTGGCCCTTCCCAGAGCAGCTCTTTCTGCTTGTTGCTTTTCTTGCCGTAGCGTTCGTCTTGTAAACAGCTGGCTTGATTGCGGGCTGCTGACTTTCCAACTTCAAGTATTACCTACTGGAAAGGGCCATCTGGGTGGCTCAGTCGGTTGAGTGTCGGACTCTTGATTTTGGCTTAGGTCATGATCTCGGGGTCCTGAGATCGAGCTCCACGGCAGGCTCCACGCTTAGTGGGGAGTCTGCTTGAGATTCTCTCTCTCTCCCTTTCCCTTTCCTTCTCCCTCTCCTCCTCCTGCTTGCACACACCCGCATGCGGATTCTTTCTTTCTTTGGAATAAATAAATCTTTAAAAATATATATTATTGGGACCCCTGGGTGGCTCAGTCGGTTAAGCCTCTGCCTTTGGCTCCGGTCATGATCTGAGGGTCCTCGGATAGAGCACCACGTCGGGCTCCTTGCTCAGTGGCGAGTCTGCTTCTCCCTCTGTTGGCTGTTCCCCCTGCTTGTGTTCTCTCTCTTTTTGGCAAATAAATAAAGTCTTTTTAAAAATATATCTTTAAGGTGCCTGGGTGGCTCAGTGGGTTAAGCCGCTGCCTTCGCTCAGGTCGTGATCCCGGGGTCCTGAGATCGAGTCCCACATCGGGCTCTCTGCTTTGGCGGGGAGCCTGCTTTCCCCTCTCTCTCTCTGCCTGCCTCACTGCCTACTAGTACTCTCTTGTCTGTCAAAAAAAAAAAAAAAAATCTTAAAAAAAATATACATCTTTAAAAAAATGTATTAGTAAAGTCTTACCACAAAAACTGAGAACATTGGGCTCTGATCTGTGGACTCACCCCCAGCCTCCAGGCCAAGTGTGCACTGCTCCACAGGGAGCTGTGATGGACGTGGGACCGTGACTGACAGTGGCCTGCTCAGGGTGCAGCCCCCTGGGCACCCCCATCTCTGGCTCCAGCATGGACCGTGCCCTTCTTGGGGAACCTGTGCTCATCTGCGCCTTCCTCGCTGATCCCCTAGTGAGGCAGGACCATCGTCAGCAGCCTGAGGAGGGGTGAACGGAGGTAGATGGCTCAGGGCCCTGCACACCCGCATGGGTCTTTACCACTCCTGTCATTGCAGGTCACTGTCCCTCATTGCCGTAGCACCGTCCCAGGTACTACACAGGGTCCCGCGGCCCTGAGGTGGCCAATTCTTTTGCCTTTTGGAATTCCATAGGGAGAATCTGACCGCCTGGACTCAACCCTCTTCTGCTCGCTCGGCCCTTAGCAAAGCAGGAAAGCTGAGAGAAGCCCGTTCTCAGGCAGCTTCCCCGGTGCCCTTTTCCAAAGTTTTTGCATACCAGTTTCATTAGGTATTTTTTTCTTGCTGTGTAACCAGCAGTTCAGAACAGTGTGTTCATAACCTCAGTGTTTCCAGGGTCTGCAGTCCGGGTGTGTGTTGCTGGTCCTTTGCCCAGGTCTCACTCTCCAACATCGGGGGTCACGGGCTACAGGGCCCACCTGAGGCTCAGGGTCCTCCTCCAAGGGCACTGCTTGTTGGCAGAATTTGGAGCCTTGAGTGGGTAGGGCTGAAGTCGTGACCTCTGGCTAGCTGTTGGACTGTCCTCCGCTCCTGAAGGCCACTCCCTTGACCGGCAGGTCACATAGCTGCTTGCTTGCCTCCACGCCTGCGGGCGCATATCGCTCTGACTTCTTTCTCTGCAACCAACCGGGGAAAATGGCTTTTAAAGGATGCACCTGTTTGGGCAAGGAGTACTTCCCTCGGCCGTGCAGCAGCAGGCCTGTAGGGGAGACACGGGTTCTATCCGCCCTGGAAGGGATTGGAT
Source organism: Lontra canadensis (assembly GCF_010015895.1). Lineage (NCBI taxonomy): Eukaryota > Metazoa > Chordata > Mammalia > Carnivora > Mustelidae > Lontra > Lontra canadensis. The sequence continues at coordinate 11,456,805 of NW_022631060.1, read as the reverse complement.
GTGGCTGTGTCCTGAGCCCTGTGAGGACCCTCCTGCCACACAAGTGAACTTGAACCTCTTGTGGAGCTTGCATACGTTGACTGCTGTGTTGAACTGACAGTGTCTCCCTTTTTTTGCTGGTCCGGATCCAGCCCCAGAACCTCTCAGAAATTGATCAGCCATCTTGCCCAGTTAGGAACCCATGGTCCCTACATCCCCAAAGAAAAAACAATAGACCTGTAAGGAAGGTCTCGTGTGGAGGCAGATGGTCTGTTAAGACCGAGTTTAGGGGAGGGCTGGGGGGGTGTGGTCCTCTCTGGAGGCTGCTGTGCTCCGCAGGGGCAGTTGTCAGACGGGGGCGGGCCCCTGGCAGCTGCCCTGATGGGGAGCGCTTGGCTTCCGCAGCAAGGGAGGGGCTTGTGGAGCTGGGACGGCCACTCAGCCCGCGTCCCATCCTCTTAACTCGGAAGCCACTTCAGTGAGGTGCCCAGGGGTGGGCCTGTCGGGCAGGGCATCAGAAAGGTGTCTGTCCCCTGAGTGTAGGGTTTAGAACCATGCCTTCCTGCATACCTCTGTGGCCTGTTTGCTTCCGGGGCTCCAGCTCACAAAGTCACGTTTCTCCTTTTTCAAGGTTCGGAAGACTCTGAAGAAGAAGGAGGAAGAGGAGAAGAGGGCGTGGAGGCCTTAGTGGCTGTGGTGGACGCTCAGGGGAAGTTGGAAGCCAGTGGCGCGTTCAGTTCTGATGACGATTCCGAGAGCTGCCCGATTTGTCTCAATACTTTCAGGGACCAGGCTGTGGGGACCCCAGAGAGCTGTGCCCATTATTTCTGCCTGGATTGTATCGTCGAATGGTCCAAGGTGAGTAGGCAGCTTCTCTGGGGGCCTTCCTTCCTTCAGGGTGACCTCTCTCCATTTACGAGTGACCCTGCAGTTACCAGCCTCTTGCCGGTGGTGCTCTCTGTTCCGCAGTAGACATGGAGGCCGTGGCATCAGGTCCTTGTGTGATCTTCACTTTGGTTGGTGTGCTCCTGACTCTTGGGGTTTCCAGGAAAGCTCAGTGTGGGGTGATGTGCCCGTGGAGCATGGGATGAGGAGGCGGGAGAGAGAAACGTTATTTCTGGGTCAGTGCCCCGTGGGGACCTGTGTGTGGGAATCCTGAACAACTCAGGGCAGCCTGTGGCTGGCAGAGGTAGCCCGGTATGCCGTGACCCCACAGACAGAGCGTGGGACGGAGCTCAGCACTGAGTCATGATGACCAGCAGGACAGGGAGCCCACTGGAAGACAGATAAAGGAAGCGTATCAGAAACCGTATATTGCGTGAAGAACTTTAATTTTTAGAAGATTTTACTTGAGAAAAGAGGTAGTGAAAGAGAGCACAGGTGGGGAGGAGAGGGACAAGCAGGCCCTCCGCTGAGCAGAGAGCCTGATGCGGGGTTCGATCCCAGGACCCTGAGATCGTGACCTGAGCCGAAGGCAGACGCGTCACTGACTGAGCCCCCCAGGCGCGTCCCCCGCCCCGCCCGATGGTGAACTTGAGCAGCAGTAACCCTCTTCCGACTTTTTAAACTTCTTACTGTGAAAAATTCTGAAGACGAAGAAGAGGACAGGAGAAGTGATGTGCGCCCCCACCCCCGCCCGTCCCCGCCTTCTGGAGCCATCTGTCCTCTGTGCAGCCTGGAACTTGACCCACATGGATGCTGTGTGTGTTTGTAGTGGATCTCCATGCCTCCACCTCCCCTCGCGAGGTTAACAGTAACCCCACAGCCCCAGTCCTGCTCCCCGTGTTCCCAGACAGCTCAGGAGTTTGGACCTCGGCCACGTTTGTGCTGCCCTCGAGGCCACCTGTCTGCTGCCTCACTGGTGTCGTCCCAGGGCTTCCCTGCCCCCGACGCTCCTCGCTCCTCTCCTGTGGGGCTGGACCCTTTTGGCACAGGTTAGATTAAGGGTTAGATTTTTTTCACAACCGAAGCCTTATAAACTGAGGAGCCTGACAAGGTGCTGGTTTTCTAGTTGGTATCATACTGGATTAGCAGAAGGAGAAAATACAGGCAGAAGTGTCATGGAGGAAAAGGTACCCGTCACAGGTAGGTTTGTCGACATAGATGTTTTCCAGAAGAATTGTCCAAATGGGAAGCGCAGCGAATCCCTGAGCACAAGATAAACAGAGACGAAAAGTCATACTCAGAAGCGAGTCCTAAGAAGACACGCGAGACCTGTGAAGACCTTTTCTGAAACCGTTGAGTCTGAGTGAAGAAAGCACTTTCTGGAGGGGAAGTCGCAGCTCCAAGAGATGGCCATGGCGACCCCAGGGCTCCTGGGCCCTCAAGGCATTGTGAAGTGTGGAGAGGAGGGACGGAAAATACCAAGAATTGCCGGTCCTTTCAAGAAAGGGAGAAGTCACCTCCTGGATATTAAGACTTACGAAACTATAGTGACTACACCAGCCTTCCTCCGGGAATGGAGACCAGGCCCTGGGAGCGTGGTGGGGACCTGAAGGGCCAGCCACACATGGTGGACAGCAGGCAGCATCTTGCACGAGGGTAGAGAGGGGTCGGTACACGTGTGTGAGATGGAAGGAAAGAGGGCCCGGCCTGTGGCGCGCGCACAGCATCCCCTGGATTCGAGATTGGAAGCGAGCGAGCTGTGCTCTGAGGCCTTCGCAAGAAGATGCGGGGCACCTGTCAGGACAGGGAAGGGCTCCTAACCCTGCGCCGGGGCCACCGGGAGGACTTAAACGAGGCCAGCTGGGAGTGAGGTTCCACCACGAGACCTGCCACGGGTGCCCGAGGGTCAGACCGAAGACGGGGCAGGACGGGAGCCCCTGTACCTCTTGGGCTGGGTGTTAAGTGAAGCTTGGATGATCAGGTTATAATGAGTTTTTGCCTTCTGAGGGAATTCTTTATTTTGAATGGAGAAAATGATGATCCTGCGGGATCCTGACAACAATTTTTATCTCTTACAGAATGCCAATTCCTGTCCAGTCGACCGAACTGTGTTTAAGTGTATTTGTATTCGAGCCCGGTTTGGTGGTAAAATCCTGAAGAAGGTAAGCGGAGGTGCAGCGGTCGAGCCCCCACCCCCGCGCCCCGTTACGTCGGTCCCTGTATGAGGGGAGAACGTGCTTGCAGGGCCCATCGGTTTCCTGAAGGGATCTGTGTTGGCCCAGTGCTTTTCAGAGAGCCAGTGCAGGCCCTCTGCAGCCTGTAGGGGCGACACCCGTTGATGGAGGAGCTGCCTTGGCTGCTGGTTCTGGGTGGAGCAGACGGTGGCAGTTTCTCCGACGTCCTCCTCCCCACTCCCACCTGCCTTCTCTCCGCCTCCCCGCTTCTCTTCTCTTGTGCCACGGCAGACGCGGGAGCGCCCACACGGCCGACGGCGCTGGGCAGGGCCGCACGCAGGGCAGCTCAGAGGTTCTCCTTTGCTCTTAGGTGTGTGCTCTGTAAAGGCACGCGGGGCTCCTGGCAGCTGTGGTTCTGGCCCTGGCGCTCTGCTCCCCTCCGCCCGGGAGCGCCTCCCACGTCCGGTGGGCAGCCTCCGTTTACCCAGAGTGGACCCCGACCCCTTGCTGGGTGTGCAGAGGTCCTAGCGGCCCACGAGCGAGCCCGGCTGGAGAAGATCCAGGAGCCACGGTGCGGGAGTCACCTGCCCGGCTCTGGAGAAAAAGGCCGTGTGTGTGTGTGTGACAGGAGGAGGAGAGGGACAGAGGCTGTGCCCTGCGGCATGGGGAGACAGGTGGGGTGCAGAGATGGTGTCCCATCTGAGAGGACTGTGTCCCCAGACCTAGCTCCGAGGACCACATCTCCGAGCCTGCATGTCGAGGGCCGGCCCCACACGGGGCTGGGACTGTCCCAGTGCGGCGGCCCGTGTGAGGACCGTGTCCTTGGCATCCGTGTCTCCGTCTTTGCCGGGTCATACAGTCATTCTCACAAGAGGAAAGGCCTGCTGCTTTTGTCCTGCTCCCCTCCTCGCGCTCCAGGGCCAGTGTCCTGGCTTGTGGCTGCCGGCTCCCTCTGCTCTGCGCGTCCCCCCCACCCCCCGCCACCAGCAGGGAGAGGCTGCACAGTCTGCTCCGTGGTTTGGGCTATACCTGCCGTGTGACCAGCGGTGCTTTCCTGCTCACAGATTCCAGTGGAGAATGCCAGAGCCGGAGAAGATGAGGAAGAAGACCCAACCTTCTGTGAGGTGTGCGGCAGGAGTGACCGGGAGGACCGTCTGCTCCTCTGTGACGGCTGTGACGCCGGGTGAGCCTGGGGCCCTCCTCGTGGTGGCTCCGGAGGGCCCTGTGTTCTGGGCTTCCTCCCCACCGCCGTTCACTGTTGCGGTCGCTGAGGCCAAGCCCCCTGTGTCGGGAGCATCTGAATCCCAGGCCGTCGGTTGGTAGCCGGCAGACCTCCCCCGCGCTTCTGTCCCTGCCGTTGATACCCTCTGTTCCCTCCAAATACCGCGAGGCTCCGTACAGAGATGCACATACCACATCAAGACAGAAAAGCTGAGGGAAATGAGAAGTGGGGTCTGTGGGGCCGGTCAGCAGCCCCGGGGGCCCAGACAAAGGACTTGTGTGGGACCCCGCCTTTTATGAGGTCAGGTGACCCCTGTGTCCAGCAGGCTCTGGCTCCCGGGAGCCTTTGCCCAGCCTCTTTCCATCGTGGTTCCTCTTCTCAGGGACTCCCGCAGAGGCTGCCACTGGACGTGTGCAGATTAGTCTGTAAGCTTGTGGTGAGGGGCTGCGGCAGCATCTCGGGGCACAGGTGGTAATGGGAGGGTCCCATGGGGCCGGCAGGTCTGGAACTTCCTCTTGGGCGGCAGGAGGAAGTCTCGAGCCCTGGGGACTCAGAGCTGGCCCTGGAGGCGCTCGCTTTGCTCTGTTGCAGGCTGGCCCAGGCTCTGACCCCTGCCCAGGGCCTCCCTCTCTGGTGCCGCCCTCGCAGCTGGCACGCTCTGCATGTTCGCCTTTCCACGAGGGGCTGCCAGCGTGCGTGCCGTGTGAGTGCTCCACTCGGGTGCTCCAGTTGGGGGGCCGGGGGTGGCCGTGTCTGACTGCCCCCTGCTCCTTGGTCGCTGTGAGTCTGGGGGACAGGAGAGGGGTGCCTTCAGTGTCCTACAAACCCTCAAGGCGAGTCCCTGCTCTTGCCATCCCTGTGCCTCGTTTACAGGCTTGCCTGAGTACTGGCAGGAAGCTGAAGAAACACGGTCTCATGGGGCCCTGGGGCTGAGCGGGCAGCTTAGCTCTCAGAGCTCGCTTTCCATGCGAAACCAGTCCTCCCCCCGTGTTTGTGGCCATTTGAGGCCTGGAGCAGCTGGGTGCTGCAGGAGAGGCCATCCGAGGTGGGAAGGACTGTCTGTGGTCCTGGCCACTGGCCTCAGCTCTGTAGCCCAGGGCCCCCCAGCCGGATGCCAGACTCAGGTGCCTTCTGGTGGTCTCCACAGTGGCCAGAGAGCCCAGGTGAGGCTGTTGGAACATTTGCTCACAGGGGCGGCTTGTTTTCCTGCCACTTCTGAATTGGGCCCACGGCCTCAGTTCTTTACACCAGGGTCTCTTTGTAACCCTAGAAACTGGACAGAGTCTTGTCAGGACTTCTTACAGCTTTGTTAACTTTTTTACTCTTATAAAGTATGTTTGTGAATTTAACGTATCGATTTTTTTTATTTTCCGTGCTTGAATTATTTAGCAGGTAAGAAAGCTCAAGTACGTAAAAATCCTGGTGAATCTAAAACTTTAAGATAAGTGAATAGGGGTCTCGTGCCTCCAGGAGCCCTTACACCGCTCTTACCCGCCGCCTGCCGAATCTTCCTGTCGTTGTCGCTCGTCTTTCACCTGAAATGACTCCGTTACGTTGGAAATTGAGTCACAAGGCTGTCGATACACAAATGTGTGTGACAGATCCTTTCACTATTACCGGAAGTGAAGGACAGATTATCCCTGATTTTTTGAAACTTGCAGTTTAACGGAAAGGCATTGAGTCACCAGGGAAGCCATTGAGGACGTCACTGCGTCCCGTCGCTGTGGTCCTTGCAGGCAGGAGGTCAGCTCTGGGTGCCTGGTCTACCCCGCTGTGTGGGGAATTGGGGACAGGAGCTGTGCCCCCGTCCGGGTGGCTGCTCTGTGACCCTCCCTCCATGTGAGTCCCCAGCCAGTCTTGCCTGTGCACGGACTGCGGAGGACACAGGCTGGCTGGGCCGGGCACCTGTCACACAGCAGTAGCCTCCCCTCGAGGCCCTGGACCTTGGCCCGAGGAAAACATGGAGTGAGCCGTGTCGGGTCCTTGGAGTGCTTTGTGAGAAGCTGCACAATTCCTGATTCTCTTCTTGCGACCACGGAGCTCTCAGAAGGATCTTCTGAGGCTGGGATCTACTTGGGGTGTTGGGGTGCTCCCCAGGACTTGATGCTGGCCTGGACTGGCAGTGTTGCCTTCCAGGAGGGGCCTCCCCCCGCCCCCCGCTCCCGTCCCTGTGGCCCTTTTTTGAGGTCCCCCCCCCACCCTGGCTTCCTGGGTCTTCACGTTCTCCCCCCGGCCCCCCACCCCGTGACCAGCAGGTGGTCCTTCAGCTGCTCAGGATCTGGGCTCAGGTCTTCAGGGACTTAGTGGGGACTCCACTTGGGTGTCCGTCTGGCTCAGGGCTGTCTGGGGTCTTGGCGTGAAGGTGGAGAGGCTGGCATGGCAGCCCATGCCAGCAGCGAAGTGAATCTTCCCAAGCTGCTTTCATCAAAGCCTGGGTCGAAGCCCCTGGGAGACTGGGCTTGGGCCCCATTTCTCTTTGCTCTCAGCACACAGAGCCTGCCTTTCTCCGTTGGCTCTTCGGACTGGGCTGTGAAGTATGAGGTGCCGACATTTGAAACTCTTGGGGCTGCCGAGTGACTGTGGGGTGGGGAAGGACAAGCTGAGGCTCCAGGTGCAGGCAGGTGCAGGATACCTGCCATGGTTGGCTGCACGCCCCCCACGGGATGGAGCTGCCCTCCATCACGAGGCTACCTGCGTCCATCCCTCCACACAGTACACCTCCTGTGGAGGATTCGGGAGCCGTTGGGCCCCCTTTGGAGGGCGGAGATAGCCAGCATGCCCCAGGGAAGGATGCAGGAGGATAGGGAGCCTTGTGTCTCCGTCTGATGCACGTGGACCTCTGAGCAGGCCGGCCTGCACCGCGTCCCCAAGGTCAGCTTGGTGAGATGTTCCAGGCGGAAGCTGCCCACAGCACCTTGCTGTGTGCTCGAGGCCCTTTCTCCAGTGGGGAGAGGGAGCACTGGGTCCCTCTCTCTCCCAAGGACCCCGGTCCGTGGGTCAGGGCCCCTCCCTCATGATCTCCGGTAACCTCACCACCCCCGAGACCCCATTTCCAAATGCAATGACTTTGGGTATTAGGGCTTCGACGTGGGGACTGGGGGGTCACGATTCAGTCTACGGCGGGGGCATTGCAGTCTTGGGACACATCAGGATGATGGTGGTGGCTCCCCGGGTTGTGACAGTGGTGCTAAAGCCCCTGTCTGCTGCTCGTTCCTGTAGGTACCACATGGAGTGTCTGGACCCTCCTCTCCAGGAGGTGCCAGTGGACGAGTGGTTCTGTCCGGAATGCACTGTGCCTGGAGCTGCTCCCGCTGCAGGTATAGGCACCGCCTCCCCCCAGCCTGGGAGCATTCAGGGGCCTCTCACCTTCTGGGAGAACTTGTAGGGTTTTCTGTCAGGGCAGCCCAGGACCCCGGGGAGATGCCCCCTGCCAGGCCAAGGCCACGGCGGACACACGTCAGTCCAGGATGCTCCTCCTCCCCAGATGCGGGTCCTGTGAGTGAGGAGGAGGTCTCCCTGCTCTTGGCTGACGTGGTGCCCACCGCCAGCCGGCTTCGGCCCCACGCAGGGAGGACCCGCGCTATTGCCAGGACGCGGCAGAGCGAGAGGGTCCGAGCGACTGTGAACCGGAACCGGATCTCCACTGCCAGGAGGATTCAGGTGGGCGCCCACTGCTGAGGCTGCCGGTCCCACTGTGGAGCCGTGCCCGACGCGGCCCCTCGGGGTGCAGGGCCCTGTGGCAACACCAGCCACGGACAGCCCTGGCCGGGGGGTGGGGGGGCTCTTCTCTGCTGTCTGGCTGCTTAGGGAGAGCATCAAGCTGTTGGAGGGGGGTGAGAGGACCTGGTGGAGGCTACTACCCTACCGCCCCATCACAGATGCCCGCAGTCCTGCCTCCCTCCCTCCTGTGTCCGCCTTGCGTCCCATCTCGCTGGGCCCCCGCCGTGGCCGGGAGCCTGCGCGGTCGGCTACTCATCACCCTTCATTCTCACCCCGACTCGCTTCTCAGGAGGCCCTCCCAGGCCCCGGACTGCCCGCTGGAAGCGCGCAGCGTTTGTCGGAGGCAAGAAGGGCACACCCGCTAGGTCTGTTACTGGCAGGCCGAGGGCATCCAGCTTCCGTGGTTGGTTTGGTGGGGCTGGCACAGGGTCCCTCAGGGGCTCCCAGGTGGTGCCGCCCCTGCTGGGGTCCTACCCGGAGTCCTCCTCAGGGCACGGGGGCTGCTTGAGAAGCGCATGGGCGGTCGCCTCGCTGATGGCACCCTCCTTTCCATGTAGCATGTCCCACGGTACCTCATGTCTTCTCTTCTGGACGAGACCATCGAGGCCGTCGCTGCGGGTCTGAGCTCTGCTGTGTACCAGTGCCCCGTGACGCCCCGAGCCCCCGCCAAGCGCAGGAGGAGAGCAGGTAAGCCCGGGTGTGATGGCTTCGCTGCGGGCCGCATGTGTGTGTCCCTGGGAAGCAGCCGGCCACGTGCTCGCCTCCCACGAGCTTCACCCGCAGAGCCACGTCACGTTCTGCAAGCTGGTGTTTTCACATCACAGAAATGTGGCGCAGACGCTCCGTGAGCCAGGCTGGTCTAGTCCGCTCAGGCCTTCTGACCACCCACCGCAGGCCGCCTGCACACGCATCTGGGCGACTCGGCCGCGCCCAGCTTGGTGGGAAGCACTCTGCAGGCCTTGGTGGCAGAATGGTCTTGCTTCCCCCCAGATGCAGTGCTACACCAGGAAGCCCCTGGTTCTGGGCCTTTCTCTGTGGGAGCATTGAACTGATGAATTGACTGGCTTCTTGTCTTTTTCTGTGTTCATTCTGGTGATTTTGTCCCAGTAGGTCCTGTCCTTGCCTGGTATCAGTAGGCCCCTCCCGGGGAGAAGCCCTGGGGTCCTCGTGGGCAGTACCCCCCCCCACCCCACACCGGCCCTGCCCACAGAACGCGGCGCATGGCTTCCAGGGTCAGGCTCAAGCTCTGTTCCTCAGCTGGCGTGGGCTCCGGTGGGGAGCTCTGCTTCTCCCCGTCGGTTGTCAGCGAACTGTGACTTACTCAGTGGGTTACGACCTGAGGTCTTCCCGCGTCACCTGCACCAATCCAAGTTTGACAGTGAGCATCGCCGTCCGGCCGGGCCCTTCCCTTCCCAGCCAGCGCCCCCGCCCCCAGCAGGCAGTCCCGGCGTCCTTCGCCCTGGACACTGGCTTTGCCCGTTTTCAGACGTCCATAAGGTCCTCCCGAGCACACAGTGGCATGTCACTTGGCGTGGCGTGGTGCTCTCGGAGCCCGTGTCGGTGGGTGAGTTTCTGTGGAGGGGCGTCGGCGCTCCCCGAACATGCCGCCGTCCCTTGACGGGTGTCCTGACGCGGGCCGCCTGGCTTGTGCTCTGCTTGGGCTGTTGGGACAGAGCTGCTGCGAGTCTTCTGAATGTCCTTGTGGCGGTGGCTTGCCGGCTGGTGCTCGGTTTCTCCTGGGGAAGGAGACCGTGGGCTCATGGGGGGAAGATGCAGTTAGGGTTCTGTGGCCCGTACCCCTGTCAGCAGCATGCGCCCCCCACCCCCCACAGTCCTGGGGATGGTCGGCGTTTGTCCTCGCTGTGCCTGCTGGGTGTGTGACACGCCCTGCCGTGCCCTGCGTTCCCCACCTTTGGGGCCGAGACCCGGATGCTGTCTGGCTCTGTGGCTTGCGGAGGTGCGGGGGTGGGCAGCCTGCACTCGTGGGCCTCCCAACCGTGTGACCGCGCTCTGTGTGTGTGCTCTGCCGGGGCGGGCCGTCCTTTCCAGCCCTTTCTAGTGGACAGAGCCGGGAAATCCATGCTAAGGTCATGCAGTCTCTGACTTGACTGAACGAAGGTTACGGGGTTTTGTTTGTCTCATCTGCATCTGCAGGTGTTTGTGTCAGAAACTCCGCAATTCCGTGTTCACTGGTGCCCCTGCTCACCCGTCTCCCTCCCCCAGAGAGCAGCCTCAGAACAGCTCAGGTCTTGCCAGCGCTGTGGTTCGAGGCAGGACTGGAGGGGTTTGCTTTGGTCCCCAGCGCACCCCCGTTCCCTGTGCTCATATGGCAGAGAACAGTTCTTCTGTCTTTGCGTCTGGCTTGCTCCCTTGGTTTGAGGTTCTGTTTTGTTTTTTTTTTTTTTAAGATTTCATTTATTTATTTGGCAGAGATCACAGGTAGGCAGAGGCAGGCAGAGAGAGAGGAAGGGAAGCAGGCTCCACACTGAGCAGAGAGCCCGATGCCAGGACCCTGAGATCATGACCTGAGCCGAAGGAGAGGCTTAATCCGCTGAGCCCCCCGCCAGGCACCTTGGTTTTGGGTTCTTTTTTGGTTTCCTGTTCTCATTTTGTTTTGGTTTTGTTAGTGAATTTTTCGCTTTTGCAGACTTCTGTCAAAGCTTTGGAGGCAGAGGGAGAAATGCGTAGCGAGTCCCCACTCAGCCATCGTGTCGCCTGGCCTCGACCTCACTTGTACCCCCTCACCTGCTCCCTTCCGTGTTGTCTTGAAGCAGATCTTTCTTGTCATCGGCCTCTTACCTGGAGGTATTTTCTAATGTGTTTCTGAGAGACGCCGTCTTTTTTCCTTTGAGCTGCAGCACAGTACCCTTGTGACCCCAAGAAGTCAAGTAGCGGTTCCTTAACGCCGTGAGATAGTCTCAGGGTTGAAGGTTCTAATTGTGTCATAAATGTGATAGAATTTTAAAACCTAGTTTATTTGAATCCAGAGCCCGGCAAGATCCGTGCTTCACTGTTGGCCGCGCCTGGTGAGTGGCTCTGGGAGCTCCTGACTCTGGGGGCAACTGGGGGGCCGGGGCTCCCCTCCCGCTGTGGCGGCCCGGAGCAGAACCACAGGGTCCCCCGGCTTCACCCAAAACTCTCGTCCGACTGGATTTGGGTTTGCGAGTGGCCCGGCGGAGGGCGCAGGTGGGGCCCGCTGGGCTCACCAAGGCAGGGAGAGGCCTCCCCGCGGGGCGGTCCTTCCCCGGGCCCGGGTTTGCTTCGCAGGAGCTCGCTTGCTAGTCACTTGCTGGGTGGAGTTCAGGCAGGGCTGTGAGGGCCCAGAGTTTGCACGTGGGCCGTGGCGGGGGAAGGGGGGTTATTCCCCGCAGACGTCGCGAGGGCCCATCGCTCCGTCCCTGCGGAAGCCACTCCTTCCAGGCTGAAGCCCCCCACCGCGTTCCAGGGGCTGCCGGGGCGTCCTGCAATGAGCGTCCTTCTTGAGCCCATGGTAGCGTCCCTGAGCCGGACCAGGGCCGAAGCCCGGAGTGTGGGCAGTTTGGTCTTGAGGACGGGCTGCAGAAGCCGTGCGGCCAGTGCCCCACACCCCAATCTGTCGGGAGCAGCCCCAGGGTCACAGCCGGTGGCCGCGTACCTGGGGCCCCTCATTTCATTTCGCTCTGTGTCATCAGGGCTGGTAGCTTCGTTTTTCGTTTCACTGTGGTGTGTGACAAATGACGTGGGACAGTCACTGGTGTAAAAATCGGCCTGGCAGGTTGCTCTGCACCGCCGCGCCTTCCCTCCTCACTCCTCCGCGCAGAAATGCTGGTGAAGTTACGACCTGTTTCTGCATGTGACTGTCTTCATGCCAGGTCCTGGGGGCGCAGAGTGCGTCCTTGAGGGGGGACACCCAGGGGCAGGGCCGGGGGGCTCGGGGCATGGAGGGAAGCATAGACTCTCAATGTGCTTTTTGTAGGAAGACGGAAGAAAGTGTTGGGAAGAAGGAAAACGCAGTCCAGGTCGTCTGTGAAGAGCAGAAGCTCGGGGACAAGATCTAAGAAGCGCCAGGGTCGCGTGAGGAAGAGAAAAGGGAAAAAGTCAAAGGTAGCCTCGGACGGTAGCGTTCCCCACGTGCTGTCAGTTCCCTCGTGCAGCTAGGTGGCGGGTCGCAAAGAAAAAGCTCCTTTTTTCTGTATTTGCTTAGAGATCCACCCATAAAGATGAACATTTCCACAGCACACATTAAAGATGGGGCTGAGACAAGAGATTTCCCAGGACCCTTTGGAGCCGGACATCCTGAGGGCTTGCGTAGGACTCCTGACACCCCAGGGGTGGGCCCTAGGCGGCCCAGCAGGTCTGGAGGCCTCAGGGCTGTGGCCAGCAGCTTGTCCGGGAGGCAGGCGGATGGTCACCTAGTGCCCAGGAGCCCAGTGGGAGCTGTGGGGGAGTTGAGAGAGGAATGCCACCCAGGGCGTGCGGCCATGTTTTCGGCTGGGACACTCTTGTCCTGCCAAGGTGACTCGAGAGGGTCCCCTGCGAGCACTGCCCACGTCAGGCCATTCCCCTTGCTCCGGTTCTCTCACCCCCAGGCTTCGGGGCGGGCCCTTCCTCGTGTGTGTGCCGCCTGTGTCACGCGTCCCAGCTCTGAAGGGTCGTCCTCCCTGCGCTCATGGGCCGCGCACTGAGAGCGCGTTAATGTGAAACGTACGAGCCCACTGTGGCCGTCGTGCAGGTGTTTGTTGCGACCGAACGTGAACTTATACCTGAGACCTTTGTCGTTGCCTGATGATGTGAGTGCTAGAGCTCACACTTACGGAGCCTACACTTCCCGTTTCAATGAGAGTGAGCAGTTGCTCTGGTGGTCCACCGATGTGAAAGTCCTGGAGGGTTGGTGGCACACCTGCCGTGTGGGGGTGTGGGTCCCCCAGCGCTGCTCCTCAGGTGTGTAGGCAGCCGTCACCCGGACGGCCCGTCGTGCTGCTTGGCAGTGTGTGTGCAGGGTCGGACACCCCCGCGGCGCGAGGTACCAGCTGTGCCCAGCTCCTGCGGGCAGTTTTGCAGTGTGTTAGGTTGGGGAGGTTGAGATGTGCTCGTCAACTCTGTTGGGGTAAAACCTCTGGAACGTTGTTAATACACGTGAAGCCCTTCGGCTCCCGTGTGACATTTACTCAGCGTCCTGGGTGGTGGTTCTGGAGCCTTCAGCTCCCGTCCTGCTTACCATTCCTGCCTTTTGTGACTTCGGTTCAGAATGAAGCCACAGCTCGCGCCCGCATCGCACGGACACTGGGCCTCCGGGGTCCGGCCCGTGGAGCCTGCATCCCATCTGTGCACAAGCCGGCAGACCCCTCTCTGGGGCTGATGCGTGCGGACATCGGCGTGGCCTCCCTGTCGCTCTTTGGAGACCCCTATGAGCTGGACCCCTTTGACAGGTAACGGCAGGGCGACCTCCCTCCTTTCCTTGTGGCCAGTGGCCTCGGACGTTGTGTTTGTTTGGCGAGGGTGGCGATGGCGGTCCCCTCCTTAGAGTCCTGAGGGGTGGTGGAGCTCCCTACACCCGCCTCTGCTCGAGCGGAGGTGGTCCAGCTTGCGCACCCACCCCAGCGAGCCGTTGCCAGCATGAAGCCCCTCCGTGGGGGCCGTGTGCCACTGGGGGCACGAGTGCTGCCGCATGTGCCATCGAGGAGGGGCCTGGGGTCTCCCTGGGCCTCCGATGGTGTGGGGTCAGCGTCCCTTCAGCCTCCGTGCTCTGCAGCAGTGAAGAGCCGTCTGCAAACCCTGCATCCCCGTTGAGTGCCAAGAGGCGGGTCCTGTCCCAGTCAGCGCTGCGTTCTCACCGGCCCGTAGCCAGGCCCGTGGCCGTGGGGCTCTCCAGGTGTGTGCGGGCAGGGGGCCGTGGTCCTGGGGGGTGGCCCTGACCAGCGGGGCTCCACAGGGGCTGGTGCTCCACCTGGCCTGGGAGGAAGCGCCGCAGTCTGTCTGGGCGTGCGGTGGGGGCGAGGAGCCGTGGGAACTGGAGGCCACTGCACACCCTCCCTTACCACAGGACTGTCGGGGGGCATTTGGGGCCAGAAGCGTCAGATGATCTCACCTCCGAACAGCCTGCTTTTCTTTTTGGGGGCTGCTGGCTGTGTCCAATGCTGCCCGCTTGCAGGGCGCTGGCGTGAGGGTCTTGGGCACAGGGAGGCAGCTGCGGGTCTATACGTGCAGGAGGAGTGTTCCTGCCGTGGCGCCTGAGCCGGAGGTGGACGAGGCCCCCGTCCCAGACCTGGTGGGGAGCATCCTGTCGGGCCAGAGCCTGCTGATGATGAATGGCGCGGACATCGTCATCCACCGGGACGGCTCCCTCAGCGCCAAGAGGGCAGGTGAGGTGGCTACCACGTCCGTGGGGACGCCCTCTCTGCCTTGGCCCCCTGGGAATGAGCCCCGGGTTCTCCTTATCTCCGAGCCGGTGGTCAAGGAGACAGTTGAACTAAAACGCATTCTCTGCTCAGAGTGGACGTTGAGGGGGCATGGTTTTCTCATTTCTTTTCCATTAATTCTACCTGCCTTTCTGAAAGAGTTCACAGGCTGAGGGTTGAGGTGATGATGGGGTTTCTGGACCAGCCCACAGACTCTCTGTGGCCGTAACGTGGCTGGTGTGCGTTCCCACAGCCATGGAGCCGGCCCCTGTGGGTCCCTCCCCCACGTAGCCGGGCCCTGGGAGGTTTTTGGGGTGGGGGTCCCCAGCCATGGAGGATGGGGCTGGCTGTGCCCTTCCTGTCCCTGGCGCACGCACGCGCACACGCGCACACACCCCTGCCATGACAAGCCTCTGTAACTGGCAGGGACACTTTCCGTGGGTGCAGAGCACACCTGTGAGGCCATGAGGAAGTGCCTGTGGTGGCTTGTGAGACCAGCCCTTGCCCAGACCCCCAGGTGCGCCGAGGTCTCCGTCAGGGGTTAAGGGGGAACTGGCCTTTATTTATCTGTTTATTGTGACTTTTTAAAAGCTCTTATTCATTGATTCCAGAGAGCAGGCACACGAGCCAGGGAGTCGGGGGGCAGAGGGAGGGGGAGAAGCAGGCTCCCCAGCCCGACACACAGCTCGTCGCAGGAGGCCGAGATCGTGACCCGAGCCAAAGGGAGACACTTTGACTAAGCGCCCCCCAGGTGCCCCGGGAATAGGCAGTTAAAAGCACAGCTTTTAGGGGAAGGCCGTTGTGATCTGGGGCAGGTGACAAACTGCTTGCGGCAGGGACTGATGACCACTCACCCTCTTGTCTTCCAGCACCCGTTTCCTTCCCTCGGAGCACAGGCGGCTCATCCCAAGGCCCCAAGCACCCTGGGCCCGGGGCCTGCCTACAGCCCAGAGTGCCGCACTCGGGAGGTGGGCCACAGGGTGCGGGGCTGAGCTGTCATGGCGGGCCAGCGCCCTCCCGTGTCCCTGCACTCAGGACTGGGGCGACTGTGAGACTGGACCCGTCCGTGACCCCTCTGTCCGGTCAGACTCAGAGCCTGTCAGGCGTGCGCGGGCCTGGCTTCAAGCAAAGGGACGACACTCGATGTGATAGCAACAGCCGGCGCGCTCTGCTTCCCAGCTCTGCGTCCTCCAAGACCCCCAGTAGCTGCTGTCACTTGCCGCCCGCTGGTGCATTGCTGGGCCAGGCCCTGAAGCCAGCTCCCAGGAGGCCCGACATCTCCGAGCTACCAAGGATACCAAAGGTCAGAAGGGAGGACAGCGGCGGCAGACAGGCAGACGCGGCGCCCGCCAGCGAGCAACATGCGGAGATCCCCAGCTCCTGCATCAGCCGGCTCACGGGCAGGGAGGGCCCCGGGCAGCCCGGCCATGGTGCCAGAGCCGAGGGTGAACCAAGCAACAGGGGCCCCCAGGACCCTGGCCCGCACTCCGGGGGCGGCTCCCAGTCCCCCACCTCACCGGGACCCTCGAAGGGGAAGGGGGTCAGCTCGACCTTTCAGAGCTTCAGGATCAATATTCCCGGGAACACGGCACATTCCGGCAGACTCTCCAACCCTGGCTTTTGTAACACGTTTCGGCCGGTCGACAATAAGGTGCAGAGGAAGGAGAACCCCTCACCCCTGTTCTCCATCAGGAAGACCAAACAGCTCAAGAGCGAGATCTACGACCCCTTTGACCCCACAGGCTCCGACTCCAGTTCCGCCGGCAGCAGCCCTGAGCGCCTGGGCTCTGGCCTCCTGCCGTCTGAGATCACACGCACCATCTCCATCGACAGCCCAAAGGCCCCAGCGTTGCAGACGGTGCGCTGTGTCACCTCTTACACCGTGGAGACGGTCTTGGGGACGGAGCCCGAGCCCCCTCGGGGGCCCTCCTCCAGCGGGCTCGAGCTGCGGGACGAGGGGGCTGCCGAGGGGACCTCTGACCTGGAGTGCGAGGGGTTGCATGAGGGGCTGGGCGAGGGTCAGGGCTCAGCCTCCCGGGCACAGAGGGCCCCCCCCCCGGAGCCGTGGGAGGACAAGGGCCAGCTGCCCTGCAGTACCTTCTTTGGCTCCGAGGAGCGGATGGTGACATGTGTGACTGTAGCCGAGCCGGAGGCCCCACCCAGCCCTGATGTGCCACAGACGACCACCCACAGGATCGTGGAGCTGAGGTCCCCGTCATGCTCCCGCTCCACATCCAGCTCCCGTGGCAGGAAGAAAGCCAAGAGGAAGCGAGCCACGTCCAGGGAGCACAGGAGGACCCGCTCGGGCTCCCGCTCAGGTTCCCGCTCTGGGGACAGGAGCTCACGGTCTATGTCCTCCCCGGTAGGGGACGACCACCCCAAGAGGCCGCAGACCAAGTCCCGGGGCCGGAGGTCTTCCAGCGACCACTCCAGCAGCCACGAGCGAGCCAAGCGGAAGAAGGCGAAGGATGAGGGCAGGAGGAGGAAGAGGGACTCCTGGGGTCACGGCCGGCGGAGGTCCAGGTCCCGTTCGGGCAGCCCCGGCAGCTCCTCCCACGAACGCAGGGAGAGCAGGAGAAGGAAGCGGAGGCGATCAGGGTCCAGGTCTCGGGGACGGGAGTGCTCACCCCCCAGCAGCCTAGAGAGAGCCCGGAGGCACCGGCACACAAGGGAGAGGAGCCCACGAGAGAGGAGCCGGGAGCGACCCCGAACCCGGTGGGGCTCCCACGAGAGGAGGAAGCGTAGATCCAGGTCGCCGAGGTCGCCAAGCACAGAGCACAGGTCCCGTGAGCACCAGCGTCCTCGTTCCCATGAGAGGCGGCCAAGGCCTCGCTCTCCAGAGAGGAAGTTGACACCCGTTCTCCAGGAGGAGCAGAAGCCTGACCCGGAGCCGCCAGCCAGGCCGCTGGCCCCGGCAGGAGCGGACGCCTCCCCAGCCGGGGCCGAAACCCACAAGATGGCTCCAGAGGCCCCGGCGGGCCATCCGCCCGAGGACCTGGATTACGGTGACTCTGTCGAGGCAGGACACGTCTTCGAGGATTTTTCAAGCGAAGCCTTCTTCATGCAGCTGGAGGACATGAGCTCCCCTCCCTCCCCTGAGAGCACAGACTCCTCCCCAGAGCGAGACTTCCCACCCGCTCCTTCCATTACGCAGGCTGGCCGGCACCCGCAGGACACCAGCCTGGCCGTGGCCGTCCTCCGGCGGGAGGTGTCATCGATTCACGGTGAAGACACCACCCAGGCCCCGCCCCGGGCACAGGGCCCCGAAGAGAGGCCCGGGCTCCAGCAGGAGGCCACTGGGGCCGCCATGGTGCCCGGCGCCCTGGGAAGCCGGGTTGTGGGCGGGGTGCCCGTGGGGAAGGAGGAAGGCCCCCCCCAGCCCCCTCTGCTACGGGCTAAAGCGCTGGTGAAGAGAGTCACGTGGAACCTACAGGAGGCGCAGAGTGGCGCCCCCGCCGCGGACCCAGGCCTGCGTGAGTAGGACGCTCCTGCGGGCACTCGAGGGCATGGCTCGGGGCAGCATGGGGGGATATCCGTTGGGTTGTGTGCTTGGCTGGGGGAGGGGGGGCGGCACACGGATCTCTTCGGTCCCTCGGGTAGCATAGACCACAAGGCAGGGAGGTGGTTGCAGCCTAGGCTGTGGTCCTTGCTGCTGGGATGCCTTTCTGGAATTTTCCAGCTGGGAAGCCACTTCTGGCCCAGGGTGGCCAAGAGCACCCACCCTCCCCTGTGTTGGCCCTCAGGGATGCCGCTCCACAGGCCCCAGAAGCCCCGGGAAGGGGTCTGGGAAACAGAAGACATGGGCTCTTCGGTGGGGTTCCAGCAGGCACCCTTCTCTGAGCCCCCTCCCGCCGGTTACGTGCTTCCAGAGTCCGGCTTCCCCGAGGCGGAGCCCTCTCAGGTGGGTGCCTGGGTTGGAGCGACGTGGTGCTGGGCTGGGGCCGAGGACTCCCCTCTCTGGCCGGGGCTCTTACTGTGGCAGTGAGGAGTGCTACCCTGAACCGTGCGCGTTTCTGTCCAGGTTTATACCCCGAACCTGCCTCCCGCCCCAGCTCTGCCTATGAGTCTCCCGCCATACGCAGCAGCCGGCCAGCCCGCGGTGCAGTACATCCTACACGGGAGCCTTCCCCTGGCGAGCTGCGGGGTCACGCAGAGCCCGGCCCCGGGGCCACCCGCCCTGCCTGCAGCCTCCGAGCCAGCCGCCTACAGCACCGGCTCCAGCAACTCCGAGGAGAGGGCGGCGGCTCCCAGGCCTGCCGCGGAGAAGGCCAAGAATGAGGAGGTGAGTGTGGGCCCCAGGCCCCACAGCGGGGGCTGGCGGCGCAGCCCCTGGCCTGACGGTCACCCCCGTGCTTGCCCTCAGTACATGAAGAAGCTGCAGGTGCAGGAGCGGGCAGTCGAGGAGGTGAAGCTGGCCATCAAGCCCTTCTACCAAAAGCGGGAGGTAACCAAGGAGGAGTACAAGGACATCCTGCGCAAGGCTGTGCAGAAGGTGGGTGCGCGCAGGAGGGGCCGACGGCTAGAAGCCGCTTCTGTCTTCCTGTCGGGAGCTCAGATGCTCGGGAAAAGGAAGCGTGGGTGTTGGTGAGGGGACAGGATGGCGCCCCTGTCCCTTGCTCAGTGGGCGAGAGACAGGAGGTACGGATGCACCGCTCCCACAGGTGGGAGAGCCAGAGCCTGAGGGCGGTTCTCGGGCCCAGGGCATTGGGGCCAAATCTGGGGCCCACGGCCACACGTGTCTGGCCAGGGGCTGGGCCCTCAGCAGGCATGCGAGGCGGCCCTGGTAGGGGGATATTTCGTGCTCGGTGCCTGTGACCCGTGGGGGGACATCTGGGTCATGTGTGCCCCTCTCCCACGCCCCCAGATATGCCACAGCAAGAGCGGGGAGATCAACCCCGTGAAGGTGGGCAACCTGGTCAAGGCCTACGTGGACAAATACCGACACATGCGCCGGCACCGGAGGCCCGAGGCTGGGGAGGAGGCGCCTGCCCAGGGCCCGGAGAGCTGAGGCCACCCCTGGCGCTTCCGCTAGGGACGGCAGAAGCAGAGACCTCGGAAGACAGCCGGCCAGCACTCCGCTATCAGGGCTCCCACGACCACATGTGCCCTGCGCACTTGTCCTGCTCAGTTTCAAACTGGACCTTTTTATATGTATATTATAGATACACAGTTTCCATTGTGTTCTAATTTATCAAAAATGGATTATCTTTAGAAACTTCTTGATTGACTCAGTACTTGAAAGTCAGAGGCTTTGGTGATCAGGAGGGGCCTGGCGGGTGGAAGAAGCTCCTTGACCCCTCTCGCCGATGGCCTGATTTTATTTTCTGGAGTAACAAGGGAAGGCCATGCCCAGCCCTCTGTTACGCTCTGTAAGTGACGCTCGTGTTTGCTGCCTCCCGCGAGCAGAGCGCAGTGTCGGTGGGTCTGGAAGCCGGCGGGGAGGGGGCTGCACACAGCACAGAGTCGACCATTCGTGGTGCCTCCTCCCCAGCACACCTGCAGGGACAGATACCTACTGTCCCCGGAGCGTTTTGTATTCTTTGAGTAGAGTTTGTTGGCTCTAAAGCGTGTGGCCTGTTTCTTCATTGTGAAGACCAAGGAGGGCGGGCGGGGGCAGGGTGGTCGCCTCGTGTCCTGGGCCTGTAGGTGTTGGGGGCTCCCGGAAGTCTGCTGCCCCTTCTGAGCCCAAGCCCACCCCTGCGCAGGACACCAGCACTGACTCTTGAGGCCTTTTTCTTGGCTTGGAGACGGGCCGGCCCTCAGGCGGGCTGCTGCACCTCCATGAGGAAGCGCTCCAGGTCCTCATAGAGGCTGTTGGAGCTGGACAGGCAGAGGCCAAGGCTGCTGCTGTCCAGGGAGGACACCCCTTCCCGCTGCACGCACTCCAGGTGCGCCCGGCACAGCCACGGCTCCAGCTGTGGGGAGGGTGTCGTCAGGACAGACAGGACGGGACAGACGGGGGCTGTGTGCGGCCTTGCCTCCCGGGACCCCCAAGCCTCACCTTCACCAGGACCAGGCTCTTCTCCTTGGGCCTCCCAGCTGACAGGTCCTGCCCGAAACCCAGGTAGATGGTGTAGTGCGGGGAGCCTGGACGCCGGCGAGCCCGGAACTCCATCATCTCTGCGGGAGGGGACTCCGGTGAGCGGGGGTCCCTGGCAGGATGGGAGCGGGCAGGGATGGCGCGGCCCCAAGTCTGGTGTATCACTGACCTCGGAAGAAGGTGCTGAAGTCGAAGATGGGGGTGTCTTGGTTCCTTTGCAGCAGGCAGGGGGGTGTGGAGGGGCTGGCAGAGCCCAGGGGCCCTCCCACCTCCCAGTAGACCTTGCATTTGCCCAGGCGCCGGGCCCACAGCCTACAGCCCCGGAGCTCCAGCTGTAGTCCCGGGGCCACGTGCTGCAGCAGCTTCTCCGTATAGTGCAGCTGCTTCTGGTCAGGGAGCTCCGCCGGGCTCGGGAAGGCCACGTGCTGGGGCTCAGTGGCCGTGGTGGCTGCGCTTGGGGATCCGTAGAGGAACACGAAGCTTGGACGCCACACCACCTCCTGCAGCACTGTGCGGCCCTTGTACATAATGGTCACATCCAGGGCCCTCAGGCTGGGCTCTCCCTGCGATCCAGGCTCAGCAGCCGCCCCGGGGCAAGGCTCCACATCTGGTGGAGGCTGCCAGGGCTCCAGGACCAGGGCCAGGCCTGCATTTGGGGAGGAAGGCCCAAGCTGAAACCTGGCCCTCCAGGCCCTCACTCCCGCACACACCTCCGGCTCTCACCTGTCTCCTGCACCTGGTGCTCAGGGGCCGTGTCTCCTGCCCTTGGCAGGCACCGCTCTGTGTTCCGGAGCTCCAGGCCTGAGGAGGAAAAAGCGCCGTTGGGAGCAGCTGGACAGGCCCGGCTGTGGCAGGCTCCATCTCCACGGGCTGTCCTCACTCCCACCCCACCCCGAGCCTCTCCCTCTCCTCTCGGACTCTGCCCTCCCGCCTGCTCCTCCCCGCCCCCACCCCGGGCATGAAACCCTGCAAGGCTGAGCACCCCCACCCGACACAGCCTCTCACCGGGAGCCTCTGGGGGCACCGGGTCCCCCACCCATGCGGCTTCCAGCAGGTGGGCCTCCAGGCAGCTCTGCTCCAGAGCCTGGAGCAAGAGGTCCCCAGCACTGTCGGCTGCGCCAAAAGGGGGGCTTGGGGCTCCGAGCTCAGGGCTCAGCCCAAGCCCTGGCCTCTCAGCAGCGTCTCCTGCCAGGCATGGTCCTGGGAGCCCACCCTGCAGGGGAGGAGGGGCCGGTGTCAGCAGCTCCCCAGCCCCAGGGAAGAGTGGCAGCCCCCACCTGGGAACAAGGAGGGCTGAGGAGGCTCACCGTCCAGGGCGGGGCGTCGTCCAGGTCCTTCTCCCCCTTCTGAGTGCCCGCACCTTCCAAGAGAGAATTGGGATCAGGGCAGTGTGGGATGAGACTCTGTGGAGTGGGACGCTTGGGTATGTGTCTCTGGGTAGGCCCTCAGAGCTGGGGGGCCCCGCCACTAATCCCAGCAGTCCCAATCAGCTCTCCCTGCCCTCCCCCAACAACCTGGCACCAACCTCTCTGAGGCCAGTTTCTGGAAAGCACGGCTCTGCCGCGGGGTCTATCCAGTGGAGAGCAGAATCCCAGTGCCCTCCCAGCCCCCATCTCTGCCCCAAACGTCCTGCCCCCTCCACAGCTGCCCCCGCCCCCGCCCGGGGGCTCCTCACCTCTCTCCCCAGGCTCGAAGCTGAGCGCGTACACTTTGTGCGGGTCAGCGGGGTCCCCTGAGTTGTCCTGCAGCATCACAAACCGCTGGGTGCTGTGCAGCGCACAGCGGAAGTTGGTTTTCCAGCCGGCCCGGAGCGCGCCCTCCAGGGCCAGCTGGTCGTCTCCGCCCCTGCCCTCGCTGCTCCTGGGCGGCCACCTGCCGCGGGCCACCGCCCAGGCCTGGGGAGAGGGACAGACGGTGTGAGTGAGCATGGGGGCGCGGGCCAGGCCCTGAGCCGACCCTCCCACTCGGCCGCGCTGGGGATCCCACCTTGAAGATGCGGGAATCAGCCTCTCCCAGGTCCTTCCGCGCGAAGTGCTTCCAGGGCACGCGGAAGCGCGTGCGGGCCGCGTCCAGCCACCGCAGGCCCTCGTAGCGGCCGCTGCTGACCTCCCCCAGAAGCCAGTCTCCGAAGAGCAGGCGCGGGGGCCTCCTGCGGGCGGGGTGGCCGGCGGGTGAGGGTGCGGGCGGCCAGCGGAGTGGCCGCGCAGCCGGGGTGGGACGGGGGCTCACCTGTCAGCGGCCGCGGCCATCGCTCGCTGCGCAGGACCGACGCGGGGGGCGCGGGGGCGCGGGGGGCCTCCGCCGGGAGGGGCGGTCACGGCCGCAGGCGGGAAGCGTGGCTCGCGGGTGCCCACGGACGGTGCGGCGCAGGCGCTCCACGTGCGGGGACCCCAGACGCGGCGGAGGGCCGCCGGCCACGACGTTGCCGAGGTGCAGGCTCTGGGCGGCGGTGGCGCGGGGGTGAGCACAGCGCGGGGCTCCCGGGGGGCTGCGCGGGCGCCGGGGGTCCCGGGTGTGGAGCCGGCGCCCAGTCCCGGGCCGGAGGGCGCCGTCGGGTCCCCTGCGGAGACACCGCGGGGGCGGCCGCGGGCTGGGGCGCGCCCCGGGCACCGGGAAAGCGAAACCGCGCGCCGGGAAAGCGAAACCTAAGCCGAAGCCGGGACCGCTCGCCGCTCGCCACCCACGGCGGGTCAGCGGGACGACCCCCACCTCTCCGTCCCGCCCCGACTCCGGGCGCGGGACCCTCCCGACGCGCCCGCGCCTCTCTGCGCTCGCGCTCCCCACGCGCCGGGGCTCCGGGGCTGGAAGCTTGGTCTCCCGGAGCGCCCGGAACGCGCGCTTTTATGGGGACGGGCCGGTGGGGGAGGGGACGGGGGGCGGGGCGCGGCTGCAGGTGCAGCCGAGGAAGTCACGTGCTCCGGCGGCGGGGTCCCCTGTGTGCTGGGGGGACGCGTTCCCCAGGACCCCGCGGAGGCTCCCGGATGCGGGCGGGGGTCGTGCAGGGGCGGCGGGACTGGCGGGTCCTGCGGGGTCCAGTCACTCCTCTCCCTCAAGGAGCACGCGGCCCCGCACACGCAGGGACGGGGCAGGGGGCCACTGGCAACTAGTGGGGGTGGGGAGGCAGTGGGGTGAACTGAAGACCCCACACATCTTCTCTTCTCTTCCCCGGGGAAGTGGGTCGTGGAGGAGAGCGTGGGCCAAGGGGCAGCCCTGCCCTTCGGATTTTTTTTTTTTTTTTAAAGTAGCTCCGCGCCCAGAGTAGCTCCAACCGCGGGATCGCACCGTCAAGACCCCCGCTGAGAGCAAGGTGGGGTGCCCCACCGGCTAAGCCACCTAGGCACACTGCTGGTTTGGGGTTTTTTTTAAAGATTTATTTGTGGGAGAGAGAGCTTGCAGGCACGAAGCAGAAGGGAGGAACGGAGAGAGAGGGTCTCCAAGCGCAGTCCCCACTGAGTGCAGAGCCCCGTCCTAGCTGGAAGCCAGACCCGGAGATCACCACCTGAACGGAAATCCAGAGTCCCCGGGTGACCCACGGAGCCAACCAGGTGCCCCCACCCTTCCGCCTTTGTAATCTTAATGAGAATTGTTCAGACAAGAATACTCATACCCTTGAGAATAAGACATTTGGAAAGCAGTTCGAGGTGGCTTTTCATAGGAAAAACTCAGAGGACCTACAAGGGACAGTGTGGAGGGGGTCAGGGAAGAAGTCCAGCCTGCGGTCCTGCCCTGGGGAGGCCAGCAGAGGAGGCTCTGTTCCCCACTCTGTGGCTCTGGTGCCCCTCCTAGCGGGGGTCCACCTGCCACAATCCCCCTCCCCCGCCCATGGCCTGCAGCCACTGCTTCCCAGTCCTGTCACTCAGGCAAGCCCATGCACCAAGCCACAGGTGACAGTCCGGAAGCCAGGACGGGGTGCCTCCTTGCACCGAGTGTTAACTGCCCACAGGGGGACCTCACAGGCCCACTGGCTGTCACCCCCTGCGAGGTCTCCAGGGAGTTTGCTCTCCATCTTGGAGAACCTCCTTTTCCTTCAGGTCAAGAATCTCCGTGTCAGCTGGGGAGGTGGCGGCCCTGCAGTACAGGCCCCCCTCCCGCCCCCGCGGTCAGGCCTCGAGAGGAACTGAGGCCTCCAGCTGGCGCTATCGTGGAAAGGCCCACTGCGGGCGGGCGCAGCACGTGGTTTACGGGAAGCCCCAGTGCCACCGGGCCCAGGCGGGGGCGGGGCCAGGGATGGGATGCACCGTCACCTCCCACGGCCAGCAGCTCCGGGAGAGACCCTGGCTGGTCTGGCCGCTGACTCTCATGCAGCCAAACTTGGAAATTGTCGCTTTATTGTGCGGGTTGGAGTGGGGGCCAGCGGCCAGCAGACATCAGGTCCTGCCCACGGGGGAGGCGGGGAGCCAAGCTAGATGTAGGAGGAGCCAGTGCTAGGCGTGTCATCGGCGTGGGGACCGGCATCTGCGTCCTCGTCACTGCTGGCCTCGCTGCCAGAGTCGATGGCACCAGCCGCGTCTGAGGCGGGTGTGTTGAGGACCACCACATCGGCCTCAGCCCCAATGTCCTCCCCGAACCACACAGCCTTGTAGCCGCCCTCAGGCCGCCGCTCCTTGGTCAGGATGGACCTCATGGCCGCTGGGCTACCTCCATCGTGGGTCAGCTCGGGGGACTCTGAGGCTGGACGCAGGGTCGTGGTGCTGGAGGGCTCTAGGAGCGCAGGCTTCGGGGTCTCCGCGGGCTCCGGGGCCGCCCGCGTGAGACCGGGGGAGGAGCGGGGAGCTGGCGCCCAGTTGGCCTCCTGGGGGGCGTCAAAGGCCTCATTGTCAAAGCTGAGGGGCTGGCGCTCCTGCGGAGGGGAGAGGGACAGCCAGGGCCTCAACCAGGACCCCAGGCCTGGGCCGGGACCCCCACCCCAGAGACAAGGACCCAGGCTAGTCCTTCTTTCTGCCTCTTTCGGCCTCCTCCCCATTGTGTGGGCTATACCCCAGCCTTCCTCACCTCTGCTCCCCCTCCTGCCCCTTCTCTGTCCCCCTCTCTACCTCTCCTTGGCTCTGTCCTCACCTGCCTGTCTCTCCCTCTCCCTCTCTAGTCCTGGACCCCAGCCCCCCAGGGCCTCACCACAGCTTTCCCGGAGCAACACTTGAGCCGCTGGCCGTAGTGCTTGTTGACCAGGATGAGGAGGGCGAGCAGAGCCAGAAGGAGCAGTGCGCCCAGCACCCCGCCCAGGGCCGCCATGTCCACGACAGAGAAGCGCCGGTCCCCGGCTGCACCGACACCTGGCTCGCTGTCCCCGGGGGTCCCCGCAGTGCTGCCTCCTCCAGTCTGGGCTGGCCCTGGGAGCAACACCACCCACTGACCATCAGCACCCCAAGCACTTCCCAGACAGACCTGCCCCAGGCTCTGGACACCATGACAACAAGCCAGACTGGGTGTCCCACCAGAGCTGGGGTTCTGGGGCATGGTACCACTCCCCCGCCGCCCACCGCCCTGCTGAGGAGCTGTGTGTTCCCCTTGAGGAGGCTGCCAAAAGGAGGGAGGGGAGATGGGGGTCAAGGCCCACCAGCTCCTGGTCGGGGGGGGGCCCAGCACCATAGGAGGGACCATGAAGGCAGTGCTGGGGCCCCTGGAGAGAACAGCATGGAATTATAGGCCCACTGGACCCCAAATCTGGCTTCTGCCCCGTCCTCCATACACCTTCCCCAGGTTACCTTGTTGGGGGCCCCAGAATAGGTCTCTGCCCAGACCAGAGCAAACCCCCTGGGATTTCAGGGTCAGTGTGGTCAGGCTGGGCCTCCCCGCCCCGGGTGGGCCCTGCCCTACAGGGATTCCCAGGACCCCCAGCAGTAAGCATCAGAGAATAGATGGGTGACTCTGGGGCAAATGAGAGGGGCTACCTGAGGTCTGGGGAGTTCTGCTGGGCCCAGGGGGCATCGGCTGAGAGGTTCCTGGCTTCAGCGTCTGTGTTGAGTCCCCGCTGGGTGAAGCTGATGGGAGGAAGGTGCTGGTTTCCACGCTGGGGGGTCCCCCGGGCGTAGATGAGGCAGGTGGCCTCGGAATTGTGCTTGAAGTGGGGTGCGGGCCCTGAGAGGGCCCCGGGGTCGCAGAGCTGGTCGTAGAGGGTGCCTGAGAGGGCCCCGGGGTCGCAGAACTGGTCATAGAGGGTGCCTGAGAGGGCCCCGGGGTCACAGAGCTGGTCGTAGAGGGTGCCTGAGAGGGCCCCGGGGTCGCAGAACTGGTCGTAGAGGGTGCCTGAGAGGGCCCCGGGGTCGCAGAACTGGTCGTAGAGGGTGCCTGAGAGGGCCCCGGGGTCGCAGAGCTGGTCGTAGAGGGTGCCTGAGAGGGCCCCGGGGTCGCAGAGCTGGTCGTAGAGGGTGCCTGAGAGGGCCCCGGGGGTCTGGGGGCTTCCAAAGTGGTGCTGCTGGGGGGCCTGCTTGTTCTTCCAGTCTCTGGGGATGTGGGGGTCTCTGGGGAGCCTGGGGACGAGGGATAGGATTCGGGCTCGGCTCTGCCCCCAGCATGCTGCCCTGGGGAAGCGACCAGCCCAGCTGAGGCAAGAGGCCTTCCCGGAGCTGCTGCCTGGGGGGTCCGCGTCCAGCTCACCTGTGGGGGGGGTGGGCTCCTCCCACTCCAGCACCTGTATCTCCACCACCGTGCGGGCTGTACCTGCCGTCACTGTGTTGTTGGCCTCAACCTGGAGCAGAAAGGGGGCTTGTCCCTCGCAGGCCCCGCCTTAGCCCCTACCCCTTGGAGATGCCCCCTGCCCTCACCTCTGCGTAGAAGACCCCCTCGTGGGCCAACAGAGAGGCGGTCAGCAGGGTCTCCCCATCCATCCGGAAGTCAGTGTTATTGGTGACATGGTAGGCGATGGCAGAGTTGAGGTCCTAAACACGGCCCAGTGAGTCCCGGGCCCAGGCTTCCCCTGTGACCCCCCCCAGCCCACCCGCAGCGGGGCCGGTGCCTACCGGAAAGTCAGGGTCCTGGGCCCAGACCCTCAGAGGCAGGGAGGGGGTGGTTGCATCCTTGACCTCCACGCCTCCTCCAGAGCCGCGCGCCACCATGCCGTGGTAGCGGCTCTTGGTGAAGTAGGGCGGGCTCCCAGTGGCATTTCGAGCCTCGATCGTGACCCAGGTCACCGAGTAGCGGGCGCGGTCTGCCTGCTCACCCTGGGGGGGAGGGGAGGCCTCAGCGATCAGCGGGTCCTCAAGGGCAAGTCTTGCAGCCTGAGGCTCAGGAAGGCCGTGGAGGCCTGGCCAGGGCGCCCACCTTGACCACCAGAGTGAAGGTCTTTGGGCTGGGGACACTTCTGGTCATGGTGAGGTTGCCTGAGTCAGCGCCAAGGGCAAACGTGCCATCTTCTTGTCCTGCGAGGGTGGTGGGAAAGCTTGGCCTCCTGCCCCCTCCAGCGGCCTGAGGGCGAGGGTCCCACGGGCTCTGCCCAAGTCCCCCGGAGCCCAGGGTGGGGTGGGGTGCAGGACACAGAGGGAAACAGGGGTGTGGCCCGCACTTACCCTGCACAATGCTGTAGAAGATATGCTGGTTGATGCCCTGATCCCCGTCCACGGCGTAGATGGGCCCAGGACGGAGCACGAGGGGGCCTGGCTGCAGGGACAGGGACAGGAGGAGATGCCGTGGGGCTGGGGTGTCGGGCCCAGCTGACCGTCCGACTTCCCTTAAGAGGAAAGTCGTCTCTCTGCAAGGGCCCTCCAGGCCCCCGGCTCCGCTGCTACTGACTTGATTGGCTCAAAGACACCCGACTGATGGAACGAGGAGCGTTTCCAGAACGGGCACGCGCGCGGGACAGGCAGAAGTCATGGGGAGTCGGAGTCAGGTGCTCAGGACGCTCCACTGTGCTGCGGTGTCTCCGTGGGCCTCTTGGGCCAGAGCAGGGACGTCAGCGGGTCAGAGAGGCCACCTGGAGCACCACCACGGCCCCTCACGCTGCAGCCCTCCCAGCCCAAGGGACTAGGTCCCCAAGGCGCTGCCCGGCCCTGCCCGGAGACCACAGGGCCACGCGCCTCCCTCTACGCTCAGGGGCTCCGTCACCGCTCGCCACCCCGTGGTTGGGTGGGATTGGCTTCTGAAGAACGTTCGCATGAAAATCGCAACCAAATGTGGCCCCCTGACACCCGAGCCCTGCCCCCTATGTCCCTCCTGCCCTCCCTGGCCCCCGTACCAGCTGGTGCCCCGTGGGGACAGCACCGTGGTACTCAGCGTTGATGCAGACGTGGTGGTCTGAGTAGGCACAGGGCAGGAACCAGGGGGGCCGAAGGTCAGCAGGCTGCACCTCCAGGATCAAGGTGGCCGTGGCCGTGTGGCTGGGTTCTGCATTCTCCTCCCGCGTGTCCTGCGGCAGCAGAGCCCGACTGGATCAGGCCCGGGGGGTCCCGGGCTGGGGGCGTCTCGGGGGGGACCTGAGCCCCCGCCTGCTTACCCGCACCAGCAGCAGGAAGTCGATGCTCTGCTGCGCGTCGAAGTCCAGGCGCCGGTCCAGCCGCAGGGCAGGCAGGTTGGTGCCCACCAGGGAGAAGAAGCTGCTGGCGCCCTGGGGAGGCAGGGGACGGGACTCAGTCTTGGAGCCCAGGAGGACACAGAAGGAGGGTTTGGGGGGACACTGACCGGGGTCACCTCCTGGAGGGTATAGAACAAGATGTCATCCTGGTCGCGATCCTGGGCCTCCAGTCCCGTCGCAGGGATGACAATGGTGCTCACTTTAGTGTCCTGGGGGAAGCAGGGCAAGTGAGTGGTCTGGCTGTACCTTTGACCCCCATGGTCGAGCCCCTGGCCCCTCTCACTCACCTCAGATACATTCTCTACCTTGACTTGAAAGGGGAACTCGGGAGGGTTGTCGTTGACGTCCAGCACAAACACAAAGACTCTGAGCTTCGTCACCTGCAGGACAGGGCGGAGTCAGCCCTGGGCTCCTGCTCGGCGAGGATTGGGTTAGGGTTAGAGGATTGCGGGACAGACCACAGACGCAACCCCGCAGCTCACGAGGTGGCCACCGCCCCGGAGGAAAGCAGCACCGGTGCTGGGCAGGGTGGGGGGTGCCCGGCAAAGTCCCTAATGAGAACAGTGGGAGAACACTCGCGTTGCTTCAGAAATAATTCTCAAGAAATTATTCTCAAGAAAAAGGAAGAGAGGAAGAGAACCCATAGATTGAAAGAGGCTTAAGAGGGGGTGCCTGGGTGGTTCAGTGGGTTAAGCCTCTGCCTTCAGCTTAGGTCATGATCCCAGGGTCCTGCTTCCCGCTCTGTCTCTGCCTGCCTCTCTGCCTACTTGTGGTCTCTGTCAAATAAATTTTAAAAATCTTAAAAAAAAAAAAAGAGGCTTAAGAGGGGCGCCCAGCTGGCTCAGTGGGAGGAGAAGTTGACTCTCGATCTCAGGTTGTGAGCTCAAGCCCACGTTGCGGGTAGAGATGACTTAAAGAATCCATCAACCTAGAAAGGAAGAAGGGAGGGGGAGGGGGGGGGGGGGGGGGCCCTCAGGAGGAGTAGCGGCCAGTCTCAGTAGGTGGGCTTTGCCGGGGTCTCTGTGACTGTGGGAATGGGAGGGCGTCAGGTGTGACATGATGCTGAGGAGCCCTTTTCCCGGAGGCCGCGGCACTGTGGCTGTTTAAGAAGGCCTTGTCTTCCGGAGTCCCGTGCTGAGGTGTCGCGGTGGTGTGCGTGCTGTGTGCGCCAGGACACCTCCAGGCACTGGAGCACTGGAGCCCGTGGGCCGTGGGTCCGGTCCAACCGGCAGGTGCGTGGGCACGGGGCTTGTAGCTTAAAACAGGGCGGTCAGTGCCTCTCTGGGAAGGTGAACTTGGAGTGAAGACGTGAGACGGTGGGAGAGGGAGGCAGGTGCCCATCTGGGGAGAGGGCTCGAGGCTGGCTGGAGTGGGGTCGGGGTCCACGCACCCAGCCTGCACCCCGCACGGTCCGTGCGGCCTCGGCTCCGAGGGAGAAAGCAGCCGGGCTGTCCACTTGCTTGATCAGAGCGTTTGGCCACACTGAGAGTGGACTGGCCAGGGCCAAGAGGGGAGCAAGCGGGCCAGCTGACAGTTGGAAGTTTCCAGAAAGGAGATGCTGGTGGCCAAGGCTCTGATTGATGTGGAGTCCAGCCTGAGGCAGAGCCCACAGCCTTGCTGACAGAGAGACATGGGGGGTCAGTGGGGGGTGAGGGACCCGGCAGGGTGAAGTGCCTTCTGTGTTGGGGGCTCTGGGTTGGGGGTCTCTGCTGGGGTCTGCATCTCAGGGCAGAGTCTGGGCGGGAGGAAGTGTGGCGCTAACATACCACAGGGTGAGGTCACCAGGGAGTGGCCCTCGACCAAGCTGAGCAGAGTGGAGAGGTTGGGGCCTGGAGTGCGCTGATGTCACAGGCTGGGGGCAGCCACACAGGAGCGGGGGTGCGGTGAGGGGTACTCACCACGGTGTCGCCACTTCTGCACTCCAGGTGCGCCTCCAGCATCGTGTTCTCCTAAAGGGGCAGACGGGGGTCAGGGTCACCTGCCCGGCTGACCACAGTGTGCTGTCCCTCTGTCACAAGTGAGGAGACAGGTGGGGAGGGTCCCCAGAAGCCCTGCTAAGTCCGGAGGGCATCGGGAGCCCAGGCAGCTGGAGCCCCCAACAGCCCTACCCGCCTTGGGGCCCCAAGAAGGGCCAGTCATTGCCTGGGGGGCGCAGAAGCCTCAGGCCGCCTGGGACGCCTTGTCTGGGGAGGGGTGCGGGAGGCTGCTTGGGTCCTGTGGAGGGTGAGCCCTCCCGCCGCCCCCGCCTGGCCTGCCATCTGCACCTCATAGTCGGGGGTCACGTTGAGAAAGAGCTGAGTCCCCTGGATCCGGAAGGCGTCGGGGGTGGACGACGGTCCGAGGGTCACCTGCTGGCCCGCGGGGACAGAGATGTCAGCCAGGGGCCCGGGCCAGTTAGTATTCTCTGCGACTTCGAAGATGGTGTCCTTCACAGAGCAGACTGGAAAGTTGGAGAGGAAGAGTCAGTGCCCTCCTGGGGCCTGCCCACCACCCAGCCCCCCGCCCCCTCCCCGCAGGTACCCTGGGCCCGGGCCGTGGCCATGAGCAGTGACAGCAGCAGGGCCCAAGCCCCCATCTTGGCAGCCGTCCCCTGGCCAGACCCTCTGAGCAGCTGGCTGGCGCTGCTGGTGGCGGCTCAGCCTGGGCGACCTTTGCCCCTTCCGGGCACCGCCCCATGTTATGATCCTTTACAAGCCACCGGGCCTCCTCCAAGGGGGCTCCCGCAGGCCGCCTGGCCAGGCCTACCCTGCTGTGGGGAGGGGGCGAGCTGGGGGTTCCCCAACAGAGCCGGGCCACATAGGGGGAACCAAGGGGGCTCAGCTCTCAAATACCAGGGCAGGACGCAGAAGGTGCTCAGGATACCCTGGGCCTGCAGAGGGGGCTAGGGGGTGTGGCTGGGTGGGCAGAAGCTGGGGCAGGGAGCTGGGGGGCAGGGGCAGGGGCTCAGCCGAGGCTTCTTTGTTGGCTGTACCCACCCCTCCCCCCCATCCCGGCAGCCCCTCTGCTGGCCTCTTCTTCCAGAATCATCTTGGAGCAAGGTTCAGGCCCCAGGTGCTCCCTCCAGGTCCACCTCCTCCCCCTAACCCCGCATCAACCATCTAGGTCTGGAAGGAAAAGGCTGTTTGTGCCCTGGGGTCACCCCTGCTTGTCCTGGAAACCAGCCGTCCCCTCCAAGGGGGTGGGGTGGGCAAAAATGGGGACGTCCAAGCTTCAGGAGGCTGCCAGGAGCTCCTGGGGGGACCCAGGTCCCCAGGGGTTCTGGTGCTTGACAGAGGAGTTCCTGGCAAGGCTCCTTGGCCCAGGCCCCCAACTGCCCTTCCCCCAAAGGCGCTCCCCGCCCTGCCCCCACGGGCCAGGCCTCAGCAGCAGAGAGGGAGAAGCAGGAGGGAGGGGCTGCTACGACACGGGGGGGGGGGGGGGGGGGCTGTGGTCCTTCTGCTCTCTAGCTTTGCCCGGCCACTGCCCCCCAAGGCTCCCGGCCCCTGCAGGTGGTGCCTGCCTGGCTCCCGCAGGCCCCAGCTCCTCCGGGGGCGTCGTGACCCCCCCCCACTCGTCAGAGCAGTCAAGCACGAGACCACAGAACCTGGAGCCGCGGCATGGGTGGGTGTCTCTCTCTGGAGCGGACGCTGGGGCCCTTCTGCCCCTGCTTCCTGCCCGGGCCTCCTTGCCCCCCTCACTCTCCACCCCCAGCTGCTCCACTGCCCGACGCATGGCCTCCGTGACAGACGTCCTGTGCCCCCCACCCGCGCACCCAGAGCCCCTGAGTGTTTGCCGAGTGGATGACAGGGATGCAGGTGGGTCTCTGGGGAGCTCCTGGGGAAGGAGAGATAAGGGAGGAGAGGCGCCCCGCTGGCTTCCCAGGTTTAAAGGGCGGCTGGGTGCGGTCACCGGGCTACAGGCTGCGGTCGGGGCCTCCTGCATTCTGACTGCACTGACCTGGGAGATGGCGCGGAGTGAGCTCACGGGGCCAGTGTCTGAATTCCTCCTTTATTGGTGACAAGTGCAAGCCCTCCTCCTCCTCCTCCCCACCCTCCCCTGGCCCCTGCCGGTGCCGGTGCAGGATCGGGACTCCTTCTTCCTCAGGGCCTGCTCCGGGTCGCCTCCGCAGCGGGGATGGCTGGCTCTGCAAAGGTGGCCCCAGACCCGGACCCAGGAGGCAACCGGGGAGACCAGGTCTGATCCAGGGGGTCCCTCAGGGGCATCCTGCGCGGGGACAGCCAGGTCAGGGGCGGGAGACTGCGGCCCCCTGGGGGAACCCCGCCTCCTCTGATCACCAGCACGGTTTCCCCTTCCCAGACGTGGGGCACCCTGCCGCGTCCCGTTCCTGCCCCAGACCCAGGGTCCTGGTGGGGGGGCGGTGGGCAGAGGAAGGGTGCGGGGCAGGAGCTCGTGGGCACAGCGGGCGGGGGTCTCACCAGGCCTGCAGGGTGGGTGTGTCCGGCCAGTGCAGGCAGAGGCGGCCCTCGGCCGACTTGGTCCAGCTCGTGCTGTTCTCCGGGTCCTGCTCGCTGCCCCCCCATCCCAAGTAGAATTAGTCCCGGAGGTGCCCGGCGCCCACGCCCCGCAGTTCTCCCGCAGCCGGGGGAGCGCCGCAGCCCCTCACCTGCGCTTGCCCACCAGGCCCTGCAGCAGCCTCTGCAGCCGCGCGCTCTCCCGCAGGCGGCTGAGCTCGCTGGTGAACGTCCCGTCTGAGTGCCGCGGGGCCCTGCGGGGCGGAGGGCGGGGGCGCGCGTCGTTTCAGGGCCAGGCCGGGGTTGGGGGGGTGGGGTTCGAGGAGCGGGCGTGGGTCCCTCACCTGGGGGGCGCGGGGAGCGCGGCGGAGCCCCGGAGTAGCGGCGGCAGCAGCAGCAGCAGCAGGGGCGCGACGGCCATGGTGGGCGCGCGGGGTGCTGAGCGCTGCTGCGGCCGCCCGAGCCCCGCGCGGCCCTTTTATAGCGCCCGGGAGCGGGGCATCGATCGAACCCGAAGGTCAGAGCCGCCCACCCAGCTGTCGCCCGGGCTGGCCGCCCGCCCCCACCGCCGCGTCGGCGCCCCTTGGCTGGCTGGGCAGGGAGGGGAGCGCTGCGCCGGGGCGCGGGCCCGCAGGGGTCGGGTAGGGGCGCCCCCGAGGGCGGAGGGACATCCGGGCGAGGCTGCAGCGGGAACAGCATGTGCAAAGCCTCGGAGCCGCCCTTCCCGCTCTGGGCGCCGAGCGGGCGAGGGCCTCGGAGGCAGGCTCGGGAGGGGAGATGCGCGGGAGGGCGACCTGGGCCGCGGACTCCGCGGGAGAGGCGGGGCGGGCGGTGGGAATGGGGAAGGCTGGGCCTGTGCCTCTTGTCCGAACTTACTGCTCAATTTTTCTTAAACATAAAACTGCTGTTTATGAAATTCTACTGATTATTTTTAAATGAGTGTAAAGTTTGGGGCACCTGTCTGGCTCAGTAGGGCTTAGATTCTTGATCTTGGGGTCATGAGTTTGAACCCCACATTGGATGTAAAGATTACTTATATGAATAAATAAAAACTCAAAAAAATATATTTTTTAAATGAATGTAAAGAGGCACCTGGGTGGCTGAGTGGGTTAAGCCTCTGCCTTCGGCTCAGGTCATGATCTCAGGGTCCTGGGATCCAGCCCTGCATCGGGCTCTCTGCTCAGCGGGGAGCCTGCTTCCTCCTCTCTCTCTGTCTGCCTCTCTGCCTACTTGTGATCTCTGTCTGTCAAATAAATAAATAAAATCTTTTAAAAAATAAATAAAATAAATAAATATCTTTCTAAAAAATAAATTTATTTTAAATGTATAGTATTGATATCTGAATTCTAAACTCTGTTCCATTGATCTATGTCTAACGGTATGCCTGTGCCATTCTGTTTTGATTCCTGTAGCTTTGTAGCAAATTTTGAAATTAGAAGCTGTGAGTCCTACGACTGTTTTTCTTTTTCAAAATCGTCTTGGTTATTTATGGTTCCTTTCATACACATCCGAACGAATTTAGGATTGGCTTTTCTATTTCTTAAAAAAAAAGAAGCTAAGGGAGTTTTGATAGGGAGGGTACCAAATCGACAGATGGGTTTGCTGAGAAAGGCCGTCTTAACACTACGAAGTCTTCTACACCATGAATGTCGTCTTCTTTAATCTCCCCAGCAATGTTTCATACCTGTCAGTGTGCCCGTCTTTCATCTTCTTGGTTAAATTTCTTCTTCTCTATTTTTTTTTTTTAAGATTTACTTATTTGAGAGAGAGACAGAGACAGAGAGAGAGAGAGTGCGCACAAAAAGTGGGAGGGGTAGAGGGAGAGGGAGAAAGAACCCCAAGGCGATTCAGAGTGGCGTGAGTGGAGTGTGGAGCCCAACATCGGGCTGGGTCTCACGACCCTGAGATCATGACCCGAGCTGAAAGCCAGAGTGGGAATCTCAACCAACTGTGCCAGCCACGGGCCCTGCTGAAATTTTTTTCTATTTTATTCCTTTTTTTTCTTTTGTGAGCAGCAAAAAGTTTATTGACCAATAGTAAAGTTTATTGAGTGACAGTACAAAGTTCCAGAAGAGGGAAGGAACCCTGGAGGGTTGCCCTCTAAGTATTTTATTCTTTTTGATGCTATTACAAATGAATTATTTTCTTAACTTCATTTTTGAATTGTTCTTTATTAGTATACAGAAATATAACTGATTTTTGCACGATGATCACCCACCCTGCAACTCTTCTGAATTTATGTATTAGCTGTAATAGGGTTTTCTTTTGCTGGATTTTCTATGCATAAGATCATGTCATCTGCAATTAGAAATAGTTTATTTTTTCCTTTCCAATTTTGGATACCTTTTATTTCTTTTTCTTGACTAATTGTTCTAGCTAGCACATGACAAGGAGGAGCAGCAAAAGTGGGTGTCCTTGTTGTTTTCTTGATCTTAGGAGAAAAGCTTTCAGTCTCTCACTATTGAGTGTAATGTTTCCTGTGGGGTTTTTAAAAAAAAAAAAAATTATCTATTTATTTATTTATTTATTTGACAGAGAGAGAGAAAGGGAGATCACAAGTAGGCAGAGCAGCAGGCAGAGAGAGAGGGGGAAGCAGGCTCCCCCACCAAGCAGAGAGCCCGATGCGGGGCTCGATCCCAAGACCCTGAGACCATGACCCGAGCCGAAGGCAGAGGCTTTAACCCACTGAGCCACCCAGGCGCCCCTCCTGTGGGTTTTTGATAGATGTCCTTTATCACGTTGAGGAAGTTTCTTTCTTTCTTTTTTTAAGTTTCTTTCTACTCATAGTTTATTGAGGTTTTTTTTTTTTTTATCATAGAAGGGTATTGGATTTCATTAAGTGCTTTTTCTGCATCTGTTGCGATGATTAAATGGGCTTTTCCCCTCTGTTCTAGCAATGTGATGTACTACACTTGCTGAGTTTTTTCTGTTGAATTACCGGTGCCTTCCTGGAATAAACACCACCAAGTGCATAATCTTTTGAAAAATGCTGCTGGATTAAGTTTGCTCAGATTTTGTTGAAAAGTTTTGTGTTTTTGTTTTCTTTTTAAAGATTTTATTTATGTATTTTTCAGAGGGAGAGTGAAAGAGCGAGGGAGCACAAGCAGGGGGAGCAGCCGGCAGAGGGAGAAGCAGGTTCCCCACTGAGCAGAGAGCAGGATGCGGGCTCCATCCGAGGACCCCGGGATCATGACCCGAGTGGAAGGAAGACTCTTAACCGACTGAGCCGCATGGTCATCCCTGTTGAAGAGTTTTGTATATATATTTATAAGGGATATTAATCTGGAGCTTTCTTTCTTGTGATGTCATTGTTGAGCTCTGAGAATTCTTTATATATGTTGTATACAAGTCCTTTGCTGAAAATGTATTCTGCTGATATTTTCTCCTATTCTTTTTTTTTTTTTAAAGATTTTTATTTATTTATTTGACAGAGATCACAAGTAGGCAGAGAGGCAGGCAGAGAGAGAGAGGAGGAAGCAGGCTCCCTGCTGAGCAGAGAGCCCAATGCGGGGCTTGATCCCAGGACATCTGGGATCATGACCTGAGCTGAAGGCAGAGGCTTTAACCCACTGAGCCACCCAGGCGCCCCTATTTTCTCCTATTCTATGAGTGGAAATTTTTTAAACTTAAAAAAAAAAAAAGATGTTATTTATTTGAGAGAGAGTATGAGAGAGAGAGAGAGAGTGCACAAGCAGGGGGAGAGGCAGAGGGAGGGGGAAAAGCAGACTGTCCGCTGAGCAGGGAGCCCCAAGCTTGGCTTAGCCCAGGACACTAGGATCATGACCTGAGCTGAAGGAAGGCATTTAACCACTGAGCCACCTGGGAGCCCCAATCCAGTACCTGTTTTGTCAGATTTCCACATATTTCATGTATTATTACAGCTGTTGTAAATGGTATGCTTTTACTTTTTAATTTTGGCTTCCAGTTATATGTCGCTGGTGTACAGAAATACAAGGATCTTCATGTGTTGACTTTGTACCCTGCCACCTGGCTCAGCTGACTTGTTAGTTCTGGGAGCTTTTGTAGATTCCTTGGGGTTTTACTTAGACAGTCATGTTGTCTGCGAATGGGGCAGTTTGCTTCTCCCTTTCCAATCTGCATGTATTTTATTTGTGTATTTTTTATCGCTCGATTGCGCTGGCAGGAATGGCAGCACAATGTTGACTAAGAGTGGTGAGAACGGACACCCTTTTTCCTGAGTTTAGGTGGAAAGCACTCAATCTTGCATCATTAAGTGTCATGCTGGCTGCAGGGTTCGAAGATGTCTTTTGTTGGTTTGAGGGAGCGCCTTCCGGTTCTTGGTTGCTAAGCACTTTCATCATGAGCACATATTGAATTTTGTGAAATGTTTTTCTCCATCAGTCAATATGATCATGTGATATTTCTTCTTTGGATTGCCAAATGGTATTTTACATTAATTTGAGACCATCCTTCTTTTCAAATTAAGTAGTTAATGCTATGAATTTTCCCCTGAACAGAGCTTTATCTCCGTCCCATAAATTTTGATATCATGCTTTTTTTTTCCTTTAGTTCAAATTATTTTCTAATTTCTCCTTTGACCCACTGATTACTTCAAATTGTGTTAATTCCAAAATTTTTAGAGATTTCTCTGCTTTCTTTCTGTTGGTTTCTAATTTAATCCCTTTATGGTCAGAGAACATACTTTGTATGACTTACATTCTTTTAAAAACATTTGTTAAGCTTTCTTTTTTGATGCGGAATATGGTCTATCTTGGTGAATGTGCCATGTCTACTTGAAGAGCATCTGATTTCTCTGTCATTGCACGGACTGTTCCATAAATGTCAAATCTGTCTCCTTGGTTGATGGTCACTCAGCTTCTTCTATAGCTTGACTGACTTTCTGTCCACTCGTTCTGTTGATTAAGGAGAGAGTCTTAAACTATCAAACTATCAAACTTGCAAGCCAAATAAGTGTTATCTAGAATGTTTCAAGCATCCCATAAAATTCTGCAGCAAATGGCTACAAAACTGGCTCCAGCACCTGTTCCAGAGTCACCACGAGGCTGACTGCTCTGGCTTCCGTCCTAGTCTCAGCAGGGGGGAGGGGCCTTCGAGGCTGCACATCCCAGCTTTTGCCAGCCAGAGGCTTTGGACAGAATTAGGACACCCTTCCATCAGGCTGAGCTGCTCAGCTCTGCACCTTTTTTTTTTTTAAGATTTTTATTATTTACTTACTTGTCAGAGAGAGAGAGAGAGCAAGAGAGAGAGCACAAGCAGGGGGAGCAGCAGAGGGAGAAGGAAAAGCAGGCTCCCCACTGAGCAGGGAGCCGGATGCGGGACTTGATTCCAGGACCCTGGGATCCTGACCTGAGTTGAAGGCGGAGGCTTAACCCACTGAACCCCTCAGGCGCCCCTATGGCTACTCTTTTTGAGGTATGGTTCTATGAATTTAAAAAAATGTATTCAGGGGCGCCTGGGTGGCTGAGTGGGTTAAGCCTCTGCCTTCAGCTCAGGTCATGATCTCAGGGTCCTGGGATCGAGCCCCGCATCGGGCTCCCTGCTCAGCGGGGAGCCTGCTTCCCCCCCTCTCTCTGCCTGCCTCTCTGCCTGCTTGTGATCTCTCTCTGTCAAATAAATAAATAATTAATCTTTAAAAAAACAGTCTTAAAAAATAAATTTTTAAAAATAAATAATGTAGTCAACTTTGGAAGCACCAGCAGTTCAATCACCCCCAACTTCCCTCCCACCCCGTCATGTGAGCCCTGACTCTGAGCTCCTCGTGGCCCCTCTTCCCAGTGCATCCGGCTAGAGCTGAACGGAGAGCTAGAGAAACCGACAGTGTACGAGGAGACTTCTCGCTCCTCTCTCAGGAGTCACTAGAACAGACAGAAAACAGCAAGGTCGTAGCAGGTCGGCAGAGCCGCATTCTGACGGGACCCACATCGTCACAGCTCTGCACCGACAGCACCAGAACCAGACAGCACCTGCTGTCCAAGTACGCACAGAACATTTGCGAAAATAGGTTGATTAGACTCTGGGTCATAAAATAAACCTTAACAAGTTTAAAAGAACTGAGGTCTGACGCAGCCTTTCTTCCTCACTGTGATGGAACAGACGAGAAGTAAACAACAGAAAGGCAATAGGAAAATCTCCAAACATTTGGAAACAAAACAACATAGTTCCAAGTAACCATGGGTCACAGAAGTCTCAGGGAAAGATGGAACGTGATCGATCGAACACACAAAAATGTGTGGGATGCACCTCGGAGGGACATATGTAGCGTTAAGTGGTTGTGTCAGGAAAGCACTGGGCTCACAAACCAGAAACAGGACAAACTGAGGACAGAGCCTGCAGGATGAGAGAACAGAGATAAAAGCAGAAATGAGTGAAACTGAAAACAAACTGTAGAAAAAAAATCAATGAAACCAAAAGTTGGTTCTTTGAAAAGATGAATAACATTAATAAACCTCTAGCAGAAAGGTTGCTATATTCTAGAAAAAAACACACATTTCATGAACAGAGGGATGAAAGAGCCTTGGCAACGGAAACCTGCGCGTAGAAAAGGGTTCGAGACGGGACATGTGGGCACCCCGGCCTCGGGCGCTCACAGACACGCGTCCTCACCGTCCGAGCGCGGCCGAGGAGAGAACGTGGGGCCGGACGCCTTCACCAGCGACTCACGCCAGCACCGAAGGAAGCGCCAGCATCAGTTCTACCCGCGCCAGACAGAGACCACCTGAGAGAGAACCACGGCCACGAAGGCCCTTGACCCGCGTTGCCGCACCGAATCCGGCCTGTATGGAAGGAAGGGTATTCCACGGCCAAACGGGCTTCGTGCCTGAGGGCAAGGCCGGCCCCGCACCCCACGCCCAGCCCCGCTCCAGCAGAGCAGCAGACTCGGGAGAAGCCTGCGATCCTCTCCGCAGAGGTGGTAAGAAGACCCGAGAGAACTGGACACCTGTTTGCGTTCAGGCAGACTAAGAATAGACGTTCATGAACCGCAAGCGGAACCCACACCCACAGCTGCCAGGACGCTTACTGGGGACAGGTGAAAGCTTTCCCCATAAGAACAAGGCAAGTACGTTTGCATTCACCATTTCTGAACATTATGTTCAAGTTCCAGTTAGTAAAATAAGGGGGAAGAAATGAAGGAAGGGTGTCCAGGAAGGAAAGGGAGACATAAAATGGTCTGTACTTACTTAGAAATTCTGAGGAAAACTAAAAAACAAACAAAAAAATCCTTGCATTAATAAGTTTTAGCAACAACAAAGACACAAGGTCAACACACAAAAACTGTATTTCTGGGGACGCCTGGGTGGCTCAGTCAGTTAAGCGTCTGCCTTCAGCTCAGGTCATGATCCTGGAGTCCAGGCATCGGGTCCCACATCGGGCTCCCGCTCCGCTGGGAGCTTCTCCTTCTCCCACTCCCCCTGCTTGTGTTCCCTCCCTCGCTATTTCTCTGTCAACTAAATAAATAAAATCTTAAAAAAATAAAAAAATAACAAACCCTATAAAATATTTCTAAAAAGAAACCATGACACGTTAAGTTACAAATCTTACCAAATATGCGCAGGATCTTTATGCTAAAAACAAAATACTGAAGAAAGAAATCAAATGGAGAGACTTGCCTGTGCTCACAGACTGGGGAACCCCACACCCTGGAGAAGTCATGTGGCCCCAAACTAGCGGCTGGGGTTGAACGCGATGGCGATCACATTCCCAGCAGGCCTATGTTTGTAGATACAGACAACCTGATCGAAATCCACAGACACAGGGGCGCCCTGGGGGCTCAGTTAGTGAAGCGTCTGCCTTCAGCTCGGGTCAGGATCTGGGGTCCTGGGATGGAGCCCCCCTTTGGGCTACCCGCTCAGCAGGGAGCCTGCTTCTCCCTGTCAACCCTGTTTGTTTTCTCTCTCTCTCAAATAAATAAATAAATAAAATCTTTTTAAAAATCCATACATAGAGACAAGAGAACTAGAACAGTCAAAACAATTTTGTGAAGGAACAAAGTTCAAGGACTCCTAGAGCCTGATTTCCTGACTTCCCATGAAGCCACGGTCAAGGCTGTGTGTTGTGGCTGAAGGGACAGACACATGGACCCGTAGATAGTGGGACAGAAGAGGGAGTAAAAAGAGAGAGCCCCACACAAATACAATCAAGTGACTCTCTGATAGAAGTTCAAAAGCAATCTAATGGAGAAAAGCGTCTTTTCAACAGATGATGCTGAGATGATCGGACAGCCATAGGCAAGGACAGACAGACAGAGCCTCAGCTCACACCTTACATGTAAAAAAATAAGATGTGAGAATGAAGTAACAGGTACAGCCTGGGAGAAAATATTTTCACATCATGTATCTGACTCTTTTTTTAATCTTATTTATTTATGTATGTATTTTTAATTTATTTGAGAGAGAGTAAGAGGGAGAAGCAGGCTTCCCACTGAGCCAGGAGTCCCATGAGGGGCTCGATCCCAGGACCCAGGATCATGACCTGAGCCGAAGGCAGAGGCTTTAACCCACTGAGCCACCCAGGCACTCCAAGCCTTTTCACTCTTAATGGTGGCCACCATCTGGGGCCCAGGAGGAAACTCCAAGCGGGTCAGAGGCTAGGCTGCATTCACTAGTTGGCACCCAACCCCAGATCGCAGAGCTGCCCCTGCCCTGGACTGTGAGAGAACCACGTTCCTCCTGCCCCAGTCACTAGCGACTCGAGCCTTCTCGTTCGAGTCTTCCAGGCTTCGGCAGGGCAGAAAGCCTGCCTGTCCCTCTACTGCTCTGTGCGAAAGGGAAGGGGGTGCCAGATGCAGCTCAGATCTGGGCGTCCAGCCACACGCGCCCTGCACACACATTTCCTGTGCCAGATCCATGTGCCCTCACCCCTTAAAACGATCAGTGCGGCATTTTTTCCCCAGAGTCCTTGTTTTCTCTTTCAGGTTTTCTTTATTTGAGAGAGCGAGTGAGCCAGCAAGGACCGGGGTGGAGGTGGAGGGAGCGGGAGCACAAGCAGAGTCCCCCAGGGACCTAGATCAGGAGCCCAAGATCACAGCCTGAGTCGGAACCAGGAGTCTGATGCGCTGGGCTGACTGAGCCACCTCGACGCCCCTTTTTTTCTCTTTAATAGCCAGGTGCTTGGCTCATCGAGCTGGTCACTGCATCCCCTGCTGCCCCTGTGAGTTCCTGGCTGCAGCTCTGTGCTCCAGGCCCACCTTGAGTCTCCAGCCTCCCTGGGGTGGGAACGGTGCCTGGGGGCGGTCCCACAGAGCCATGCAGGTGGAGGGCCCATTTCCCCGCCCATTTGCCAGGGGCTCCGGGCTCTGGGTCACTCTGGTTTAGTAATTCTCGCCAAAGGACAAGTTCCGTCCTGCTGTCTCAAGCTAACTCTGTTTAGCAACAACAAAGACACAAGGTCAACACACAAAAACTGTATTTCTGGGGACGCCTGGGACACTGCCCCCCGCAGTCCCCACCGCCGCAGCCTCCCGTGCCCCCACAGTCATGTGTTGGCAGGTGGGGGTGACCCACCGACTTGGCCCGCGATCCTGCGAGTTTGTGGGTTTGGCGGTGCAGGCTCAGAGGGGTCTCGTTTGGGGCAGGCGGGACCAGGACAATCGCGAAGCTCCGAGCGCACCGTCGTCCTGTTACCTCACTTCATGCTCGGAAGTAAGCACCAGGCCGCGGCCGTTGTTGGACAGTAACTGGGCAGGGTCCATTCGGGTCGGACGAGAGGCTGCTTCAGGGGATGGGGTGCAGGCCCAAATGGGGCCTGCAAACATTTTTGGGGGGACTCCCTGGGGCACGAGAGGTTGGGTCGGGTGAACCGAGGGAAGCCCCATCAGGGGCCCACGGGGGAGACCGGCGAGGAGTTGGGGTCTCCCGCTGTCTGGCGGAACCGGCCTGATGAGGGTGCTCTCGGGGTGCCCTGTGGGAGCCTCCGCCTGGAGGCGCCTCCCGGGGAGTCCCGGAGAAGCAGATGCCCCTCGGGCGCAGGCGGGGCCCGGGATCTCCTGGGGCCGGGGATCTCCGGGGCCCGGGGACGGCGCTGCCGTGGGGCGCTCGCACACCTCGAGGGAGGGTCCGGCAGACCTTCCACCCGGGTCGGTTTCCCAGAACGCAGCCCCGCGCGTACCTCCAGCCCTGCGCGGCGGGGCGATGCTGGGCCCCCCGCGCCGATCGCCTCGCTTAAGTCTTCCCTCGAGGGCCGTCGCACGCGTCCTGCGCGCCTGTCGGAGTGCGAGAGCCGCAAAGGCCCGGAGCACCTTAGAGCGCCCGGGGCGCACGGAGCGCGGCGGGTCGGGGCGGACTCCGGCCGCTCTCGGGGCGTGCCCGGGGGGCGGGGCTCCCGGGGGTCGCGACCCGGGCGCTGTCCGCGGTGCTGAGCGCCCGCCCGAGCGCCGCGGGGGGCAGGGGTGCGATGGGGAACCGCAGCGCGGCGGACGCCGACGGGCTGCTGGCGGGGCGCGGGCCGGGAACCGGCGGCGCCGCGGGGTCTTCCGGAGCGGCGGCGGCGCTGGCGGGGGGCGTGCTGCTCATCGGCGCGGTGCTCGCGGGGAACGCGCTCGTGTGCGTCAGCGTGGCGGCCGAGCGCGCCCTGCAGACGCCCACCAACTACTTCATCGTGAGCCTGGCGGCCGCCGACCTCCTCCTTGCCCTGCTCGTGCTGCCCCTCTTCGTCTACTCCGAGGTGAGCCCGCGTCCGGACCGCACGCGCTCGCCTCACCTGCTCCTTCGTCCCCTGTCCCAGTCCACCCTGAGGACCCAGAACCACCCGGCCGCTGGGCTTCTCGGGAACCCCGAGCCAGGGCGGCTGCAAGGACCCTGTGCCTGGTCCTGGGTCTGGACCTCGGTCCCCTCTGACTCCCCGCAGCATCTCACTGTCAGTTAACCTGCTTGGCTAACTGGCTGTCTGCCCTCCTTCCTCTGTATCTCTCTTCTCCTGTCCCTGTTTTGGCGTCTCCCACCTAAGAGAGGCCTTTGCCCTTCAAGCCAGGGACCTCAGAAACAGGCAACGTGGGCA
The DNA here is from genome assembly GCF_010015895.1 of Lontra canadensis. Classification (NCBI taxonomy): domain Eukaryota; kingdom Metazoa; phylum Chordata; class Mammalia; order Carnivora; family Mustelidae; genus Lontra; species Lontra canadensis. The sequence continues at coordinate 11,412,480 of NW_022631060.1, read as the reverse complement.
GTCCAGCCACTCACCACCCCCTCAGCCGAGGTTCCATTCCCCAGGGGAGCCAGATGGACAGGCAGATTCGGGTTTACTCTCCCCGCACCACCCCTGCTCTCCCTGGGGCACAGAGACACACACACATCACTGCACAAAGCCACAGCCAGGCGTGACCAGGAACAGGCGCACATCAGAGCACCCCAGGGAAGGAGACCCTTGCTCGCACACATACTGCCCACAGCAGGAGGGCCATTCAGCTGCCAGTAGCTGAGGGGAAGTGAGCAGGGTTGGAGGAAGGGGAGGCCCTGCCCTGATGCTGGAACCCAAAGCAGGGGTTGGTGTGGGGTCCAGCGCCCCCTCCAAGAACCAGGGCCCAGAAGCCTCTGTCCCCAGACCACATCTGGCCCTTGGGTGGGTCCCCCTTGGTGCCAGCCCCTGTCTACTTCATGGTTTGGACAGAGAAAAGCTGGGAGCACAGTGACCCGGGCAGGGGGGAGAGTCGGGGAGGCTCTGTTTTTCTAAAGTGGACATGGTGAGACTGGGCAGGGCTGGGGCAGGGCTGGGGCAGAGCTAGCAGGACAAGGACACACATGACCTGCCCCTCCCCCGGAGCCACAGACAGACGTCATAGAGACAGCTCTTAAGCTCCTAATCGCCCCAAATCAGCCGGAGGGGATTTAGAAGGAGGGTGGCTGTCTGCTCCTTTGTCCTTGGTGGGGGCAGCGGGCCGGTGCTGAGCCCTTTACATATTGCAACTCATTTATCCTCAAGGCAATTGTGTGGATACTATTTACAGATGAGGGGACAAAAGTGAGGTGACCTGTGGAGTCCCAGAGTAGTGATGGAGTTTAACCACACAGGCTGACTCTTAGCCATCCTGTTGGGAGGAAAGGAGGTCAGTGGGCTTCAGGCTCCAGGCAGCCGGCCTGCTGAGGGAGTACCTCCCTACCCCGAGCTCTGCAGCATCAGGGATCAGAGTCCTGGACCCTCGAGACCCCATCTCCAGGGGTTCCCCCAGGCCTTTCTTGGCTTTTGCAGAAAGTGGGGAGGAAGGGAATCTCGTCCAGCTCAATAGGAAGACCGCCCAGGCGTGTGGGCCTCTGGCACATCCTCGCTCCCCCACGCGGGTGGGGGTCAGAAGTGCCCAGCGCAGGCGGCTATGAGGTCTCCTGGGGGTCTCAGACCAGCAGCAGGCCTCGTGTCTGTTGTCCCCCCCCACCCCGTGCCCCTTCCTGGGGTGCAGGTCCAGGGTGGCGTGTGGCTGTTCAGCCCCGGCCTCTGCGACGCTCTCATGGCCATGGACGTCATGCTGTGCACGGCCTCCATCTTCAACCTGTGCGCCATCAGCGCGGACAGGTGAGCTGCCGCCGCCCGCGCCGCCCGGCCCCGCCCGGCCCGCGCCCCTCCGCGCCCTCACCGCGCCCCTCCCCTGTCCCGGCCGCCCGCGCCGCGCCCCCCCACAGGTTCGTGGCCGTGGCCGTGCCGCTGAGCTACAACCGCCAGAGCGGCGGCGGACGTCAGCTGCTGCTCATCGGCGCCACGTGGCTGCTGTCGGCCGCGGTGGCTGCGCCTGTGCTGTGCGGCCTCAACGACGCGCGCGGCCGCGACCCCGCCGTGTGCCGCCTGGAGGACCGCGACTACGTGGTCTACTCTTCCGTGTGCTCCTTCTTCCTGCCCTGCCCGCTCATGCTGCTGCTCTACTGGGCCACGTTCCGGGGCCTGCGGCGCTGGGAGGCCGCCCGTCGCGCCAAGCTGCACGGCCGCCGGCCGCGCCGGCCCAGCGGCCCCGGCCCGCCGCCCCCCGAGGCCGTCGAGACCCCCGAGGCCATCCCGACCCCCGACGCCACTCCGGCCGAGCCCCCGCTGCCGGCGAGCGAGGAGAGGCGCGCCAAGATCACGGGCCGCGAGCGCAAGGCCATGAGGGTCCTGCCCGTGGTGGTCGGTGGGTACCGGCCTGGGGTCGGTGGGCGGAGGGGAAGCGGGCAGCGCCCACGCAGGAGGCGGAGCCTGGGGCAGGTGGGGGGCGCCGCAGGGAGCCCGGCTCACCGAGCGGTCCGTCGCCCCGCTCCGCCCCCAGGGGCCTTCCTGGTGTGCTGGACGCCCTTCTTCGTAGTGCACATCACCGGGGCGCTGTGTCCCGCCTGCGCCGTGCCTCCGCGGCTGGTCAGCGCCGTCACCTGGCTGGGCTACGTCAACAGCGCCCTCAACCCCCTCATCTACACGGTCTTCAACGCCGAGTTCCGCGCGGTCTTCCGCAAGGCCCTTCGCCTCTGCTGCTGAGCAGCCCCCAGCCCGCACCCGAGAGTCCTCCGCGGGGACCTGGCGGTGCCTCGGGGGGCAGGACCCCAGCAAGGGTGGGGGCGGCTTTGTCGGGCTGATTAAACCAGTACCTTCCTGAACACCTGCTGGAAAGGCCGGTGGTGGGGAGTGCGGCCAGGGGAGGAGGGGAGGAGGGGAGGAGGGTGCGCGGGTGCACGGAGGAGGAGCTTCGGCCCCACGTGGAGCCCAGACCCCCCACTAAACCGACCTGGCCAGCTAAGCCCCTCCCTCCTGAGGAAGCCCGGAGAACAGACCCCACAAAGCCGGCTCCAGGCTGGGGTGGGAGGTGAGGTGGGAGGCAAGCCAGCTCTGGGGGGGCAGTGGAGGGAAGCTTCAGGGAGGCCCATTCAGCTTACCCCAGGGAGAAACTTCCAGAACCAGCGCAGCCCTTGCCCGGGAAGGCCGGGACTCTGCGGGGCTGCCTACAGGCTCACTTACCGTGATTCACACCATCCTCCAAAAGGTTCCCTCCTGACACCCCCATCCCAGCTGTCTCGGGTCAGCAGCCCCATCCCCCTAGGCCCAGCCGGTGCCCTCTCTCCGCGGGAGAGTGTGGACAGCTGTCCTGCAGGCTGGCCATGGCAGTTTCCTGAGACTGTCCTTTCCCCAGTGGGAAGACAGCCCCACCCAGACCGGGCCCCTGCTTCAGCAAGGAACTCCAAGGTGGCCTCGCACCCCTCTCCAGGGAGCGGGCCTTGGCCACCATTTTGGCGGCTGCCCCCAGGTCAGAGCACAGCTCCCTGCCTGCTCAGCTTTGACGAAGTCCAAAGCCCTGAGGAGACAGGGCTGGGGTCCTGGCTGGGCCCAACGAGGCGGCCTCCCACCCCTCGGAGGAGGTGCCTGGCCCAAGGCAAGGCCGAGCTACCAAGCTGCCATCCTGGGGAGGTGGGGGCGGCTCTCAGCCCCTCCAACCTGCTCTCCCAGTCCTGGGGCCCAAACTCACAAGAGCACGGGGCTGCCCCTCCCCGCCTGGGGGTTCTCGCCCTCCCTCGCTCAGGGTCTCCGTGGGAGGGAGGTGAGAGCCACCTGGTAGACCCTGGCTCTGGTGGCTCCTTGAGTTTCTGGCACCTTCTTGCCCATGAAGTGTGAGAACAGTTGCAGCAGACACCCTGGGTCTCCCCACAGGGAGCAGCCCCGACGTGGGGACCGGAGGCCCAAATGGCACAACGGAGCCAGCCCAACCGGCTATCCCAGGCACAGATGGTCCCTCCTGGGGGTCTCAGACTCGAAGACCAGGGAGGGTCCCTGGGGGCCCCGGTGGAAGGCAAGGTCAGAGCGACACCCCTGCCCCTGTGCCCTCCGATGCTCCCGCCATGGGCACCTGTGGAGCCCCTGCAGGCAGACAGCGAGCCGAGCCCTTGACCAGCACCGCATGGCAACGGCGGGCCGCTCCCGAGCTCAGCTCTGTCCCCCGGGTGCGCTCCTCACCTGCGTGTGCGGGCAGGGCTGACCCACCCGTGAGCCGCACCTGCCCTCGGGCCGAGCTGGGAACAGGCTGGGAGCCCCACTGGCCCTGGAGGCAGAACCTGCAGCTCCCGCAGCAGAGGACAAGGTGCGCACTGGGGGTGGGGGTGCACACGCAGAGCCACAGAGGGCCTGGCTACCTGGGAAGCCCCCAGAGGAGCCCCGGCTGTCCAGCTCACTCAGCCACCCGCACCAACGCCCAGGGTCACCCCAGCCTGCAGCTCCCTGGAGCTTCAGCTCAGAAGACCCACAGCACCCCGAGTGGCCTGGCCTGTGCCGATTGCTGGCCCCTCGCCTGTCCCCCGAGGCTGCACCCAGCAGGAGATGCTGTCAAAAGCCTTGACCCAAACTCTTGAGGACCCACAACGAAGCCTGTTCCTCCCGTCTCCTGCCCACCCCCCAGGTGCGGCTACACAGAGAACACTTCGTGGCCAAGAAAGGAAACACTGTGAAAAACCGCCCCCAAAACATGTGGTCCTGAGGGCTCTATTTTTTTCTTCTTACTTTATGGAGGCCCCATGCTCAGTGTGGGGCCCAGTGCGGGGCTTGAACTGTCGACCCTGAGATCATGAGTTGGCCACCTAACCGACTGAGGCACCCAGGTGCCCCCACCCCAGGATGGAGCCAGCCCCATGGCGGCGGTGTGGGGGCGGAGCTTTACTTGCAAGGACTCTGGTGCTTACTTTGTGAGCATTTTTGGGTTGGAGAGGTTGCTTCTGAAGGTGCAGACCCCTTCCGCTGAGGCTGACGTGCTCCCCCCACCCCAGGGAAGCAGGCCCATGGCCAAGGGTTGAGAACTGCTCCCTTCCCACCGCGTTGTCTGCAGTGGCGGAAAAACCGCTCCACGTGCGCGATGAAGGTGCCCCGGGGGAGACGGTCTGGGGCACACGATGGGGCCAGGGTCACATCCCACTGCCAGCTCCTTAGCCCTGGGCACAGGCCCCGACTTCTTGGCCTCCATCTCCCCGAGAGCTGGTGGCAGAGGCAGGAAGATGAACTACAGGGGCTCCGGTACTTGTTAGACTCAGTAAAAGAAAAACCCAAAGAACCCAGCTCAGCTGAAGAGCTCAAGGAGCACAGAGGCAGAGCGGGGTTCCGGAGAGCGGGGCTCCTGGTGGGCTCCCTGAGAGCCTCTGGCTGCGCGTCTGTCCTAAGCCCAGGGCCAGGCCGGCCCCGCCCCGGGGACGAGGCTGAGTGGGAAGTAGCGGCTTCTGCGACTCCCGAGCTCACGGCCCTGCCGGTCACCGCTGTGGACGTCCCCTCAGCCCACTCCGGAGCCAGAGCCGGCGTCCCAAAAGCCAAGTCTCTAGGGTGCTACCAACTTGGAAGAACTTTCCGGAAGTAAAAATCCGGGTGGGGGGTGTGTGCGCAGGGCTGGGGATGGTCTTCCACGCCCTCGCAGGTGTGAGCACACGCGGCTCACTGAAACGGCACTTGGAGGCGCGTGCGTCAGAACCGGGGCACGATCCCCACAGGTGGGTCTCAGCCCCCTGCGGCAGGGCCGGCTCGCCACCGCACAGCAGATGCGTCTCCTGCTGGCGTGGGCTGCACCTTCTGCCCCCACGCAGGGGAGCCTCCGAGCCTCGGGAGTGCAGCGAAAATGGTGACGGCGGGCCACGGGTTCCAGGGCCACAAGGGCATTTCTGGAAACCCACAGAAGCTTCCAGAACGCAGGTGACAGTTCCTCAGGCACAACTCCTGGTCAACGGGGGAGGCAAGTCCTGTTTCCAGGGCCAGCCGAGCCTGACACCCCAGCCGCTGGGCCCAGTGACCCCTCTGCCCTCTGCCCCTCAGAGCAGGCGGGGGAAGCAAGGCCTCACCTCTGAGCTGTCAGGGTTCTCAGGGTGGAACCTCACGCTGGAGCAGAGAGGAAGGAAGCCGGGGCTGTGTCACTGGAGAGACGGGACAGGAGGGGCCCTGTGCCTGGGGCAGCACCCGCCCAGCGCTCAGGCCTCTGCGGGGTGAACGCTGCGGGCTGGCCTCACCGCTGCCCCACGCAGTCAGGAGAGATGAAACTGGGGCCCACCCACCTCCGGGGCATCTGGGAAGCTGGAGCTGGAGTCACCCGTCCCGGGGGGGCGGGGAGGTCACCTTTATTGACAGACACATGTTATGTACACGTGTGTTACCACACACGTCACACCTGTGGGTAAGACCAGGAGCTCAAGATCCAGGGGATAAAAACAGCACCGAGAGAAGGCGCCAAGGGCCCGGGGCCTGCGTCCACCAGCCGCTGCCCCGACCTCCCTCAGGGCTTCTGGGTGGCGGGAACTCATTTCTGAGGGCACAGGTCACTTAAAGTCTGTTAACAACTTGACCAGCAAGTGTTTTCACCTTCTCCTCAACGTCCCCCGAGGTCCCCAGCCCCCGACAGCTCCACGGCACCAAGGCGGGGGGACCCGGGGACCCTCACACGGTGACTTTCTCCATCACGCTGTCAGTGACGTGGACTTCATCCGCCTGGACAGTGACGGCTGCCGACTGACCACACAGGTGCTGGTGGTCCTTCCAGTCCTGCAAGGAGAGCACAGCCCCCCGTTACCATGAGCGGCCACCTCACCGCGCAGTGGGGGCAGGGCCTGGGGCGGGGGCCACCCCCAACATGCAGCCTCTGCTCTCGGCCCAGCTTTGCCTGCCAGCTCACGTGGCAGACTACTGGGATGAGCCTGAAACACACCGAGACCCAGAAGCACGTCTACACTCTGGCCCCTCCTGCCTTTCAGAGAGACGCACAAAAGAAATATTCGTGTGTACAAGGAAATTTTTATACCTGATATTGTTGCCCACGGTTTTATTTGCAATCCCAAAGTAAGGAAAGCTGGAGCCAGCCACGAGTCCACAGAACGGTTTGGTGGCACTGGCTCACGGGAAGACTGGGGATAGAGGCTACTACCAGCCTCTTTGCGGGCAGAAAGAGAGCTGAGCTCCGGCGAGGCTGGAGCCGTGTGCAGGCCGTGTGGAGCCGCCTCTCAGCCCAGATGGCTTCTGCAGGAGGCTTGGCGGCCAGGGCCAGCGAGGGTGTTAGTCAAAACAGACGTAACCCTAGACAAGGTTAGCGTTTGATTAGAAAGTGACAGGACACGAGCGACTGTAAACACACTCAGGGGAAACACACGCACCCGCACGCTAACAGGTGGTTTCTAGGACGGCAGGACTCCTGCCATCTTCATGCTGTCCTACGTTCTCCAAATCCCCTACAGTAAGTGCGCCCTCTTTTTACAATAAAATAGTGACATTTAAAAGCATTGTATCAGGGCGCCTGGGTGGCTCAGTCATTAAGCATCTCCCTTTGGCTCAGGTCATGATCCCAGGATCCTGGGATGGAGCCCCGTGTTGGTGGAGGGGTCCCTGCATGGCAGGAAGCCTGCTTCTCCCTCTGCTTGCCGCTCCCCCTGCTTGTGCTCTCTCTCGTTGTCTCTCTCTCTGTCAAATAAATAAGGAAAATCTTTTTTTTAAAGATTTTATTTATTAATTTGACAGACAGAGATCACAAGTAGTCAGAGAGGCAGGCAGAGAGAGAGGAAGGGAAGCAGGCTCCCCACGGAGCAGAGAGCCCGATGCGGGGCTCGATCCCAGGACCCTGGGATCATGACCTGAGCCAGAGGCAGAGGCTTTAACCCACTGAACCACCCAGGAAAATCTTTAATAAAATAAAATAAAATCGCTATATCAAAAAAATGGAAGTCTAACTTGGAATTACCTAAAATAAACTCTGTAAATCCTCACAGTGTGTGAGCCCTCCCAGGCTGGCGTCAGGTCCACAGCATCTGACGCCCTACATGACAGTTAACTCAACCTGCATCATGGCGGCATATGGGATGGCAGGAATCATGCGTGTTTTAAGAGAAAACAGGAAACTGGCAAAAGTTCTGAGAACCCATGCCCACAGCGCGATCTCCGCGAAAGACCTTTGCCCTGCAGACGACACCAGTGAGAAAGTGAGCGGACAAGTCACGGCCGGGAGGAAACATGTGGAGTCAGGAGTCCGAGGAAGGACTGCGTCCAGGTGTACAGAGCCCTCCGCGCACAGGGGAAAATATTTGAACAGATGTATCCTCCAAAAAGACACACCAACGCCCACCGAGCACAGGAGAGGACGCATGGCCTCCCAGTAACAGGGGAGGGTCCTCAGTGTCCCCGGTTACGGGCGGAGTGTGGATTAACCGCACTGGGGTACCGCCGGACCCGGTCCAGACGGCCACGGCCTGCCGCACGGCACCCAGTGTGGGAAGGCAGTTGGGAAAGCGGTTGGGAACTTTCTCAGCAAAGCTAAACTCAAACTTACAGACGACCCAGCACGCCTGCACCACTGTGTCCAGCTGGATGTGCAGACACGTGCACACCCGAGAAGGCACACCGCACGGGGGACGGGCTGGTGACGACGTGTGCCGCTGGCGCGGGAGCAGAGGCGTGTACACCTCACAGCAGACGGGCCAGGCAACCACACGGTGCCGAGAGGCCAGAGGCGGAGACCATGCGGCCCAGGACTCTGGGCACTGAGCTGCCCACACAAGGCAACTCTATGCACAGCCTAGAACCGTGGGGGCCGCGGGGTCTTCCAGGGTGGCAGACGGTTCTGACGGGGAACTGTGCTGTGGCACCGGTGCGACGTGCATTTTGAACAATCCCTCAGTTACACCTGAAAAGGGGCGAGTTCTGCGGTGTGGCCGTCACCTGCCCACGAAGGTGCGCCCCACGTGCGGGCACGGACGCAGAAGGACGCAATCCGAGGGCTGAAATCCACAAGGGTCCCGCCCGGGGCCGCCTGGCGGCGCCAACCCCCATCACCCGTTCTCGGGCACAGAGAACTGGGGACGGCCCTTCTGGCGGGACCACGCGGGTCCTGAGGTCGGCATCTCCAGCTGACTACGAGGGGCTCGGGTTCCCGGCTCTCCCTCATACCCCGTCCAGAGTTCATTTTGGGCACAACATGAGACGTACAGTTTTCAAAACACATTTCCTACCAACTTGCAGAAATAAAAGCTCGTCTTCCTCCACACGACACACAGCGAGGGCGGCCCATGGAGCAGGGGAATCGGTCAACAAGCCCGAGCCTCGGAACCGCCTCCCAGTTCACAGACAGAGGCCCCAGACCCTAGTTTACATCCAGACAAAATCTGGTCTGAAAGAATCCCACCAAGAAATAAACCTACAGACCCTCCTGCGCAGGCCCCCGTTCAGGGTGGACGGCAGAGACCAGCCCAGAGCCCTGCGCCCTCCCGGCCCCACAGGTCAGGTCTCCTGCTCAGTCCTGGGCACGGGCTCCTGCCCCACGGTGCCCGGTGAACCCCGCCTCCATCTCCTCAGTGCAGAGCCTGCTGACAACCACTGCAGGGAAACGCAGACGGACGGACAGACGGGAGGCAGGCTCCACCCCCACAGACACACAGACGCAGCTCCAGGCCACCAAACCCTTGAGAGCAAAACGCCCTGGTGCACCGCTGGGGGCGGCAGGCAGGTCTCCGGGACCCGCAGGATGGGAGAACCCGCCCCTTCCTCCCTGGGCCGCAGCCTCTGCCTTGTGAAGGCCTCAGGCTCCTGCAGACCCGGCGCCCAACCCCCATCATCTCCGCCCCCTCCCGCCCAGCGTTGCTACCCGGGCCACAGACTCGCTGGGAGCCAAGGAGAGCTTCGGAAAGCCACCAAGTGGCAAGTGCCCTGGCTGGGGACAGCGGTGTCAGCATGCCCATGTCCACCTCGTAAAGGCAGCAGGAAGGCGACACTAACGGCTCCATTTGCCACTGCTCGTCCACACAACACAATGCCTTCTCGGCTCTGCCAAGTCCGTCGGCGCCAAGAGGGAATTACACCCGTGGTCGCCATGCAGCTCAGCTCCTCGCGGAGTCTGTAGGAAGAGCTGCGAACACCGGCTCCCACAGCCGCGACTCCAGAAATGCCCGTGAGCCCCGGAAGCAGAGATGCGGGCAGGGCCACCTGCTGGGACCCACACCCAAGGGCCTGGGGCTGGAAGTGTGGACTGTGGCAGCCTCAGGGCAGGGACCTCCCAAGGCCTGGCCGCGGTACTCGCCATGGGCGGCTCCTTCAGGACTTTCACGGAGCCCACAGACCCTGGGCAAACAGATTAGCCAGGGCGGGTGGGGGCTGGGCCTCCTGGAAGGGGCCAGGGCAGCGTCTCTGAGTGGGGAGTGGTGGGAGCGGGGCAGTGAGGACGCACCTTGCGCTGGCAGAAGGTCGAGCAGTAGTTCACTTTGTGGCAGCCGGTGCACTCGCTCAGGGCCTCCCGGCCACAGTTGACACAGGACTGCTGCAAGAAGGACACAGGCCAGTCAGTGTCACGGGGACGCCTCCCGCCCGTCCACCCTCTGACCCGTGTCCTCACCCCCAGTGATGCCCAGACACATGTCCCCGTCACGCCCACAGCCAGCTCCTTCTCTCTACCCAAGAGGGTCTACACGCCTCAGCCATGGCAGACACGGACACGGCAACATGCCGCCTTTTCCGGAGTCTGAGGAACTTCATCGGCGCCAAGCAAGCGGAGGACGCCAGCCCGGGAGCAACCTCCTTCACTGCTGACGGCCGACTGCCATCAGTCGTGGCTGACACTGCCCGCGCCCGTGGACCCCTGGGCTGCGCCTGAGTGGCCGGGAGCATGTTGGGACCCCCACCCCGGCACCCCATCCCCAGCTGCTGCACACTCCCCAGCCTGTGCCGCCCCACCAGCCCAGCCGGTCTCTATGTCCGTGGAAACGTGCGCTCTGTGCGCTCTCCCCCTGAATCCCGTAACTGGAGCTTTGTCTTTGAACGAAGGGAGGACTTCATGCAGGTAAGTGACCTGTCCCCAGATGATCGCAGTGGCGCGGCCCGTGCAGGGGCCATCAAGCCGTGGGCTCCCCGCCAACGCCCCGGCGTGGAGACAGGTGCCAGGCACAGGCCGGGACACCGGGTCTGTAGAGGCCAGAGAGCACGAGACTGTCCCAGCGACACTGACGGCAAGTGAGGGCCTGTGCGCGTGGGGCGGTGGGTCAGGGTGTGGGCAGTGCCCACGTAAGGCAGACGCGCCCGCTGGCACCCGGAGGCCCGGCTCTGCGTGGGTGAGTGGCCGCAGCCGGCCTGCCGCAGGGCTCCCTTCTGAACGTCGGCTTCCTTCCTCACAAGCCGTCGCGTGTTTCCATGTCTAACGTTCTTCCGCTCATAAAACCACCCGGGTGCGCTGCTCCCTCCCGGAAGTGGGAGCGATGGCAGGAGCCCAAGCGGCGCAGTTTGCCCCCTGCCTCTGCTTTATGAGACAAACACGCAAAGGGAAGAAAGAAAAGACCGTCTAGAGCCCCGTATGGAAATTTCTCCAGGAAGAGTAAGGGCTTCCCAGGGTTCACGGCGCCGAGTGGAAGCAGAGGTGCGGCTGGGCGTGAGGCTCTCCCAGGTAGAGGCTTGGTGGGAGCACGCACCCGGGAGCCCTCATCCCCACGCCCGGGGGAGGCTTCACGCTGCAGGAGCAGGAGGGCTCCAAGTCCTCCCGCGTCTGTCCCCACAGGGAGCACGTGCTCTCCCAGACCTCCTGGGTTCACACTCCAAGCGCCCAGCGGTGTCGACGGGAAGCAGAGCCTCGGAACGAAATCGAAAGGTCACAACGGACAGCCGGCCGGGGACGGACGCCACCAGCGTGTGGGAGCGCCCCGCACCTCCGCCTGCCCCACACGCATGGTGGGTTCGTATTTAACAGAAATCACACCGCGGTTGGCACCAGAGTCTGCCGCCTCATCTGCAGGTACAGACAGACGGACACGTACAGAAACACCGACCAGTCTGTACACGCAGGTTGTGAGCACACGCGGCTCCGTCCGTCCACCAAGGGGCCCAGAAGCTACGACGCCCCAGTGGCGGCGAGCACACCGGCCCCCGCAACTCGGTTCCCCAGACCGTCCTCCAGCGAGGGAACCAGGGCTCCCGGAGGAGAGGCTGATTCCAGGCCTGGGGAAGGGGAGGCCAAGCCAGGTCTCGGGGGTCGTCCAGCGCCAGAAAGTGCACCGACGGGAGGACGCCAGAGGGACCCAGGAGCCAAGCGAGAGCACCCGTGGGCAGAGGAAGGAGCAGGTGCAGGGCACGACCGGACAGGAAGCACACGGCCACGAGCCATCCCGATGTGAACAAAGAAACGGACAGAAAGCGAGTCTCTAACGCACAAGAATTCCAACGACACCCGGACGCCACGCCCAGCCCTGCTGTGCCCTGCTGGGCGGGAGGAGGAACCCCTGAGCCTCCCACTGCCTGTGGCCTGCCCTCCAAGTGCCCAAGCTGAGCCTTGGGGTCTTGGGTCCTTCAGGGTTACATCAGGGCCTGAGGGTGGGCCTGTGAGGGATGGGTGCCCCGAAGAGAGCAGAGAGCGCTCCGTGCCCGAGGGGAGCCCACGACAAGCACGCGGGGTCCACAGCCTGGAAGAGGCCCTCGGGGGCCCGAGCTCACAAGCCGGGCGGGCGCCGCGACTCGACCGCGGCCCAGGAGACTGTCCGGGCCCCAGGTGCCACGCGCACCCCTCCACTGGGCACTTCTGTGCCGCGCCGTGCTTGGCTCTTCAAACTGAGGACGACCAGCGCGAGGCTGAGGCACGGCGAAGGGCCACTGGCGGCCGGGCAGGGCCGTCAGCCAGGAGCACCACGGCCGGCCCCAGCCGGGGCCCACAACCCCGAGGCCATGGGTCGGCTTCTGCTGGACACCGTGGCCCTGACAGGGAAGGGTCTGCCTTTCTGCCCCGTGGGACCGCTGCTGCGCTAATTACACGCGCAGGCGCAAAGCACTCGTGAAAACCGCGAACGTGGGAATCGTCTCCCCGGGCCGAGTCTGCTTTTCTCCTTCTTCGCAATCGAGGACGGAACGTCTGGCGGGCGGTCCGAGGCAGCAACAGCTGCGTTCTTGCTCAGGGAGCCCCCGAGGCAGGGTTCCCGGCGTCTTCCTGACCCCTACGGCCCTCACTGCTCGTGTCCTGACCCTGACCCCCCGATACTCCTGGGGACATACTTCGGGACAGGCTGCACCGCGGTCTTTCCAGTCAAGCAGCCAGCAGCGTTTGCTTTTCTAACCCCAAACACCTCCCCACACCGCAGTCACACCGAAGGACGCCCCGTGATGGCACGAAAGCCTGTGTTCTCTGTGGGTGGGAGCTCCAGGAAGGGAGATCTGCTTTCACACTGGCCCACGTCCAACACTCCTGTCACGGCAAGTCCCGCTAGACACTTGGCGGTCTCCACACGAAGAGCCCAGACAACCCGCGGGCCTACCCGGCTCTCCGGCCGCCTCCCGGCCCCTGTCCCCATGCTGTGGGCTGCTTCTCACGGCGGGACACCTGCTCTGGGCCTCCCCCTTCACACCGGCTCACGGCGGGGGGCCTTCCTGCCCTTCCAAACCCCACCAGGCCCCAGAAGGTCCCTGACAGCAGGCTCTCCATGGGGGCCGCGAGGTCCCCTCACTTCACAAGACCACAGCATGCAGGCATGACCACCACAGGGCCACAGAGCTCAGTCCTGTCGTCCCACATGTGCATAACCGGGGTCTGCAAGCGCACGTGACGTCACCAGGCCACCCAGGGAGCAGGGCTCCATGTACTGAGGCTGTGCACTCTCCCCCCTCCCCGGCCTCCCTCAGGCGCCCGGCTCCCCACAGAATCATTTAAGAATGTCACGTCCTGTCCAGGGCTTGAGAGAAGAGACAGACACGCCTGATTTCACCGCGCAGGACACGGACAGCGGATGGATGTGCTCAGCGGGGAAGACAGGCCCAGAAGCGGCCCTTTCACAGAAATGCTGTGTTCTCCCACCTGCGGCATTTTTGAGGATAAAAGCATTTCGTGTCTGTTTCTTTCTTAAAAATACGTAAAATTACCAATAAAATCCAAAGCCCCACCTTGGGGGGGGTGTAACCTTACCAATCCAGCCACAGGCAAGAGACTGGCCCGTGTCACACACTTTTCCCAACAGGAGTTCGGCTTTTGGACCCTGAGTGTGAACGGAGAACGTGTGTGCTCTTGCATGGGAGAAAGTGGACACGCCGGCGGCCCTGGTGCTGAGCTCCACGCCGATGAGTGTGGCCGCGGCCCTGGCAGACGGACACCCCCCCGCAACCGTGTCTCCGTGTGCTTTCATGTCTGTCCCACTCGTCACTGGAGAATTCTGACCAAGGGTCACCTACAAATTCTATTCTGTGACACAAAAGCCCACGTGAATGAGTGCGGAAAAATCTAAAACCAGAACCCCCTCCCCCGCTCCTTTCCTCGCCAGCTCGAAGCTGAGATTTCTGTGCGGCTGGTGCCACCTGGACCCATCTGACAGGAGCTGGGCTCACAGGGAGGGGGTCCCAGTGCCCCCGGCTGGGGGGAGCGCACAGAGCACAGGGTGTCCCCAGACGCTAGTCTCCGCAGCACGAAACCAGGCTGCGCCAGCCACCAGGGATGGGCGCCTACCAGGTCCCCCCGGGGCAGGGAGCCCGCAGCTCAGTGACGGTTCTGAGTAGGAAGGCCAATGTCTGTTTTCCCGTCTATGCTTCTGCGTACAGCCTGAATTAGCAAAACGCAGACACGTCTTCCTTTTCAGTCCCTAGAAGCTGCCCGGGCAGCTGTGCAGGGATGTGCCTCTCCCTCCCAGAAGGACACTGTTGGACAGACAGACGGAGCAGTCAGGGAGCTGGCAGCTGCCCCGTGTGCGGCCTGGGCCGCAGGACGCCGGGGAGGAGGCTTTCCATCACAGCTCAGATCCCTTCCTCACCCTCAATTTTTTTTTTTTTTTTTTTACTTCTTTAAAGATCTCATTTATTTGAGACATAGACAATGACAGAGAGAGTGAGACCGAGAGCAGGAAGGGGAAGCAGGAGAAGCACACTCCCCGCTGAGCAGGGAGCCCAATGTGGGGCTCGATCTCAGGACCCCGAGATCATGACCTCAGCCAGACGCAGACACTCAACCGACTGAGCCACCCAGGTGCCCCTTTCCCCACCCTTTAAAATGATCCCCCAGATCCCTTTAAACTCTGGGGGAAGATCCCAGCAACACCCATTCAGCCCCTGGCGGCACGTGCAGCCATCACAGTGGACCCAACGCACAGCTGTCACTTTTACCTTTTACAATCACATTGACTTCATGGGGCTTGAACTCACAACCCTGAGACCAAGACCTGAGCTGAGATCAAGAGTCAGATGCCTAACTGACCAAACCACCCAGGAGCCCCTAAGAGTACTTTTTCTAAGCAAACACAAATACCGATTTTAAGATGGGCAGAGGGCCTGCAGAGAGACGGCCCCGGCGCAGACGGCGGGTGGTCCAGTGGCTGGGTGTCCTCGTGTCCCCAAGGGGAGGCACAGCACAGGAAGACACCCCCTCCCACCCACTGGGCGGCCTGAGCCTCACTGTCTGCATGACATCAGCACTGCCGCCAGGCTTTGGGAGGAAAGGGGGCACGGTGCCCGCGCCACGGCCACGAGGCACACCATGCGCCGACCAATGCCAGGGCAGAGGCGCAGGGCTCAGTGGGGCCATGAGCACCCACAGCTGCCGCCCAGACGGCTGACCATGGGAGAGCCGGCTCGGGAAGCGGCCAAGCAGCACCACAGAGCCTCTCGCGGACACGGGATTCGTCCTGAGACCAACATCAGGAAGAAATCTAGAAAATTCTCAAACATTTAAGAAGCTACCAGTCATTATCTTTAGGTAAAGAGATTAAGATTTTTTCTTTCTGCTTTTCTCTTTTTTTACAGAATTCATCATGGATTATGTATTACTTTAAAATTATAGTTCTTCAAAAAATATTTTAAACTTATCTGCTTCTTCAAGGGAGCAACATTTTTCTTCCTTGGAAAAGAAACCATACATTAAGAAATCATTTAAAAAATTAAGATCCCAAGATGGAGAGGAGAAGGGAGTTGGGGGAAATCGGAGGGGGAGATGAACCACGAGACACTGTGGACTCTGAGGAACTAACAGGGTTTTGGAGGGGAGGGGGGTGGGGGATTGGGAGGGCCTGGTGGTGGGTATTAAGGAGGCAGGTACTGCATGGAGCACCGGTGTGGTGCATAAACAATGAATTCTGGGACACTGAAAAGAAATTTTAAAAAAATTAAGAACCCAAGGGTGCCTGGGTGGCTTAGCCGGTTATGTGTCCACCTTTAGCTCAGGTCATGATCTCCGGGTCCTGGGATCGAGCCCCGCATCGGGCTCTCTGCTCAGCGGGGGGCCTGCTTCTCCCTCTACGCTGTCCCTCCCCCTGCTTGTGCGTGAGATAGGCAGACAGATGACATCTTTAAAGAAAGTACCACCACCATCGCCTGGCCGGCGTGCTCCCAGCCTCTGCTCCATCCCTGTGCGACCGAGCGGACCGCACTCCACTGCACACAGACCGCCCCGCAGGCGCACGCCTGCATCCTTGTGTCCACGGTGGAGGGAAGACAGGCCCCCCGCAACGGAAAGGCCGTGCGAGAAAAGCCAAAGGGGCTGAGCCTTCTCTGTGCTGCAGCGACCGGCTGCCATGAGAAAGCGCTCTGTCCCAAGGCCCATGAACCCTGAGCCACGCTTGGAATCTTAAGCTGTAAGGGAAACGCCCACAACGGTGCCCAAGGGGCCAAGGAGGCGGTCTCCACAGGGCACCGAGATGCAGGCGAGGGGCTAGGACGGGAAAGGGGGTAGAAATGGGAAAGCCACATGCCTGCCCACCAGCTGCCTCCAAGACAGCCCAGAGGAGGCCTCTGCAAACCGCAGAGCCGACAGTCTGAAAGTACACACGACATCTGTCTGTGACAGGTGAGGGTCCAAAACCAAGTACCAGGGCCAGTGCAGAGCGCCTCTCCCTCTTGAAATACACCAACCCCATTTACAAGGACAGAAACACCCGAGCAGGGAGAGCGGTCAGCGTCCTCTGAGAAGAGCTTCGTTTGTGAACGACTCTCTGGTCCCGCTCTTCCAGAAAGGTGGGGAACGTAAGCCAACGTAGACAGCGCACAGAGGGCCCCCGAGCCGGCGGAAGGCGCAGGGCGGTCAGCCACAGACCGGGCCTTCTGCTCAGCCTGACATTACCTCTTTCCGCTCTGTCTCTGCCTGGACTCGGGCCTGGGCCACGGCCGCTTCTCGGTAGGAGCTGGCCTGCTTGGCCTGCTCGAACAGCGTCTTCAGCTGCTGCGCCGTACTGAGCAAGGAGTTGACCATCTCTTCCAGGTACAGCCAGCTCCGCTGCTCTGACATTTCCAGCCCGTTGACCACCGTGGGAGACACGGCTTTGGTGGGGGTGGAGGGTGGGACCGCCAAGGCCGGCAGAGAGGTTAACACTGAACAGTTGGAAAGCGAAATGAAACAAGAAATCAATACACTTCCGTATTAGGTTTCGATATGAAGCGATGCCAGCATGGGTCCTTCCACGTTTCGGTAACACTGAGCACGCCTTGCCGTCCCTGGAGACGCCAGCGAGGCCGCAGGGACCGCGCACCCCACAGGCAAGGTGGCGCGAGAGCACCGCCTCCCTTGGCAGGTCCCCGCAGTGGCTCGGGCCCCCCACGGGTCGTGGGCCGCCACGTGGGCCGAGCTCTAACAGACACGGGCCGCGGAGGGGACTTCGCCAGCCCCCGCTGTAGCGCCTCAACCGGAAAAACCCAGACAAAACCCGCTTCGCCTCCAAAGTGCACCTTCATGAGCAACTCGGGGGCTCCCAGCCTGCAAGCCGGGCGCTCAGACCCACCTATTTTGGGATGAGATGTCGGCAACGCAGCTTCTGGAAACGGTGCAATCTGACAGCTGTCCTGGTAGCCTGGGTAGTGGGGCTCCGGATGACCAACTCTGCAGGAGGGCTGCACCCCTGCCTCTTGCACTGTCGGGGCAGACGGGACCAGCCGGCCTGCTGACCTGACTGCGGCTGCACCGGTGCCCGGGTCAGTCAGGGCGGCAGAGATGCTGGAAGCGGGGTACCCCGGGCCACGCCGAGCCCCAGCTGCCTGTCTCTGGCTTTTGGCCGCCGCTCCCACAGCCCCTACCAGTGCTCCCAGGGGCTTGTGCTGCGCGGCTGGCTGACAGCAGCCGTGGGCGGACCAGAGCACTTTCTGTGACACCGGTGGCCCCGCACCCCGCCTGCCTGCCCAGCGCCCTCCCGCACCCACCCATCCCAGGCCTCGGCTGCACGCTGCCCCCACCATGCCCCAGGTGAACGGGGTGACGGGTCCCCGCGGGGCAGGTGCTGAGGACAACTCACCCGTGGCTCCTGCGAAGACGTCACCCTGGGCCGGGCTCTCTGAGATGACGGCGGTAGCCTCCACAGTGGACGCCCGGTCAAAGGTCAGCGCGCCCGAGGTAGTGATCTGTCCTGAGGGGGTCACGGTGACTGGAAAAGCACAAGTACCTTTCACCACCCAGCTCACCCACGGGGCAGGCCCCAGGCGCCTCTGCAAAGGCAGGAAGAGACCAGGGACCCTGGGCGCCGGGGAGGGGACCGGGGCCGAGGCACGGGTGGCAGGCTCTCCACGACACCCCGCTCGCATCCCGACTGGCCTCGGCAGGAACGAGGCACAAAGCATAGGCCCCCCAAGGGCTGCTCCCCGTGGCCCGACTCTGCCCGGCCACCGTGTGTCCGCAGCCTCTGCGGGCGCCCGGCACCGGCCCGACGCGCGGCCCCCCAGGACGAGCCTGCCCCACGCCCTCGGTCCCTGCCTCCCCGCCTGGGCCACAAACGCGGACTTTCCCCCTCCTCCCGCTGTTCACGGGCCGCGGGCACCGACACCCAAGGAGAGCCTTTGCTGGGAAGGCGCTCGCGCAGACCACCCCGCCCGGGAGCAGCCGCGCTGGGTTCGCCTCATGAGGAAATACGTGCGCGCGCACAAAGGGGTCTGTGGAGACCAGGGAGCCCCCCCCGCCCCCCCAGAGGACCCTGCCCTGAACACCAAGGCAAGCCCCAGGGGTCGGAGGGAGGAGCGGCCCCGCCCGCTCCCACTCACAGGCAGCGGCGGCTGCGGCGGGGAGCAGTGCGATGTTTTTGGGGGGCTCCTTCTTCACGGGGGTCGTGGGCAGCTCGCTCTCCTTCTTGCGCCTTTTGTAGGGAACGAAGAGCCTGACGGGGCCGCTCTGCGGGGAGAGGGGCAGTGAGGGGAGGACAGCGCCGCCCCTGGCCCCGCTGCCACCAGCTCGGCTGCCCCTGCCCCGGGGCAGGGCGAGACTCATCATGGCCAAGGACTGACCTCCTTCGGACCCCAAGTTCCTCACCCGGCAGAGGAGAGACTTTAGAAGAGTGCGTGACTCACACTGTTTGAACAAAACAGAAGAATCACCAACGCACAGGGTTTTTAGGGTTAGGGACGTGCAAGGAGACGAAGCAAACGGCGACCCAGTTAAGGAGACAGGAGAGCCCCTGCCCCAAACCAGAGGATCCCAGCAGGGAGGAGGCCCTGTGGTCGCCAAGTACAGGGAGACACCACACCGGCAACCACGGAAGCGACTGACCAACACCGACCAGATCTGCGGGGCGGGCGGGTGGGGGGCTGACGACTGCAGACCCCGACTGCAGACCCCGAGGGCCACACCTTCTTGCTGGACGGCGCAGTGCCCAGGGGCGTGAGACCTTCCGGAGTGGACGCAGGCCCACCTCCGCGGACCCCGCCACTCGGGCTTTCACCTGAGTCCTCTGGCTTTCAATTCCAGAATCTCCACTGGAGCTTCCTCGTGATTCCCGTCTCGTCACAGAGACACAGCCCCCCCGGCCCCCCCTCTGCACAGGGCACACATGAAGGCCAGACCCCCAGCCGCTGTTGCAGCAGTAAGTGTGGCCATGGGGAGCGGGGGTGTACACGCACTGCCCCCGCCGCCAGGGGGCCTCGCCTGTTAGTAACCAGTGCAGGGGTGAAGCTCCCCCGCCCCCCGCCTGTCTGTGATGCTCTGCAGCGGCCACTGGAGCGACTGAGACACGGGCCGTAGATTCTCCAGACGCGACCCTCGGTTCTGTGAACACCGACGGTACCGGGGGCCTCTGTCCCAGTGACACCTCAGCCGAGTCTGCCGCACCTTTTTTTCTGCGTGGCTCACACTCGCTGTTTGTGTCTGACAACTTTTTGTTGAAAACTGGACATTTTAGGGGATGTACTCTAGCGACACCGAGACTGACCCCTTCTTTGCAGGGCTTCCTGCTGCTGCCCACGGGCTTGGGGACCAGGCTATGCCCCAGCGGAGTCCACGGCGGAGTCACAACAGGGGAGTCCCACAGTGGGGGAGTCCCATCCAGCAGAGTCCCTCTGAGGGGCAGGGAGTCACCCTTGCAGAGTCTCACAGCGGAGTCACAGTGGGGGGGTCACACCCCCAGAGGCACTCTGCTTCCACTGGCGGCACCACTGCCCCCACAACGCCCAGGGCATAAACTGCTCCGTCGGATCCCAACTGCATGAGGGCTCCTTTACGGGGAGTTTTCGAGACAAATCTTTGGGGTCTGATCTTATCCCAGGACTCTTCTGACTGCTGTTTGCCCTGGTTCTCTGGTTAGCCTGCTGCTCTCGTGCTCTGCCAGCCCCCTCCTCGGGGCTCATGTCCACAGGGCCCTGCTCTGGAGGCGGGGGCAGGAAGGGTTGCCACGTCTATCAGGGCGACAGCCCTGCTTTAGCAGCAGGGCTCTGGGCAGGGGCAGAGCCTCTGGTCTCGGCCTGCCTCCCGTGGCATGGACCCCCACACTAGGAGCGAGCTGGGGGGACACTGGGGCACAGTATTCCTGCCTGGCCGCTCCTGGGGGGAGCCTCTGCCCTCTGGGAGAGGCTGGGTGCAGGCAGGGAACCCCAATCTCCCGGTCATGCTTGCCCAGAATTTAGTTTCTGCAACTCAGAGCCAGGACTGGGCCCATGAAATGCTGCTCTCCTTCTGGTCCCGGTCACAGTGCCGAGGGGAGAGGGACTGGGGCTCCCTGCACACGGTGCTGGAGGGAAGCGGGACGGAGGTGTGCGGGGCTCTTCACGCTACTGCCCTGAAGGGGAAGCCGGAGTGTTAGCATTTACAAGTCCCAGTCACCAAGTGTTCGTTTACGGATCGTGCCTTTGGTTTCCCACCCGAGAAACCCCAGGCCGTGAAGCTCTCCCGTTTTCTTCCACACACATTAGATTTGTGTTTTGGATAAATCTGGATCCGTGCTGCGTTTTGGAGGCACTTGCACATAAAGCGCCAGGGTGGGGCCAAGGCGTGTCCCCAGCACACAGTGTCCAGCTGTGCCCACAGCACACACGGGGGCACACGGAGCCTCTGGTGTCGCCAACGCGGCTCGTCTTCATGACAGCCACTGTGGGACGGGGCTTACCCGGCCTGTGCTGGGGCTCCTCCAGCTTCAGTCGTCTTCTCAGAGTTGTGCCGGCCGTCCTTTGTCCTTTGCCTTTCCAGACGCGCTTTCAAGTCAGCTCATCTGAAGCGCCAGGGCCCCGCGGGGATTGTGGCGGGAACCTTTCCTGAGGGAACCGACGAGGACAGAGCACCGAGGGGAGCCGGCGCTTTCCTCGCTGTCCTCCACCGGGCCTGGCGCGCCTGCGCCAGCTCCCCCCAGGGTCCTCTCGACGGCATTTTCTAGGTTTTTCATACACAGATTCTAGGTTTTTCATACACAGATTCGGTACACGTCCTCTCGGATTCACGTCATTTCAACATTGCGGAGTAACTGCAAACCATTCTACCAAGGGGTGTGGACTTCGGAACGGAGTGAGTTTCCTCCCACCGCTCTCTTTCTCCCCGCAAGATTCCCCAGAATCTCCCCACTAGCTTCTCCAGGCGAACTGCAAATTCATTTAATTTTCACAAAAACATCCCATTGTTGATTCTACCAGAATCATATCTCGTCTATACAGGAGCTAGACAATTCGAGAATATTTAGTTTTCCACCCAAGGGGGTGATGTCTCTTCAATTAAATGTTCTTTCATATCTTCTAATAATTAAGCAGATGAGTAATCAAAATAAAGTCAGGAAATCTCATTAAGCAGCTATTAAAATCTGAAAATATTTTAAAACCGAACTCAACACTAAGGAAGACTAAATACTGGGCTATTCGTGAGTCAGTCCCACGCTTTAGAAAGCCGGACAGCAACATCCACTAAAATCAACGAAAACCAGTTATCCTTTCCGAACCTGTTAAGGATTCAGGATAAAAAAGTATTTCAAAAGATATTAAAAACTCCTTTAAAATAATTTCAACATGGTAGTTTTAAGACATGACGTTTAAAAATGTAGAATATAAAGCAGCACATGTACACGTCTCATAACCACAGAAGCAAAGCGTGCGTCTGGTTTGGGGTTAAGACGGTGACGTCATAAGCACTTTCTACCGTTTGGACAAGTCCCCTTCCATGTGCTTTGACCACCGTGCGGGGCCGGCCTCATGCACCACCTGAGGCATCAGAGTAACATCTGAGAAGCAGAATTTGGGTGAGACACTGCCAACAACCCCTCACTAGGCTGCAGGGTGCGAGGGACCCAAGGACACACGGCCCGAGAGCTGGCCAGGACAGGTACGCAAGCAGGAAGCTGAGGGTCGGCAGCGCCTGTGAGCGGACAGAGCCGCTGAGAGAGCCTGGTGCTGGTCACTTCCTGGCGACTCACCAAGGTCATGTCGTCACAGCACGCGGCGCAGGTGCAAGACGCAGCATGTGGGTTTAGGATCCCGTCCTGAAATTCAGAGAGCCCCGCGGTGCGTGAGAAAGTCGGCCTTCCGCCAAACCACCAACGCTAGAGGGGGCAGCCAGCTCTGCCGCCGGGCTGTCACTCGTGGGTTAAAGCCCTGTCACTTCCCGAAACTCCTCTCCCCCACACGTCTATACGAGGCCATTACCAGGGGCAGGATCCACTGTTTCCTCTCTAGGAGATGAAAGATTCTATGGGCATTCTTTCCTTCTTCCCTTTTTTTTTTTTTTTTTAAGATTTTATCCATTCGTTTGTCAAGACAGGGAGAGAGAGCACAAGCAAGGGGAGGGGCAGAGGGAGAAGGAGGCTGTCCACTGAGCAGGGAGCCCGACGCGGAACCCGATCCCAGGACCCTGAGATCAGGACCTGAGCCAAAGGCGGCTGCCCAGCGGACGGAGCCTCCCAGGCGGCCCGGGCCATCACTTCCTGACCAGCGCCCAAAGCGCTCCACTGCGAGGAGCAGTCAGAGGCCTGTCCTCACGTGACAAGTACACGGAGGCAGAGGGAAGTTGGGCTTCTGAAGAGGGCCTGTGCCTCGGCCGGACCGGCCACATCGTGTCATGCTCCTGCCCAAACTGTCACTGCCCTGCGTGAAACCCCGGCAAGACGAGCCTGGGTGCCCGGCCCAGGGCCACACGTCCCGGGGGCTGAGGACCCACAGCCAGACCACACGCCTGCATTCTGTGTTCCCCACGGGGCGTGGTGGCCCAGGGAAGCCCCCCGACCCCCGGCCCAGCCCCGGGAGGCGCCCCCCCACCCCGCGCCCTCGGCCCTCCTCGCAGACGCGGCACCTGAATGAGGCACTGCAGCGGCCGGCCCGCGTAGCGGATGCTCCTCTTCCAGTCTTTACTGCTGGCTCTCCCCGCCATAGCCTCAAACTCGGTGGGACTGTACCAGTTCTCCCCCTGCTTAATGCAGCGGCCCCGGCCTCCTGAAGCAACAGCGGGGCCGGCAGAGTGAAGGCACGGCCCGCCCGCAGCACCCCGGCCAGCCGACGGCAGCCGGGTTCCCTTGCTCTCCTTCCCTGCCTCCCACCCAGCTCCTGCTGAGCCGCTCCCACACCAGAGCCCCCGCATGATCGCGTCCCCCTCTGCGAACACCCCCACCACGAACCCATGCCTGCAGGCCGTGCCTGCTCTCTGCGCACCGCCCCCCGCGCACCACAAGCCCCCCATGGTCTCATGCGGAGCTCACGGCATCCGCCCCGCTCCCAGAATGGGAGAGAGTCCCTATCGCCTGTGGGTCCCCATCCTGACCCGGGAACTTAGGGAGCTCATTCCAGTCCTGCCTCTCCCTTGGCTTTCCCTCGTCCGGAGGTCACTATGTCCTCTCCACGCGCCCCCACCACACCCCAAACCTGTCGTGGCCTCAGCTCTACTGCCCAGGGCCGCGAGCCTGGCCTGCCCCGCTGGGCCTGTGCTGGGCAGGGACTGCCGGGGGTAAGGTGTGCCCGAAGCCCAGGCCCCACGCCACCTCACCTGAGCCCAGCCGACTCTTGAACAACGTGCCGCTGATGTTCCGGCACCGCACGGGCAGCTCGCTGTCATACACTGACGGGTCCCAGTTGTACTTGGTGCCCCCTCTTTCCTGGCCGGGAGCTGCAGGACTTGGAGGACACTGAGGGCCTTGGGCAAAGGAAGCATTTGGAAAGTAAGAGACGTGGGGTGCACCCAGCCTACCCGGAAAGGCACGAGCACCTCCTGGGCTCCAATGGCGGGGTCTCCCACTCCCACCCGGACACAGCAGCACGGCCCCCTTCCACCCTGGGCAGCTCCTTCTCAGCCTGGAAAAGCCCACATCCTCTACTCAAACAGCATTTCTATTCCAAGTTTACCACAAGACTAACTAAGCCAATCCCAGAGGGAACTCGGTGCGCACTCGGGTGCCTTCTGCCCCGGGAGGCCTGGAGTGGGGACGGGCGGCACCTGGGGTGAGCGGAGCAGCGGGCCCCTTCAGCCCGGCCGTCTCCACGATGCTCCCGTCTGTGTGCACGACGATCAGCGTGGCCTTCTCGGTGTTCAGGCTGTCCCCGATCTGCAGCGCTGTCCTGCCGGACTGGAGACAGAATACCCCTGAGTCGTCTCGGACGACAGCTACAGGGCCTGGCCCCTGGTCCTTGCGAACCACCACAACAAGGGCCCCCCACTGGACTTCAGGTGCCCCTAAGACCCTAAACACAGGGCCAAGCACAAGGGCCATGCTCTGCCTGGGAGGCCCTGTGCAAACACTCACCACCACCTGCCCAAGGGAAAGAAGGGGCACGTCCCATAAAGACACCCTGGGAAAAGTGCCCCCCGTCTACCTGAGCAGCCTCTGCATGCTCACAGGTCTCTAGGGAGGGTCCCAAGAAACCAAGCACAGTCACAGCCGGGGTCTGGCACGGGACTCCCTTCTCACACCCGTGCCCAAGCACAGCTCTGCCAATGGCCACTGCATACCAGGACCACCCCCGCCGCACTGCTCACACACCTGGCCACGGTGGCCAGGGGCTACAATGACAGCACCTGCTTCCTCTGGGTCAGCCTGGCCTCGTCCTTCAAGCTGCCCTGCTCCCCGGGCGAGCCAGGAGCCCCCTCCTGTCCCTGCTGTCCCTAGGCGCCCGCCTCACAGGGCTCCGGCAAAGGAACTCTCAAGGCTTTGTCCAGACAGCCCTGGGGTGGGCGTCACTCACTCCAAGCGGCCGGTTCAAACCCAGCACCTGGGCTGCTCTGATGCTTCCTGGTGAGAACAGAACCCACAAAGGCAAGTTAAAAAGACCTTCCCTTGGGGCGCCTGGGTGGCTCAGAGGGTTAAGCCTCTGCCTTCGGCTCAGGTCGTGATCTCAGGGTCCTGGGATCGAGCCCCGCATCGGGCTCTCTGCTCAGCGGGGGCCTGTTTTCCCATCTCTCTCTGCCTGCCTCTCTGCCTGCTTGTGATCTCGGTCTATCAAATGAGTAAGTAAAATCTTTTAAAAAGAAAGAAAGAAAAGAAGGAAAGAAGGGAAGAAAAAAAGAAGGAAAGAACAAGAAAACAAATGGCCACCTTGGGGCGCCTGGGTGGCTCAGAGGGTTAAAGCCTCTGCCTTCGGCTCAGGTCATGATCTCAGGGTCCTGGGAAGCCTGCTTCCCTCCCTCCCACCTCTCTGCCTGCCTCTCTGCCTGCTCGTGATCTCTGTCTGTCAAACAGATAAATAAAAACTTTAAAAAAAAAAAAAAAGAACTTCCCTTACATCTGAAAATCCAATCAGGGAAGGTAAGTAGCAGCTCCCACCCCGAACACATGCACACACACCTGCGCACACACCCAGGACCTGGGCTTATACACCTGGAGGGTCACTGTCTTGCTTAAGCACGTCCACACGGCTCGTGTCGGAATCACTGAGGACGTGCAACCCTCTGTGTAAAAGGGAACGTTCCGTGTTCAGCTACGAATCACAGAAACGTTTTCCTCATTGAGGCCAACGAGAGTCCAGAGATATTGGAGGGCTGGCTCCCTCTCAGTTTCCAGCAGGATCACATGGAGTCCCCAGGTCTTCCTGTCCTCAGAGACTGCTGCGAGCACCACACCCAGGACGGTCCTCCCTAGCTCCCTGACCCTCTGACTCCAGGCTCTTCTAGAAAAGCCCACAATCTGCTGCTGGGAAGGAGAGACCAGTTGGAGGAGTGAAATGATCACCTATTGGCTCGTGTGTGTTCAACTCCCTAAGAAATGAAGCAGGTTGTGAACTCTGCGGTCTGCGCTTGTGACTCCGAGTGTGAGTGGGCTGTTTGTGGCCAACAATAGTGACTTTGCTTCCAGGGATACAGCGCCCCAGGTGTGTGACCAAGGCTAGAAAGGAACCGTGACTAAGGGGCGCCTGGGTGGCTCAGTGGGTTGAGCCTCTGCCTTCAGCTCAGGTCATGATCCCAGCGTCCTGGAATCGAGTCCCACATCGGGCTCGTTGCTCAGCGGGGAGCCCGCTTCTGTCTCTGCCTCTCTGCCTGCTTGTGTGCGCTCTCTCTCTCTTCCTCTCTGACAAATAAATAAATAAATAAAATAAAATAAAAGAAAAAAAGAAAAAAGAAACCGTAACTAAGAGCTGCGGCAAAGCTCCAGAAGAGTCCCATGTGGTGTGGTCATCGGGCAAGGACCGGGAGACCCGAGCACAGCCTGAGGGAAGGGCGCAGCCACAAGCCTCCAGGCCCCCAGGGAACCCAGAGCAGGCCGCTGGGAGAGCCAGCCTCAGGGAAGACGCGCTCTGGGGTCTGGGGAAAAGTGCTCGCAGGGCCGCTTACCAGAACGTGTCCCGAGAGGGAGGCAGCATTCGCCACTGACGTGGTGAAGACGTTGTCTGCGGAGGCACCCACGTTGGCCACGGTCACCGTGGTCACCTCTGCAACACAGGGGCCTGACTCAGCACATCATCAGAGCCGGGGGCCTCCCACCTGGGCCCCAAAACAGCGTCTCTCCATCGGGTGTCTGCATTTCCAACCAAGGGACTCTCGACATTTGTACACTAAGTGCTCAGCCAACACTTCTAGGCCGCAGCCTAGGTGACCCGGGTCTCAGGAAAAGAGAGAGGAGAGGCTCTCCCAGCATTAGAGCCCTTCATCCGTCGAGAAAACCGCCCCTGCCATGCTCCCACTGAGTCGCCCCTGGGCTTCTTGCTCCCTTTTAGGAGAAAACCACACACCAAGGCTCCACACGTGCTGTGGTCATCGTGTGACCAGACACCTGCCACATCACCAACACACAGTTCCCCTCTTCCCGGCCCCCCTCTCCAGGTCAGCACAGGGCAGGCTCAGGTCCCTTCATTGTCCTCCTCCTCCACCTCCCCTTCTCCTGGCCCCTGCCTGCTGCAGAGGCTCTCCTTCCCGTTCGGGGCTGGGTCCCACCGCATTCCTGGGGCAGCCTCTGGCATGTGGGAAACACCCACAAACACGGCCTGGAAGAGTCCTGCATATTCCATCAAGCCGGCGCCCCCCACACCGCGCTGAAACACCTGTCCCGCGTCTGCATCCTGCCCTAGACCACGCCGCAGGAGGGCCGAGGGCATCCCCACCGGAACACACCGGACTCCGCCAAGCAGCTGTCTGCCCAGGGGAGGTGGCCTCACATGCCGCTGGGTTACTTCCACCTGGAAAAGTCGTGACCTCAGGAACTTAGAAAAGCAGTAATGGTTTCATGTATGTAAAAACGCGGTAAAATTTTGCAGGAAAACAACTCATTTCTCTGAGGCTGTGATGAATGGTATCACATTTCTTTTCTGCATCCACAAAAAGTACACGCAAAAACCACAAAAAAAAAAAAAAAAAGAAAAACTTCATGGTCCCAAGTCCCAATATTAAACCAGTTTAGTGACAAGACCTAAAGACTCTAATAGCCACAAAGCCTTCTCCCCTCGTTCGGGAGGACCCTGAGCAGACCACACCCGAGCAGCGGCGCGGGGGCAAGCAGGACGTGGCCTGCACCTGAGGGCCGGATGAGCGCCTGGAGTGACCAGGACAACCAGGACCGAAGCGGCTGCTGTCCAGTCCCTGAAGCCAGGAGGCTCCTAGGGGAAAGTGCCTGACAATGTGTGCTGGCAACACGACGGTGCTCTGCCAGGGTTCCCACACACAGCTCTGAGTCCCCAAGGCCTCCAGGGCCACTGGGGAGCTCCCAGTTAGGCCGGGTCCAACACCTGGGAAAGTCTCTGCCATCTTTGGGCTGGCAGAGTGGGGAGACAGACAGCAACAGACCAGGACGGCAATCTAAGGAGTCAAAGGATGATGCGCCCAAAGGTCACAGGACCTCCCCAGCTGGGTGAGCACTGTCTTGTCAACCCTGAGCTGGCCCTAAGGATTCCAGGTGACCGGACACAGGCACCCCCAGGCTTCCCTGGGGCAGGAGCCACATCGGATCCCCACTCCCCTAACTCCCCAGCCCCCAGGGTCACCAGTGCCAGGGAGAGACAGAGAGAGTCCCTGCCCAGCGTGGCCAGGGAGAGACAGAGCAGAGGTCAGTGAGGGGGAGAGGCAGGTGCAGGGAAGGTTCTGGAAGGAGTACAGGATGCTTCACAGGGGAGAGTGGCGCTGGCACACGGTAAAGAGGTGTGGGAGGCAGTTTCCGGGAAGAGTGCGGGGTGGGCGGGCAGGGCCGGTGACGCGGGCCTGCGTGCAGCAATGTCAAGGCGCACGAGGTAGGTGTGAGGCATGCAGGAGGCACGTGGTCGGGGGAGCAGAGGCAACCGGGGCGCCGGGGCGCGCACAGCAGGTGTATGCAGGGCAGGTGCGCGCGGGTGCGCAGGTGCGCGCAGGTGCGCGGGGCAGGTGCGCGGGAACCGCGGGCGGGCGGCACTTGCCTGCGAAGGCTGCGGCCGCGGCGGCCTCGTCGGGGCCCGGGAGGGCCTCGGCGCCCATGTCCATGTGCCCGGGCTCGGCGGCCATCACCGCCACGGCCGTCACCCGCCGCGTCTCGCGCTCTGCCTCCGAGTCCCCGTCCTCCTCCGAATCCTCGTCCCTGCTGAGCACCGGCTCCTCCGCCTCGCCTCCCGCTGCGGCCGCGGCCGCCGCCGCCACAGCGGCCGCGGCCGCCACCGCCGCCGCCTCGGCCAGGCCCAGCTGCTTGGCGGCCGAGTCCGAGTCCTCCATCCGGACTCCACCGAGCCGGCCCGAAGGCGTCGGCCGGGGCCGCCCGAAGGCCGGGACGGAGCCCGAAGCGCGCCGCGCGAGCAGGGCCGCCCGAGCAGAGCCGAGGCCGCCCGAAGCTGCCAGCCGGGCCGAGCCTGGCCGAAGCCGCCCGCCCTGCCGAGCCGAGGCCGCCCGAACAGGGGCCGAACCGGCACGAAGCGGCCCAGTCGAGCCCTGCCGACGGCCAAGAGTCCGGAACCGAGGACGGCCGAAGCGGCCCGAAGCGCGGAGCCGAGTCTGTCCGAATTGGCCCGAGGCGGCACGAGGACTTCCGAGCGGCTCTGCGCTACCCCAACTCGGCGCCTAGGAGGCCTGCGCCACCCGCCGTCCCCCGCAACGGGGTAGCCGACTGCGGGGCCGAATCTCGCCGGCCTCCGACGCGGCGCGCCCGGGCCCAGAGAACCTTTCGCCGCAGGCTCCGCTCGCCCCCGCCGCGAGCGGGAGCCGAGTCCGTCCGAGGCGGAGCCGAACAGAGCCGAACCCTGCCGAGCCCGGATACGCCCGAGCCTCGGCTCTCCGCCTCCTCTTGTACGAAAGTGCCCGAGCGCTGCCGGGCGGGTTGAACCGGCCTCGGCCGCGGATCGGAATCAACTCCCGAAGGGCGGCGCGGTCGGGCCCCTTCGGAAGCAGAAGCGAAAATGGCCGAAGGGACGCGAATAGCGCGGAGCCGAGAGACTGCTGGGATCGCGGAGGACTCGGCGGGCGGGGCCGGGCGGCAAGATGGCTGCCGGAGGGCAAGGTGAGGGCCCGGGGTGGGCGCTTGGGGGAGCCGCCGGGGGTCCCGGGGCGGGACGCGACGGTCTCGGGACAGCGCAGCGCCCGTAGGCCCGCGGCTTGGGCTGGGGACCCGGGCGGGCGGGGGCGGAGGTCATCCCAGGAAGCGGGGGTTGGTCGGGTCTGGTTCTTTCTGGTGATGGAAAGACGGACCGGACTGAGGCGGCTCCAGCGGTTGCGGTTCGGCGGTCTTGAGTGTCTCGGCGAGGTGCAGCCCCGGCCCTTCGGGCGCCTCTTGCCCTCCTGTGGCCGGCGCCCCGCTCGGCGCAGACACCTGGCTGTGCACGGCCCTGGGGGGTTGGGGGGGTCGTCCCCCGCCGCCGGCCCTGGGGGGGACCAGTCTCCCGCCGTGGACCCCGCCGGCTGGGGCAGCTGCTTGCTCCAGAGAGGGAGGGGGCACCGTGGGCCTTGAGGCCGGGCAAGAGCTTGTCAGCGCCGGGGGCCACCCCGTCGCAGTCGCCAGCAGCTTTGTGTCCAGGACAGAGTGCTGGGCAACGTGGCAAGCCCCTCTTGGAAAGCTGGGCACGGCTGTCCCCCACGTCGGCGGTGGGAGCTCACAAGCCGGTGGGCATTGCTCCTGCCGGTGCAGGTTCTGCTCGCGCCACCAGGGTCCCCGCGGGCACTGTGTCCCTTGCAGCACCCAGCTGCCCGCACACCTGTTCCCTGAGAAGAACGTGCGGGAGTGGAAGGCGGCTGTGGTACTGGGGCCTCCGGGTTCGTCTGGGTGGGCACCCACTCTGGACACAAAGCCACCTTTCCCAGCCTCTGCCCTGCCCCGAAATTTCTGGCTGGAGGGCGGAGCCGAGAGCCTGTGGTCTGGGCTTTACGGAGAGCCCCAGCCCCAGCCCCCACCCCACTCCGCTCCAGACCGCCAGGCCTGTGGGGAAGTTCACTGGCAATGAGGTGCGTCTGCTCTTGGGGAAAGGAAGTCACACGGGGTCTCTGCAGCGGCCTCTGTCACCGCAGGGGCAGCGTTTGCTCCCTTCACTTCCACGGGCACTTGCACCTGTTGGCGCCGCTTGTTACAGTAACGCACTGACAAAACGCAGCGGCTGCTAAACGGGGGCTGTCCTTAGGCCGAGCTCCTGTAGGTCTGAAACCTGTAGACCAGCCAATCTGATTGTAGCCACCTTTAATGTCGATTATTTAAACCCCGGATCGTGTAAGGCTTTTATGCCACGTTTTGACCCTGAGCCCCCGTGGCTCCGGTCTGTGACCGTGGCTGCGGGTAGATTTGAAGCATCTGAAGCCAGCCTTCAAGAGAAGAATCAAAAGGGAGGAAAACCCCAGTTAATGCGAAACCCACCCAAATAACGGCAAGTATGGAGGCAGCCGCGTTTCGCTAGGGCCTGGAGAAGCACAGATTGGGTGTCAGGAGCTCACGGCCTGTAACGCAGTCCAGGTGCATAGAGGCTCCCGCCCGGCTTCCGGCTCCCTGCGCCTGCTGCCTCCTGCGCGCTGAGCTCGGAGTCTCCGGGGCGGGTTCCCCTGCTGACCCGTTGAAGGCCTCTGCCCACGTGAGACTCCAGAAGGCCGGAATCTGCTTTGATGTCCCCCACGAACACCAAGGCTGAGCGTCTCTCCCTGCCCTCTTGGGGGTTAAGGGAAAGTGGAACTGGAGAGAAGACCAGACAGATTGGTTCCCATCACCGTCCTGCTTGCTGCTTGGCGGTGTGGCTCAAGTCTCCTTCTACAGGGTCTGTTGCCCAAATTCTAAGTTATCACTGATGTTACTACATGTCACAAATGTGCCACTAGTGTGAGCCTCTTGAGACAGGAAGTCTGCCCCAAGAGACATTCAAGCAGAGGCTTAGCCAAAGATGCTTGCGACTCAGCAGCTCTGGTTCTGAAGACCATTTCACGGGGAGAGAGGCCGTCGTCGCCGTAAGATGAGGGGAAACGCGTACCTGCTGTCGGGTGGGAGAAAGTCTGAGATGCACTTGAAAGAAATTGGATTGCTGCTGTAGGAAATTACTATTTAGGTGAGATTTGGGACAATATATAAAATTCTAGGGGAAAGAAAGTATCATCAATTACCCCCCTAAAAAAAGATTTGTACCCTGAATTAGAGAAGGTTCTCCTCTAATTCCATCCCCACAGTAAATGTGCAGAAGGCGGAGGGGATGAGAAAAGCTGTGTCTGCTGGTGCCCACACCTTTTCCTTCCCTGGCAGTGCAGCAGAATTCTGCCTTTCCTGGCTGGAGGCACCGCTGAGGTCCTGAGTGCTCTCTCCCATCCTCGGGTTCTGAGAAGCAGAGGGCAGACCCTCCTCGGAGGGACAGATGCAGGGGTGACGACAAGGGACCTAGCTACGGGCCCAGATAAAGGTGGCTTCTCTCTATAAATACAGGAGTAAAGAATGAAGCCGGGATCCTCCATCAGTGCCGGAAATGGCCCAGGTAGGCACCGGGTTGGACCTGCGGCCTCACGTACTGATACGCTTTCTTTTCCAGGGAGGGCTTCCTCTGCGGTGGTATCCTTCTGCTGTGTCCCTGTGTCCCTTAGCTGGCCACAGCCCAGGCATCCCCAGGACGGCACCCAAGAGCTAGTTTGCTGGACACATGAAGGCGGCTTTGAGTTCCAGCTTTCTGTTCCTTTAAACCCCACACACACCCTTTCTCTAAGTTCTGGTAGAAACTCTACTTCTAGATGGAGTTGAATGGGTGGCTCAGTTGGTTAAATGGGAGGGACATTCATGAACAGATTTAGAGAGTGATGAGTCTTCAGTGGGACAGGCTGGCTCCCCTGCGCAATGGGTGGGTGGCTGCCTGCCTGCCTCCCACCAGGACCCTCCCAACCCCGGGGCAAGACAGTGAAGGCCCCTTCCTTTGAACATTTTTACCATAAACAAAATGGTAGGGTTGGTAGATCTTTAACAGCACAAAAAAAGGATATATTTTCTTTAAAGAAAATGAAAAAAAAAAAAGTCATTCTTTTCTATCTAGTAACCTGGGCCACAGTCAGGGTGATGCCCCCAAGGAAGCCTGGTGTTCCAGGGCCATCCTGCCTGCAGTCACCAGGGACAGATGCAGCCCTCCTGTTCCAGACTAGGACACTTCCTGTGAGACCAGAGGAGACGGGTGGAAGCCCACTGCTCCGCCCCAGGCAGGGAGCCGGCAGCCAGGTCCCTGTGGCCACCTGCAGGTGTGGCTCTGGAGACCTGGCGGGGTGTGCCCCCTGGGGTGGACACACGGGCAGGGCCCGTCTCTAGGCCCGTGAGTCCTTAACCGCTGGCCAGCTCTCGTCCGTCTCTCTGCAGCTGCTGCTCTACCTGAGTGGGGCCTACTGTGCCCTGTATTTCCTAGCTACGCTCCTGATGATGATGTATAAAAGTGAGTCTTCACCGCAGAGGCCCACGGGAGGTGTCCTTGCTGCTCCCCGCCCCTGCATAACTGGAGTTCTGCTCTGTTGCCCGCTGTTTTGCAGGTCAGGTTTTCAGTTATCCTCATCCTTACTTGGTCCTCGACCTGACTCTGCTGCTTCTGATGGGGATTTTGGAAGTGACTCGGCTGTATCTTGGTGAGTTGCTGGAGACCGTAGAGTGCAGAGGGCCACAGAATTCCTTGCTTCTGGGCCGGGAACCCTTTATGATGTCCATCCTTTATCACGTGCTTCCTAGAGCCCACCACTCAGCCACTCGCTTTGCAGGTCTCCCCTTACGATGTCACGAAGCATTGGTTGGCTTATTCAGGACAACTCTGGCAGCGGCCTTGGCAGAGCAGCTTCCACTGGAAGCCTGTCCTGAGAAGCTGCAGGGGGACGCACAGCCCCGAGAGCCCCAAAATATTCACCTCATCTCCTTCCTTCCCCTCCCATTGGCCTCAGCAGTCTGGAGAAGGAGCTGGAGTGTTCTGCCGAGTCCCAGCAGGCCAGCGGAGCCTGGAGATGTGGGAGGGTTCCCTGAGCCGCCTCAGTCCAGCTCCAGGGCCATGCAGGGGCCCTCAGGCAGCCCCGTTTCAGTTCTCTAACAGCGTGAGCTTTGCCCTGTAGCCCAGCCCAGCCAGTGCTCAGCACACAGGGTGCAGGCTTCCAGCCCCCTCTTCCGCCTCTGCCCAACTCACAGGCACACACATGCCAGCACATCTGTGTTCCACGATGGGATCTTACATGCGTGTTCTGCGAATACGTCTGGGAAACACTCCCTCCATTGGAAGAGCTGGTAGAGCCGATGACAGCTGGCGCTCCCAGGCCCCTTGCACATGCACACCAGTGACGCCCAGTCAGTAGCGAGGAAGTGGGTGCACGCCCTTGTCGGCAGAGCCTCAGGACTCTTCAGGGGACAGGAGCAAGTCTCCTGGGCCATCATGCTGGGCACGCAGGGCTATCAGTGTCCGCTGTCACAGACGAGCCCACGCACCTGGGAGGGAGGCGGATGGTGCTGGGCCCCTGGGTCCGCCGCAGCAGCCAGGGATCAGCGTTTCCTGTGATCGAGCCATTTGTCTGTAAAATACTCACGTTTGCTTTGGTTTGATTTTTTACAGGCATACATGGCATTTTCCAGAGCTGGCCTTAGCCCAGAGTAAAATATTTTTGGAAAAAAAAATTTTTTTAAGATTTTACTTATTTATTTGGCAGACAGAGATCACAAGTAGGCAGAGAGGCAGGCAGAGAGAGAGAAGGAAGCAGGCTCCCTGCTGAGCAGAGAGCCCGATGCGGGGCTTGATCCCAGGACCCTGAGACCATGACCTGAGCTGAAGGCAGAGGCTTAACCCACTGAGCTACCCAGGCGCCCCAATTTTTGGAAATTTTTAAACAAAAACTTCTCAGTCCATTTGGAATTAGGACGAGGTATCAGAATGCAACTGGGATCGTCTTTAGAAAAGGAAATGCCCTCTCCCACCCCCACAACTGACCCAGAGGCTGAGATTCAAGCGTTATCTGGCGACTGGTTTTTACCCTCTCTAGGGAGAACACACCCTTTGTCACACTTTGCTTTCTGACGATTCATGAGTGATGTGGCCCCAACAGGACCTTTGACCGGAGGTCCTCAGCCCTGCGTCCAGAGAGCCGTGCTGGTGACAAGCTTGCACTCAGCCTCCCCACCACCTCGCAGCCCTCCTGGGCACACCCGGGTCAGAGTAGGTGTCCCTGAGCCCAGCGCCCACTCACCCGTCTGCTCTGCTCTCCAGGCACCAAGGGCAACCTGACGGAGGCTGAGGTGCCGCTGGCCATCAGCCTGGTACTTACCGCAGGCGGCGCCCTGCTGTCCACCTACTTCCTGCTCTGGCAGACGCTGGTGCTGTGGGCAGACTGCGTCCTCAGCACCACGCTCCTGGCACTGCATGGCCTGGAGGCCGTCCTGCAGCTGGTGGCCATTGCTGCCTTCGTCAGCTAGGCAAGCGGTGCCTGGCATCCCCCACCCTGGGTGGGACACCCCTGGACAGAAGCCACGTCCTGGGTGCTCGGCGATGCCTGGTGGCTCCCTCAGCTGCGCCAACCTGCTTGATCGCCAAGGGGAGTGGGTGAGGACGGTGCACGTTTGCACACAATTGCTGGGATTCCGTACTTTCCACACTGGTCCCCTTGGAGCTACAGGGTGGTGGGGAGCCCAGGACCGTGGCCCACAGCAGGCCAAGTCCTGGACGAGGGTACACCAGCATTGCAACAGAAAGAAAAATGCCAGGGAGCCAGCAAGCTCTGGTGTTTGGGGGGATTTTTGCAGTGGCAGCCCCTTCCCTCTGGGGCTTCTGCAGGGATGTGGTCTAAAGCCCCCGCACTGAGGGGAGGGAGGCAGGGAACGGGTGAGTGACAGAGAACAGCCTGCCACTGCCCTGGGCAGGGGTTTCGGGGCTCCAGTCCAGGCCTCAGTCAGAGAAACGTCAGGAGTGTGCACTGTGCTGGATGTGTCCGCAGACCAGAAGGGCTCCTGGAAGGACTCTGAGTTCAGGTTCCCCAGTAACTTGCCTTCGTTTGCATCGTGCCCTGTCTGCGTTCGGAATAACTGTTTGAACATCGAGACGGTTTCTCTTGGCCATGTTGTCGAATAAAGGAACGTGTGTAGCTGCCTGCATTTCTAAGACCGCCCGCCTCTTCCAGGCTTCTCTCTGTATACAGAAGCACACCCCGCCCAGGCCTCACCCAGAAACCCAGGGAGCAGTGCTTCCCCCAGAAAGCAGCAAAGCCGGGCCTCAGGGCTGGTCCCGGACCTCCACAGAGACCGGCTTTCAGCAGAGGGGTAGCAGCAGCCCCCTCCGTCTTCTTGTCCTTCTCAGGGGCAAGTGGGAGCAGGAACTCTCCCCTCCGCTGGCTTTGGCTCTGGTCCAGTGCACATCTGTGGCCCCAGGGGCCGCATGTGGGCGCCCTTGTGCTCACCTGCTGCTCAGGTGTTCAGCAGAGCTGCCTGCCCCTGGCGCCATGGCATCCCCCAGGGGACTTGGGAAGATGGGACCGGTGCACTTGCTCTCCGTGGAAATGCTCAGCCAGCTCCCGGGCAGGCCTGCAGCATGACACTTGTGGCCTTAAGCGTTCATGACCTCTTGCCCAAGGATCGAGGCCAGGACCTGACACCCCTATTGCTTTGGCCACACAGAGGGGACAGTCACTTGTCCTCAGAGAACACCATGGCTCCAGGTGGCTCCAGAGGCCCCCTGCTGCCTCCCAGTCTGATGACAGGGACTTTAATTTCAGAAACGCAGTGCTGCCCACCTTTGCTGCTCCCTTCTGTGCGTGCCTGCCCGCCTGGGCTCAGGCTCCAGGCAGGATGAGGGCAGGCCTGTGCCTTCTCTGTGTGCCCAGCAGGGTAGGGGAGAGATCCAGGAAGCCAGGGCTTGCCAGGGCTCGGGCAGGGCCGGACCGGAGAGGAAGGCCACTTCCTGCACCACTCCGAGAGCTCACCTGTGAGGCCTCAGACAGCTGGAGGGGAGACCCGCCCCGGGGCTGAGGAGGGGGAGCTCCATTCCCCGGGAGTTCCCCAGAAAGTGCTCTGTGTCAGCCGTGGTAAACAAAGGCCTGCTGCCCTTGGGACCCTGCCTCCTGATGCACCCTTTTCCACCCCCACCCCAGGAACAGTAGCCAGATCTTTGGGTCTTTGCACAAGCCTGGGGGTGCCCACCACTGCCTGGACTTGCCCTCTGCCCTTTCTCTCCTTCCTCCCTGGCCAGCTGGCTGAGACCGGGGGAGTCGGATTGGAAGAAGGATACCTACTCCCTGCCCCACCCCTCGCTGTGGGCAGGGGGTGGGGCCTAGGCCTAAGGAGGGAGCCCCAGCCTGGAGTGCCCTCCCATACCTGTTCTCCGCCTTGGCAGTACTGAACAAACAGCCTAGGCCATAGGCATCCCCACCCTCCCATCAGACACCCCATTCCTCTGGGGGGTGCCCATGCTGGACGGGGGCAGCACAGAAAGACTAGGCTTTCCTGGATTGTGGAGGAGAAGCCTCTCCTGCCTGGGGTGCTGGGAGCACAGGGCTCCCGGGTCTCTGGCCTCCCATCCTGCCTGTGACACCCACTCACAATGAAGCCTGACGCTAGTCCTCCCCCAGAGGGGATTCTGCCCTGGGGCCTGGCGCCCAGGGTAGGCCCCTCTCTCTGCTGCTGCAGTTGAGGCTTGGGGACACCCGGCAAGGGATACCTGGCAGCTGCCGGGGCGCAGCGAGGCCTGCCTCGGGAAGATTTTAGAACTTCGCCGGGCCTCGTCGCCCGGCACATCCCCACGAGTGAGGGGCTCCCGATCCACCTACCCGTCCATGGGAGCCCCAACTCTGGGGGTGGGGTCTGCGTTTCCAGGGGGCCCTCGGGACGGGCGTTGGGGACCGTCCGCAGGGAGCCCCGGGGGGCGGGGTCGAGGCAGAGGGGCGGGGCGTCCTCGTCCGCCCCCCCCCTTCCCCGCCCCGCCCACCGCGCCCGCCGGCTCCCGGGCCTCTAACCTGCCGCTCAGGTTCCTCCCCGCGGCCCCGCCCTGGCCCGGCCCAGCCGCGCGTCCCTCCCGCTGCCGAGCCCGGGCGCCCAGGCGAGAAGCCGACAGACGGGCGGACGGACGCGCGGACAAGGGGACCCACGGGCGGCGCGATCGCGGGGCCGCGAGGAGCAGGTGAGCGCCCCACGGTCTCCACCTGCCCACCCCGACCTGCCGGGCACCCGCCCGCGCTTTGGCGGAGGAGCGACCCAGAATCCCTGCGGACAGAGGGCGGTCTAACTCGGCCTGTCTCCCCAGCCGGCCGTGCGATGGGGACTCTGGCCGGAGTCTGGGGGCCGGGCCGGAGTGCAGGAGGCAACAACAGGGGTGCGATAGGGCTGCGCGGAACCTGCGGCCAGAAGCCTGGTCCCACTGCGGCCTGCTCTGCCCGGACTGATCCTGGGGTGGTGCCGGTGCGCAGGGACTTTTTAAAGGCAGTGGCCCCTGAGTCAGCTGGCCTCCTCCCAGCCCTGGGGCTCAGCGGACGGAACCCCTTCCTCCAGCGAAGGGGGTGGGAAGCGGCTTCTCCCCCGCCCCTGGAAGGTCCCAAACCCCCTTCCAAGAGACAGGCTGAGGCCTCCTTTGCGGCCAGTGGCTCCCTGTGTGTCGGGTAGGGAGGCACTTCCTGGGTGTCTGAGCCAGGAGGGAATCCAGGGCCAGAGAAGCATCAAGCTAGGGTCAAGTTCTGGGTCAAGGGATGTGGGAGTTTCAGGGAGGAGGAGGCTGTGTGCTGGGTTGCAGGAGGCCTGTGTGTGCCCTAGAGCCTGTGCTGCTCCCCCAGGTTCCTTCTCCCTGGGCCAGGCTGGCCTGGGGCCGCCCCTGCGTGGGAAGGTGTCCC
Organism: Lontra canadensis; assembly: GCF_010015895.1. Lineage (NCBI taxonomy): Eukaryota > Metazoa > Chordata > Mammalia > Carnivora > Mustelidae > Lontra > Lontra canadensis. The sequence continues at coordinate 11,373,974 of NW_022631060.1, read as the reverse complement.
TGGTGGCAAGGGAGGAGGGTAGGCAGGCATATGGTGTTTCTGAGGTGTACCCGAAGACCACCTCTGCCCCAGCTCCAGGGGTAGTCAGCCCCAGCAGTGGCCAGGGCCCAGCTGGGGGCGCCTCTCCTTCCCTACCCCTGCACGGCTCCCCCAGCTCCCTTGGGGGGGAGTGGGGAGGGCCCTGCCCCGGCGGGCCTCTCCTGGGGCCCGCCTAGGACTAGGACTGGGCCTCAGCGCCTCTGCGCCTCAGCATGCCGCCCCGCCCAGTCTGTCGGATCCCCTGTGCCTGCCTCCCCAGCGCACCTGGAGCCCACCCCTTCCCCACCCAGGCTTAGCCCTCCTTACCAGCCAGGCTGGGCCCTCCGCAGCAGGAGGCTCCCAGACGGGGCAGAGCCAGGGCCAGAGGGGTTCCCCCATTCCAGGGCTCCACCCGGCTCCCTCTGGGCCTTAAGCCGACTCCTCCCCAAGGTCACTTGGCTGTGAGCTGGAATTTGAACTTGGAGCTGGTCCCTCCACCCTCCCTGCCCTGCTGGGGCCTCCACCACGGCCCAACCAGGCACCATGCTCGGCCCTCCCTTCGCACCCGGAAGATGGCCGCAGGAAAACCAAAGTGCTGGGCTGGTCCCGATCCCTTGGGCCCACACGGCTCCCCTGCCCCAGTTGCCAGACCGGACTGGGCCTGTGGCGGCCCCTCCCCCAGCTGCTCCCCACCCCAGATGCCAGCACCTGGACTCACATCGGTGGCTGGCTATGCCGGTCCCCCACCCTGCTCCAGGGAGTTGAAGGCCATGGGTTCATGGCTATGCCTGGCCTAGGCGCCCCAAGGAGGGGGGCTGTGTGTCACAGCCTGTGTGTGGCTGTGTGTGCCCGGGGCCTAGTTTTTCTGCCCAGGTGTGTGTACCCAGACACACGTGCCCAGTGCCCTTGGCTCAGCCCGCCAGGAATCCCATTAAGCAAACACTCGGTTCTCTCGCCGAGGTCATGAGCATTCCGGACGTTCTACACAGACAGGCCATCAGAGGAATCTGGCCAAGCCCTACTCCCACTCACCCTCAGAGAGCCAGGACCCCCAGGGGCACACGGGAGGGGGTGGTCTAAAGTCCCCAGGCCTCTCACACCTCCCGGAAACCCTCTTTGTCAGTAGGACCTGGTCAAACCAGAAGGAACCCTAGATACCCATTCCCCTGGCCTGGGACTACCCACTCTGGCTGACCCTACATACAGAGGGACAGCCTTGTCAGAGGTCCCCAGGGGACACAGATCCCACAAGACATGTTAGCCTGGCCCAGAGGGGCCAGGTCTGCTCACCACCCAGAGGATATGCTCCCTCTAGACTTTGTTCTGGGCTCTGGGTCCCCAACCTCCCTCCCCGTCCCCCACCCCAACACCATCCAGGGTCCGATCTCATCCTGTGCTGCCTTCCTCTGCTATTGGCTCCCACCTGCTTTAGGGCCTTTGAACATGGGTTCCCTCTGCTTGGAAGTGGTTCCTCTCCCAGGTCCCCTTTCAGAGCCCTAGGACACTGTCCTTGCAGGCCTGCCCCAGATAGCCCTGAGAGTGGGACTCCTCTACTGGCCCATCCTGGGGACATGTCTGCCAGGTGCGACCTGGGCCCGGAGGTCCTGCTGTGGCCAGGAGGCAGGACTCTGCTCCCTGAGGACACCCTGCCCAAGCACCCTGGGGAACCTGGGGAGGACATCAGGGCTGCAGCCTCTGGATCTGGGTGGGCGGAAGAGATCAAGCCCTGCCTTGGGAGCCGTGAAGCCACCCACCAGGCCCCAGGGAGGTGTCAGCTCAGCTGCGGTCTCCACTCAGGTGTGGGTCCGGCACGAGATCCTGGACTCCAGCCACAAGGCTGCCTTTCCGTCAGCAGCCGCCACCAACAGCGCCATGAGCCAGCTGGGGTCTGTGAGCGGCCGCCCGGATGCTGCGTGAGTCCCCACCCCCAACCCGAGCAGTCCCCAGGGAGGGGTGCGGTGTGGGCCTCGCCCTCAACAGCCCCTCCCCAGCAGTGGCAGCCTGGGCCGGTCTGACAGTGTGGCCAAGATGAGTGCCAAGGACCTGTTTGGTGAGTGGGGCTGGAGGATGGGCTCCGGGGTCTTGCCCACTCCCCTCTCCCAGGCTATGCCAGGCCCCCACCAGAGGGAGGCAGGTCAGCCCTCAGTGCCCAAAGGAGGCCCCTGGACCCTCAAGAAGCAACAGCTGCTCAGGTCCCTCCTTCCCTCCCTCACCGTAAGGAGAGAGGCCTTTACTAATAATTCAGGGACCATCAATATTGATTGGGCAGTGCTCCTCGCTGCAACCCGATAGCCCAAGGGGCACGGCTTTGGCTGGACCGAGCGCCAGGTGGCTGAGGGGGCGGAGCCTGGCCAGCCCCCCCCCCCCCCCGTCGCCCCGCTCTGCCCCTCCCCCTAGACACACTTTTGTGCCCTGTCTGGAAAGTGAGGAGCCCCGGGGAGGGGCCGGGAGATGTTAGCTTGCAGCTCTTGGAGATGGGGACGCCCGAGACTGGACACTTGCCCGGGAAGGTGGGCAAGGAGCCTCCTTGGAGGAGATGCTCAGCCTCTTCCAGCCCCCCTGGGACCAACCACTAGCAAAGGGGTCCTAGGGGCTGAGGGAGCTGGGGGTCCTTTCCCAGGGGCCATCCTGGGGGCAGAGGGAGGTTTTCGCTCTGCCCAGAAGGTCCCTCACACTTCACACCCTCGAGTCCTTTCTGGCGGCAGCACCCCTCACCTCCACTCGGCCCTCCCTGTGGCCCAACCTGGGCGTCCAGTCCCACCTGTACCGGGGCTGTGGGGCCTGCCCTCTGGTGTGAGTGACTGGTGACTCCCTGCTCAGAACAGAGGAAGAAGTACTCCAACTCCAACATCATCATGCATGAGACCTCCCAGTACCACGTCCAGGTGAGGCCAGCACCCAAGGAGCACCCCCAGCGTCCCTGGGCAGATGGGGAAACTGAGGCACAAGGAGACAGCCCAGCTTCCGACTGCCACAGCAGGCAGCCAGAGCCAGGGACTGTCCCGCACCTGTCCTAGGATCAGCCACAGTAGGGGGGGCCTCCAATCCTGGGAAGGTCACAGTCTGGGGGCCATAAGAGCCGTGGAGCTGTTTCAGGGCAGTGAAGCTGCCAGTGGCCAGCACAGGCCAGGCAAGGACAAGGCCTGGGTGCTGTCTGGCAGCACTCGGGTGGGAAAGGCCTGTGAGAAGGGAGGGGCCGCACTCGTTAGCGGCACTCCAGACCAGCGGCCAGCTCAGAAGGGTCTTCACCCTGGGTGAGCTTTGATTCACACTAAGAACTCAGGAAATAAGTTTTTAAATGACCTTCCTGGTTGTTGGCCACTGTCCCAGCCTGTAGGACAGCAGGGCTAAGAATGGCTGAGGAGGGAGGAGGGGCAGCCTTAGACCAGGAACGGGGGGGCTTGGACCAGGAAGTAGGGGGAACCCTGAGCCAGGAAGGGGCGCCCGGACCAGGAAGATGAGGACTTCCCTCCCCACAGAACCCCCAAACGCAAGAGGCCAGGCAAGTCGCCGCTTTCTGAGCGCCCGGTTCCTGATCTAGATGTGGGGCCACAGAGACACTGGGAGTCCGTGGGCTCCTGAACTGGGCTGTGTTGAGCGAGCAGCCCTGCCTGCCAGGCAGTCGCTGGCTCAGGGTCAGAGGGCAGGGCACAGGGTGGGGACAGGTCAGGTTCGCCCCTTCCTTCCAGGCAGCTCGGCCACCCCTCTCGGGGTTGGGGCAACGTCGCCTTCTGGACTTTGCTCCGAGCTGACGTGTGGAGAGACCCCAGCCCGGGGCTACCTCTCCTGATGTCCGGCAGCTGGCAGGGCCGGGGAGTGGATGGGCTTTGCCTGCCCCTCCCAGGTGAGGAGACCAAGGCACACCGAGAGGGTAGGAGGTGGGAGCAAGATGAGACCCGACCCTGGCAATGGGGCTGCCAGGCCTCACGGGTCTGTTCGTCTTCCTGTTTTCTAAGTCAGTGTGCCGCAGGGGCGGCTGCTCCGGCCCTTCAGGACGGGGCCGCCACCCGCCTGGCCGGGACCCAGCCGCTCCTTCACCCCGGAACGCACTGCGGCTGGCCCTGGCGGCCACCGTGCTCCCGCGCCATCCGGCAACAGCACTCTGTCCCGTGGCCCTCGAGCTTTGCTTTTGGAGAATCCCCCTCTCTCCCCGCGCTGCTCTGGTCGTGGAATTCGTATCAGAACGCCTTTGTTCTGCGGGGCGGACTTCTTTCAGGAAAACGCACGTGCAGGATGAGGCTTCTCTAAGCCCTGGGCGCGAGGAACATCTCCCCCGGCATGCTAGCCCCTGGGGACCCGGCGTGTGGCCCTGCGTCTGGACCCGCGTGCGTAAACCGCACCTGCCGGCGGGTGGGAGCCCTTGGCACACATCGTCGAGTGTGTGCGCCAGAGAGAACCTCTGCCAGTCTGGCTCGCTGGTTGATGTGTGTGACCGGCTTCGCGTGAGCAGAGGGGCGTGACTCCGAAGCTGTCCGGCCGCATACACTTCCCCCAAGGTTAAGGGCATTTTGTTGGGGATTTTAGGGTGGAAGTGTGCGGTCATTGCCTGACCCAAGGCTCTGAAGAGTCCTCCCTATGTCCTCTTCTAGAAACCCCAGAGTTGAGGCTTTTACATTTCAGTCTATGACCCACTTGAACTTGATGTTTGTGTATGAGACTCGCGGCTAATTTTTCCCCATAGCAACGTGCTGTTACACCAAGAAGACATTCCTTCTCCCATCCAGTTGCTTTGGTGTCCTTGCCAAAAACCAAGGAGCTGAACGTGGATGGGTCTGTCCATGCTTTGTTTCCCGACCTTTCCCTCACTCGGGCTTTATTACTGACCTTGAAACCGGGCAGTCTCATCCTGCAGCTTTGTACGCCTTCTCCTAAGACCTTCCGACCGGCGCCAGCGCTTTGGGCTTCGTTCACATTCCAAGCCCCCAGAAAAGCCTGCTGGAATGTTTTTTCAAGACTTTATTTGTTTATTTGACAGAGATCACAAGTAGGCAGAGAGGCAGGCGGGGGGCGGGGCGCACCAAGCCTGCTAGAATTGTGACTGGCATTGAGTCAGTTGAGTCCCACCAAACATGTGTCCGCGTGAAAGGACATCGCAATGACCCTGAGTCCTTCCCAGCGGCAGACGCGCTCTCTGCGCGTCAGGGTCACTCTGACTTCCCTCAGAATGTTCGTCGTTTCCACTGGAGGGGTCTTGAGTGTCTTTTCTCTACACATTCCTCAGGTGTTTGACGTGTAGAAGCTGTTGTAAATGGTACAGTCTTTTAAAAAGCCATTTTCGGGATCGCCTGGGTGGCTCAGTGGGTTAAGCCTCTGCCTTCGGCTCAGGTCATGATCTCAGGGTCCTGGGATCGAGCCCCGCATCGCACTTTCTGCTCAGCGGGGAGCCTGCTTCCCCCACCCGTGCCTGCCGCTCTGCCTGCTTGTGATCTCTGTCTCTCTCTGTCAAATAAATAAAATACAATCTTTAGAAAAAATAAAAAGCCACTTTCGGATCATCACATATGGAGGAACGATAAATTTCTGTGCAGTGACCAAGTGTCCTGAGATCTGGCTGAACTCACCTGCTCGTGTGAGTGATCTGCTTGTGAACCCCTGACTTTCCTACTCCACAGTCAGGCTGTCTGAAATACAGAACTTCATATCGTATTTTTAGAACTTCGCCGTCCCGGCTAGGACCACCAGTACGATGCGGAGTAAAAGGAGCACGGAGTGCACGTCCCTGTGTCCTATTCTAGGAAGAAATATCCAGTATTTCCCCGCTGTGTAGGCTGCATATTTTTGTAGGTAGTTTATGAGTGAGGAAGCTCCTTTCCGTTCTTTGCTGAGAGTTTTTATCATGAGAGGTGTTAAATTTTATCCACTGCTTTCTCCAGATTTACAGAGATGTATTTGCGACTGCTAAGGCCGTCACACTGATTTTTCTGAATGTTGAGCCGCCCTCGCGTTTCTGCGATGGACCTCGTTCATCCGTGTGCAGGATCCTTTCTGTGTGTGGAGGGACTCACTTGTGGATATTTTGTTTGCGTTAATGTTCATTAGAGGTTTTGCTCTATAATTTTCCTGTAAAGCCCTGACAGATTTTGGTGTCAGAATGGTGGTGCCTTATTAAATGAGTGGGGAAAGCATTCCCTACTCCTTGGCTTTCAGAAAGAATTTGTGAAAGACTGTTTTTACTTCTTCCTTAAGTTTTTGTTAGGATCACCTGGGAAGCCCTCTGAATATAGGATTTTTTTTGTGGGAGATTTTTGGCTATGAATTCACTTTTATGCATGTAAGATCTGTAGTGATCACCCTTCTCTTTTTTCTAGTTATTGGCCATTTGTGCTCTCTCTCTCTCTTTCTCTCTCTCATCAATCTTGGTGGGGTTTATCCATTTCATTCATCTTTTCAGATTTTCATTATCTTTTCAGAACAAACTTCAGACTTAGTTGCTTTTTCTGTACTGTTTGTCTGGTTATAACTTTTCTCTCCTCTTAACTTCCTTCTTCCCGCTTACTTGGGTCTCGTGTGCTCGTCTTTTTCTAGTTTCCCACAGAAGACGTGCAGGTCACGGATATGAAATATTTCTTCTTTTCTAACTCATTCATTTACGGCTGTACATTCCCTCCTACCAACTCCTTTCTCCATATCCTGCACATATGGTACTCATGCCTTTAGCTTTTATTTTTTTAAGATTTAATTTTACTTATTTGAGCGACAGATAGAGAGCAAGAGCGGGCTGAGGGGCAGAGGGAGAGGGAGAATCGGGCTCCCTGGCTGGACTCGACCCTGGGACCCTGGGAATCCTGACTTCATCCGAAGGCAGATGCGTCACCTACTGAGCCACCAGGGACCCCACGCTCACACCTTGATTGTCATTCAGTCCAGAACATTTTCTGATTCCCCACAACTACTTCTTTGCCCCATCTTTGTTCAAGTGAGCACTCACAGCAACACACTCACAGCGACGTTCTCCCCCTGTCCCTTCTTGTGGGGCCGGCAGTGTCCTGAGGTCGCTCCGTGCTCTTTTTTTTCATTTGTCTCAAAGTCTTTTCCGATTTCCCGCCTGACGTCTTTCACCATTGGATGTTGGTGTAGGAGTGCACTGCTCAATTTCCAATTATTTGAGGGTTTTCTAGTCATTTCTGTTACTGGTTCCTCTATAATCCCATTATGGGCAGAACACACTTTGCTGGGTTTCTGTCACCTGGAGGGCACGGAGACTTGTCTCGGAGCCGGGGACATAGTTTTGCTTGGTTCAGTGGCGTCAGGTTTTGCCAACAGTGTGTGCTCTGGGGCTTGCCCGCCTCGGCCACTGTACAGCCCCTGTGTGTTTCTGCCCCCTTCTCCCTCTGACCTGCTGACGCACAGGTCGGAGGGGACCACCCCCCACAAACACACTGGGTCTTGAATGGGGTAGGGTTGCCTGAATTGTGAGGAGAGAGCGCCTGGGGAGTGCAGAGTGGGGGCTCCCGCTCCCCCACAGCTAACCTGCGCGCGGGGCCCGCCGGGACTCATTGGACTGGTCCGTGAAACAGGCAGAAGGCTGGCACTTGACCCCCTCAGAAGCAGGGGTGTCGGACTGCACTTGGCAATTCTCTTGTTGAATGAGAAGACACACAATTTTCTGTATTAAAAAGTGAGTTATATTTCTTTTCCCGGAGACTCTCTGTTCAGCTCTTTTTTCAGCCAATTTTTCTATTGGAATGTTAATCTTTTACTTATTCACAGATTTTTTTCATTCATTTAATCATTTATCTCTGGTATTCTTACTAACTATACTTAACAAGATAGAGCTTTTAACAAAGGAAGAGCTGCTGTTGGACTAAACGTTGGTCTTTTTACACATTAAGATCAGCCTTCGCCACATCTATTACAGATGTTTGTCCCACTTTTGTTTTTCTTTTTACTTTGTAGACAGTGTTTTCTCCAGGCAAAAATGTTTGCTTTTTTTTTTTTTAAGATTTATTTATTTATTTATTTATTTGACAGGCAGAGAGGCAGGCAGAGAGAGAAGGGGAAGCAGGCTCCCCACTGAGCAGAGAGCCCGATGCGGGGCTCGATCCCAGGACCCTAAGACCATGACCTGAGCCGAAGGCAGAGGCTTTAACCCACTGAGCCCCCCAGGCGCCCCAGAAATGTTTACTTTTTCATTAGGTCAGATTTTTTGGTCTTTTCTTCTGAGCACCTGGATTTTCTTCCTTGCTTAGGAAGTCCCCCCTGTGAGGAAGGCCGTTCTGAAGTCACCAGAAATCGTCCAGCACTTTCTCCCAGTGCTTTTGCAGCTGGGCCTTGGCTGCCCGGCGTTGCAGACAGTGTTTCCAGGTGGCTCAGCGCTGCTAACTGACTGCAGCGAAGGTCAACAGGACACACATGGGGGAGCCTAGAGGGAGGAGGAGCCTGAGTCAGGCCTGGGCACGGAGGAAGGAGGAGGGTTCCCAGAAGGGGAGGACTGGGCTGCTCAGGGGTCCCCAGGGCCACCCCACAAAGCACTCCACGTGGTACACTCACTGAGGGCCTGCTGTGTGCCAGGCCCCATCCCAGGCACTAGGGGAATAGCAGTGAGCCCAGCAGCCAGAAGCTGGTGTCGGATTGTGATCAACAAAAACAAGGCAGGTCAGGGGGTTGAGAGTGTAGCCAGGCAGGGGGAGCAGGTCTGAGCGGAGCCTTGAAGGAAGAGAGGGCTGGGGAAGAATAGGGGAGGCTAACTGGGAGTAGACCATGCAAAGGGCCTGGGGTGAGCCTGAGCCAGGTCTGCTGGGGGCACAGGGAGGCTGGTGTGCTCGGAGCCCAGCCACAGCAGATGAGGTGGGGAGACACATAGTTTGTGTGCGGCTGCCAAAGGTTTTGTTGGGCATGTCCACGGCCCCCACAGACAGCCAGTAAGAGCAGAGACCTTCCCCCAAGGTAGGGCTATGTCTCTTCAGACCCCCAGGGTAGGGGATGTTCCCCCCACACCCCACCCCCAGGCTCCCAAGGTTGGCCTTGGCGCCTCGGGCCCCCGGGGTGCAGCCCCTTGACCCTCGTCTGGGCACAAGGAGGGCCCTCCCCAGCGTGACCACCTGGCTGCCCCCAGCACCTGGCCACGTTCATCATGGACAAGAGTGAGGCAATCGTGTCTGTGGACGACGCCATCCGGAAACTGGTGCAGCTGAGCTCCAAGGAGAAGGTGTGGGCACAGGAGATGCTGCTGCAGGTCAATGACCAGTGTCTGCGACTGCTGGACGTGGAGACCCAGGTGTGGCAGCCACGGGGCAGCCGAAGGCCGGGACCCAGGCTGTGGGGCCTCCCTGTGGGGCGGGGCAGGATGAGGAGGGCGAAGGCTGGGTGGGGTGGGGAGGGCTGGGGGCGGGGGCAAGCATCCAGGCGAACCCCAGCCCACGCAGTGCCTTGCCCACCTCTGGCTCCAGCCTGTCTCGCAGCTGTCCCCAGGCAGCGCCACGGCCTGGTAGAGTCCGGGTCGGCGTCTGTGCCCCGTCCCCCATCGGTTATGTCTGTGACCGTGTCCACGGCACACACCCTGCAGGCTGGGCTCCCGGGGCATGCCCGGGGCGCTGTGTCCGTGGCCCAAGTCCACCCGGGCGCACGTGGCTGTGAGCCTGCGTCTGTGGGGCCGTGTGTGGGTGTCACATCTGGACGTCGCGCCCGGGTGACCCGGCCGAGCCGCCTCCAAGCCCCCTGTCCCGCAGGAGGAGCTGGAGAACTTCCCGCTGCCCACAGTGCGGCACAGCCAGACGGTGCCCGACCAGCCGCGGTGCCCCTCGGTGCTGCTGCTTGTGTGCCAGGACTCGGAGCAGAGCAAACCCGACATCCACTTCTTCCACTGCGACGAGGTGGAGGTGAGGAGGGGGCGGCGGCGGGAGGGCCCGGGCGCCTGCGCCTGCCTGACCCCCGGTGCCCTCAGGCGGAGCTGGTGCACGAGGACATCGAGAGCGCGCTGGCCGACTGCCGTCTAGGGAAGAAGCTGCGGCCGCAGACCCTGAAGTAGGCGGGGGATGGGGGGGGCGGGAGGGCCGGCCGAGGGGGACGGGCCAGGCTGAGCGGCCCTTCGCCCCCCTGCAGGGGCCACCAGGAGAAGATCCAGCAGCGGCAGTCCATCCTGCCCGCCCCCAGGGGCCCAGCCCCCATCCCCTTCCAGCGCTACAGCGGTGACTCGCGGGCCATGAAGAACCGCGTGGGCCCGCCGGTGCCCCTCCCTGAGCCAGGTCTGCGGAGGGAGCCAGGCTGGGGCTGCCTTCGGTCCGTGGGGGCAGCCCGCGGCAGGAACCGCTGATGTCTGCCTCCCCCGTCCAGGCTTCCGCCGTCGGGAGTCGCAGGATGAGGAGCCCCGCGCGGTGCTGGCTCAGAAGATAGAGAAGGAAACGGTGTGTCTTGGGGCGAGTGGGGCGCCCCTCGCCTGCCCCGGGTCCCCATCGGGTGGAGGCCCCTCCAGCCAGCACCCAGGCAGCACCCACCTCCTCCCCCAGGCCAGGGACCAAGAGACAGCGTGTGGGGGCAGTCCCTGCCGCCGGTGGGGGCGCCGGAGACTGACCCCCGCCTCCGCTCTGACCCCAGCAAATCCTCAACTGTGCCCTGGACGACATTGAGTGGTTCGTGGCTCGGCTGCAGAAGGCGGCAGAGGCTTTCAAACAGCTGAACCAGCGGAAGAAGGGGAAGAAGAAAGGGAAGAAGGGGCCAGCAGGTGCGGAAGGGGAGGTGGTCCACAAAACAGGAGCGACTGTGGGGGTGTGGGGAGACGGGAGAGGGTGGAGAGAACAGGGTGCGAAGGAGGCAGGCGGCCACTGCTGCAGGAGATCCGGTCCGAGCAGGCGGGCGGCTGGAGGCGAGGCCCCCCACCCAGGCGCGGGGAAGGCCAGCCAAGCTCAGAGCCGCCGCCCCCCCATTCCAGAGGGTGTCCTGACGCTGCGTGCACGGCCCCCCTCTGAGGCCCAGTTCATCGACTGTTTTCAGAAAATCAAGCTGGCTGTCAACCTGCTGGTGAGTACTAGGCCCCCCTCCCACCCCCATCCCACCCCTCCCTCTGTGCTGACGCTGCGGGGGAGTGGGGGTCTTTGCCCACCCGTGTCTGCAGCACCATCGCCCGCCCCTGTCTGCCCACCCCCAGGCCAAGCTGCAGAAGCACATCCAGAGCCCCAGCGCGGCCGAGCTCGTGCACTTCCTCTTCGGACCTCTGGACCTGGTGCCTGGGCTGGGAGCGGGACCCCGGGGTGTTTTGCCCCCGGCTAAAGGCGGGGAGGGGGGAACAAATGCCTACCTTGGGCAGGCAGCTGGGGCCACGTGCCCAAGCTGTGGGCGTGGCTGGCCTGTGGTGCTGCCAGCGAGCCAGCTGGGATGGGGGTCCGGTGCTCAGGGACTGCTCTGAATCCCGCTGTGCCCTAGATCATCGGCACCTGTGGGGGCCCAGACATCGCACGCTCCGTCTCCAGCCCCATGCTTTCCCGCGAGGCTGTGGGCTTCCTGCAAGGCCACCTAGTCCCCAAGGAGATGACGCTATGGGAGTCACTGGGGGAGACATGGACGCGTCCCCGGTGCGGCAGCAGCAGCGGGCAGGGGGGCGTGGGAAGGGCCCCTGGGCTGGGTGTGGGGTGGGAACCAGCTGAGGCAGGGCCCATTCCCATGGGTGGGCCTGGCTCACCCCAGGACCTCCCACCTCCAGATCAGAGTGGCCACGGGAGCCGCAAGTGCCCGTCTACGTGCCCAAGTTCCACAGCGGCTGGGAGCCACCCCTGGACGTGTTCCAGGAGGCTCCCTGGGAAGTGGAGGGGCTGGCGTCTGCCCCCGACGATGAGGTCAGAGCACCCATGGCCCCACCCCAAACTGGCCTTCCACCTCCTCCACCACTGCTCACCTCCTCAGCCCACTTCTGTCCACTGCCCTCACCCCACACCAAGCCCAGGTGGTCCTTTTTCCCCACAGCCGACTCCTGTGAACCGATCATCCTTCCGAAACTCCCCCAAACAAAGCCTTGTATCTGAGCCCACAGCTCCAGCTCCGGGAGACCCTCTTCCCCCAGTCAGCGCCCCACACGCTCACAGGTAAGTCCTTAAAATGAGGGAGTGTGACGCTCACCCCTAGAAACAGGGAGGCTCTGAGAGGAGCATGCTGCCACCAGATGGCGGCAAATGTCTTGTTCATGGCGTTCAAAACAGCATTTTTCCAAACTAGAACCAGGTTTTCATTCTAACTTTACAACATAAAATTGAAGAGAAGAATCTCAAAAACCACCTGTAAACTCAATACTCTCACAGGTGATCTCTCTTTGGGTGTCCTCATGTATGTCTTAGAGTCATGGTTAGGAGTTTACCAAGTCACTAAACTTTAGTGGGGTCACCAACCCTGTCACCCCATTGGGGCTGATTGAGGCCCAGCTTCAGGGCCAGAAAAGGAGACTGAAGGTTTGAGCCAAGGACAGCCGCTCTCCCCGCCCCCACACACACTTCCACAGACCCGGGGTCTGGGGACTGCCCATCCTTCCTCCCCTCTCCACCTCCTTTCTGTTCTCACTCCTGGCCCAAGAGCTGTCCGGGAAGGAAGCTTGTTTCCCTGCCAGATCCCAGGATTCAGTTTCAGCAGGAGAGGGGGCTGAAATCTCTGTCTTAAATCTGACCCTCTCGATGCCCCCCAGAGCCAGCCTGATGTCCATGGCTCCTGGCCTAGGACCACACTTGAAGAAACATTTTCATCCTTTGGCCTCCAGCCCCTGGCCAGTCCATCCCGGCCAGTCTGGCTCTGGAGCCACCTCGGCCTCAGCTCCCTCTCCTGTATGGTGTCCCAAGGCTTGCTGTGTGAGGGAGCTGCCTTGATGACTGGGGACCAGACTGGCCAGGAGGGGACAGCCCAGCCTGGGTGATAGCCACAGGCCTGCTCTGTGCTGAGGCCAGGACGCCAATGCCACGCCCCTACAGCTTGTGGGCAGTCCACTGTGGGTGCCTGTGCACAGGGCTGTGGCTCTGAAAACAGCTGGCCCTCCCTCACTGGTCAGCTGCTTCCAGGTATGGCAGTGACCCTGTCATTTCCTGGGTACCTTTCTGGCTCTGGATCCCATGAGGGACCAGGCCTGGCAGCCCCTGACACAACCTGACCTTAGGCAGGCCTTGCCATGCCCACAGGCTCCCTCGTCCCGTCCCCCCCCGCTCCCCCCGCGCAGCCCCCACCTCCGTGCAGGGGCCCTAGACGCTCTGGGGCTGTCACAGTTTCCATTCCCGGCTGAGGAGCCTCAGCTTCTCTCCGCTGTGACCTCAGAGAGCTGAGCAGGAGGCAGCACGCACTTGGGAAGCTGCTCCCCCAGCCCAGCCCCAAACCCAGGAGGAGACCCCAGCCCTTCTGTTCCACACAGGGGTCACGAACCGGGGCCAGCCATGGCCAAGTACGTCAGGATCCTCTATGACTTCACAGCCCGCAACGCCAACGAGCTATCGGTGCTCAAGGATGAGGTCCTGGAGGTGAGCCGGGGCCTGGGCTGGAGGGGGCCCCCCAGGAGAGGCAGGGCAAGTGGTGGCCGGGGCAGGCAGGAGCCAGGTGACCCCATGCTGGCACACGGCGCACCTGTCCAATCCCTTTCCCCAGGACCCCTACTCCTGGGCTCCAGTCTGGGTCCACAGCCTGCCCCTCCCCCACCCCCAGCACAGCCTGGCTAAGGGGCCTCCGTGTCTTGGGCATCTCAGATGGGGGCTCAGGGCCCCCTGTGCTGGGCTAAGCTGGGCTCACGCTGAAGGATGGGCATTCTCTGTGCCAAGTGGGGGACCCTCTAGGTCTCAGCCAGGGCTCATCATTTACACCCACCCGTGGAGCCCCCTTGAGACACAGTCTGTTTGGTGCCAGTCCTGAATCCAGGCCACCCATTGGGGGACAGAAAGTGGAGCAGGCCGGTGTGTGGGGGTGATCTATATGCAAAGGCCAGAGGCACCCTCACTCAGGATGCTGCTGGGGCAGGGTAGGGGGAGATAAGGGAGGGACGGTAGCCTCTGTGGGTGGGATGGAAGGCAGGGCAGGGCAGGTACTCCCAAGGGGACTCGTGACTTCCCCACAGGATTGTGTGGGGGTGGTTCAGAGCAAACACCTAGAACTCTCTCTGGCCTGCCTGCAAAGAGGGCGTCACACACCCTGAGCTGGGGACCACTGCAGGGTGGAGGCCTGTGAGTTGGCGATGCTCTGGGGGGGGGGTGCCTGCAGGTGCTGGAGGACGGCCACCAGTGGTGGAAGGTTCGGAATCGCAGCGGCCAGGCGGGCTACGTGCCCTGCAACATCCTGGATGAGACTCGGCTGGAGGAGGCACCCCCCCAGCAGGTGAGTGCCCGGAGCCGGGGCTCTGCTGCCCCCACTACGGAGGGGGAGGGGCGGGGGCAGACCCACAGCACCCCAGGATCCTCCCTCCCGGTGGGGTGGGGCCCGCAGGCCCAGGATGGGGGGCGGGGGCGAGAAGGGGTGCCTCAGCTTCTCCTCCCGACAACCCTGCGGGGAGGAATGCTGAGCTGAAGCTGATGGCGTCCCCACCCCCGCAGGCCAGTCTGAAATATTGGGGTCCTGCCAGCCCCACACACAAGCTGCCCCCAAGCTTCGCAGGGAACAAAGACGGTGAGAGGCGCCCTGCCGGGGGATGAGGGCCACCAGAGCGATGCGGGTACGGGGCCCTGAGCGCCCCCGGGGGGAGGCAGCGGGGAAAGGGTCCCCGAGCAGGGAACGGCCACCCCCACCCCCCACGCCCCCGGGTCAGCTCGCGGCGGGCCTGAGCGCCGGCCCCGCCCGCAGAGCTGATCCACCACATGGACGAGGTCAACGACGAGCTCATCAAGAAGATCAGCCACATCAAGGCGCAGCCGCAGCGGCACTTCCGCGTGGAGCGCAGCCAGCAGGCGGCGGTGCCGCTCACCTACGAGTCGGGGCCCGCCGAGGTCCGCGCCTGGCTGGAGGCCAAGGCCTTCAGCGCCAGGTGAGAGCCAGGCGGGGCGGGGCGTTCGGGGCGGGGCCTTGGGGCGGAGGGCGGGGCCTTGGGGCGGAGGGCGGGGCCTTGGGGGCGGAGGGCGGGGCCTTGGGGCGGAGGCCGGGCGCCCGGCACTCACGCCCGCCCCGCCCCGCGCCCAGGATCGTGGAGAACCTGGGCATCTTGACGGGGCCGCAGCTCTTCTCACTCAACAAGGACGAGCTGAAGAAGGTGTGCGGGGAGGAGGGCATCCGCGTGTACAGCCAGCTCACCGTGCAGAAGGCCGTCCTGGAGGTGCGCCTGCCCTGCCCCGCCCTGCGCCTCCCCGCCCCTCCTCCCTCGGGGCTCCTGGGTGGCGGGGAAAGCGGGAGGCCCGGGGCTGCTGGCCCGGGGCGGGGCCTGAGCTGCTGAGGCTGCCCCAACCACTCCCCAGAAGCAGCCGGGCGGGTCGGAGCTGGATGAGCTCATCAGCAAGTTTCATTCCAAGACCCAGCGGAGGCTGGAGGACGACAGCTAGACCTGGCCGGCAGGGCCCGGCGCACCTGCGGCTGGGGGAGACGGAGACGCGCCTGCGGAGAGGCCCGCCCCAGTGCATGGAGTATTATTTTTGTATGTGTGTATACTTTGGACCACGGACACGGGTGGTGAGTGGTGCCAGCTGGGCACGGCTCACCTACTTCATGGCACAGGCCTGTTCTCAGGCTCGACAAGGCCTCAGCCTACACCTGTCTGCCTGCCCGGAGGCCTGCCTCCACCAAACTAGCCACCTGGAGATGCCAGCCCCTCATGCCCCTGCCCCCGAAGCCAGAGCCCTGGCTTTTCCAACCCCGCCCAGCCCCCTTCTTCCCATGACGCCTCTCCCTGAGGCTGCAAAGCCCCCAGGAGGCAGACAGGGACCTGAACTTTGGCCCCCCATCCCCATAGGGGTTCCTCCTGGCACTCGTGACCCTGGCCCCAAACCTCACCTCCACGGCTGCTAGTTTTCCATGCACCTGACCCTCCACACCTCTGGGTGGGCTGTGGGCCAGAAGGGCAGCCGACCTGACCACCGGCTCTGAGCTGGGCTTCGCCCCCAGATATCGCCCATAGCGCCCACCCAGCATGCTGCTTCTCAAGGGTGGCCTGGGGAGGTGCTCCGAGCTCCCCTGGGGTGGGTGTGTGCTATACTCCCTCTGCCCTGTCCAGGATGGGGGGGGCGAGAAGGGGTGTCCAGATAGCCTGGACACGTATTCACTCAAGTACGACCTTAGATGGCCCCACACACACCCAAGGCAGA
The DNA here is from genome assembly GCF_010015895.1 of Lontra canadensis. Lineage (NCBI taxonomy): Eukaryota > Metazoa > Chordata > Mammalia > Carnivora > Mustelidae > Lontra > Lontra canadensis. Next base: position 11,357,781 of record NW_022631060.1, on the reverse strand, counting down.
GCTCAAGGAGGGAACTTGGTCCAACCAAGTTTAAGGCCAGGCTTGCCCTGTGTGCTGTGTGGGTGGTGGGTGAGTCTTGGAGCCCTGAACTCTACCGGTTACACCTAGAGATGAGAGGTGGCTACAGTTCAAAAGCCATGTCATTAAACCAGGGAAGCGTCCTGACAGCCACGTGTCTGTGTCCTGGAGATGGGCTGGGGTCACCATGCGCCTGGAGCCTGTCTGCACTTGCAGCCTCTGTAAGAACCGCTGGGCAGAGGCCAGGTCACAGGCCTTCCAAATGAGGCCATGTACCCCTGCCTTCAGTAGGGGTACCCAGGAGCCCCTCACCACCACATGTATCCAAGTGGACCCCAAGGATATCCCTGGGAGGTGCAGGGTTGAGGGGCCCATGCCCACTCTGCACGCTGTGGTTCTCCCAGCCCGAGTGTCCAGAAGGCCCAAGGAACCCAGGTGGGCGGAAGGGCTGGGGAGCCAGGTCTTCAGGACCTCAGGGCGGGCCAGCCAGGGGTGTGAGTGAGAGGCGAGGCGGAAGCTCAGCCCCACGCAGAGGGAGGTGCCGCGGAGAAGGGTGTGACGGGCACCAGATGAGGTGGTGGTGAGCTCGGAGATGTCCGACAGGGAGCAGAGGAGCCCCTGGTCAGCGGCCCTCTGCACCTCCAGGACACCTGACCTCACCTGCCTGGCCCTTGGAGGAGGCCTCTGGCGCCCTCTGCTGGCGGCCCTACGTGTTGCAGAGTGTTTGGGGGGGGGGCGGGCGGGGGGCACCTAGTACCCGGCCAGATTGGGGGGACGACTTGATTTGCGTTTCCCCGAAGCAGCGGGTGGACCAACCCTGGGTGAGGGTGTCTGGAGGGCTCATTCCTGGGGCCTCAACCACAGGGAGCTCCATGCAGAGGTCGTGCCTTGTGGGGTTGAGGGATGGAGAGGGCTGTCTCTCAGCTTTCGGCTGGTTGGCCACCAAGCCAGGCTCAGCCCTCAGAAGCCCCGACTCTCAGCTGGGACAGACCACACGGGGCTGGATCTGTCCACCAGGACCCGGCCGCCCGAAGCTGGGCTGCCTCTGGACCTTGACCACCATGGCCTCCTCTCCTCAGAAGAGGAAGGTCCTCCCTAAGCTCTAGGCCAAAAGAGGAAGGTTGATCCTCCCAGACCCAGGCAGGACCCCGCAGACAGGGAAATAGGACCAAAAAGGAAAAGGGAGGGGTTGGGTATTGGCTGTCCTTCCAGAAACCCGCAGGTCCCTCTGGCCAGAACCACCCAGAAGGATGGGCCCCCTGACCAGACCACCCTCCCACCAGTCCTATTTGGCTGAGCCCCTCCTGTGGAGCAGGGATGGGCACCCCCAGCTCTGCCTGCTCTGAAGGGGGCCTCTGCTGGCCCTGTGGTGCCCACTAGAACTGGAGCTCAGAGGGACAGCTCCCTGTCCTGAGCCCACCCAGCAGGGCTCTGCCTTCAGCAGGAAGGTGATGCTGGCTGGGCTTTGGTGACACGCCCTTCTAGCTGGGTCGCTTATCCCCTGGGAGCCCAAGAACCTATGCTTCTTTCCTTGCTCGTCTCTCCCTCCCCTCCTCCATCTCATCCACAGGCCACCTGCTCCATCCCCCTCTGTCCCCACTGTGTTCCCTGGACAGCCTGAGGAGGATCTGATCTCCAAGACCCGAGCCCCCTGGCTCCCTAGTACCCCAGGCCCCTCGTTCCCTAACCCCCTGCAGCCCTAAGCCAGCTCCCGTTACCCAGGAGCTACTGGTTCCAAGATGGTCCGGCCCCACCCGTCTGCTGGGCCTCTGGGCCCCTGGAAGAGGCTTCCCCACCACTTCCTCGGACATGAGTGTGGTGGGCCCAAAGTCACATAGCTTTCAGTGTAGGTGTGAGGACATGACAGCATCCCTGTCCAAGGCCACCAGATTAGGGGACGACTGAACTCCACCCTGTTTGACATCCTGGTGATTTCAGGTCCATAAAAGTAGGCTTGGATGAAGAACAAAGCACAGAAAAAAAGAAAAGAAAGAACAAGGCCCAGGGGCACCTAGAGGGCTCAATCATTAAGCGTCTGCCTTCTGCTCCGGTCATGATCCCAGGGTCCTGGGATCGAGCCCCACATCAGGCTCCCTGCTTGGTGGAAAGTCTGCTTCCCTTCTCCCACCCCCCTGCTCGTGTTCCCGCTCTCGCTTGCTCTCTCGCGCTGTCAAATAAATAAATAAAATCTTTGAAAAAAAGGAAAGAAAGAAAGAGCAAGCAAGGTCCAGAGGGGCCAGGTCACCTGCCCAGAGCCCTGGAGCAGGGGAGGAGCCGGCCTCAAACGCAGCCAGGCCTGATTTGTGTCCTAGCCTGACCTGGTCTCTCCCCACCCCAGACTGGGCACACAGGAAAGAGGGAGGGTCTCGTGGCGCCAGCCCCAGTGTTGGCAGGGACTGCAGAGGGTCTGATCATGGGAGTGTCCCTCTGGGCAGGAGGGGCTGAGCTGCCCGCCCAGCGTCCTCCCTGTGCCCAGCTCTGCCGCCGGCAAACATCCCACCAACAAAGGCTGTCTCTGTTACAGGGACAGGCATGTCTTTGTGGCCCTCCCCCCACCCGCTGGTTTCATTCGCCTCCTCGGGACTGGCCTGGAGGCAAGAGGGGCTTCTTTTTTTCGTTTTTAAAGATTTTTATTTATTTATTTATTTATTTATTTATTTATTTGAGACAGAGAAGGAGAGAGAGTGTGAGTGGTGGGAAGGGGCAGAGGGAGAGGAAGAAGCAGGCTCCCCACTGAAGAGGGACACTTTCCATGAACGCCCCCAAGAGGGGTTCTTTAAGAAGAGTGTTTTGGGGCGTCTAGGTGGCTTACTCGGTTAAGCATCTGCCTTTGACTCGGGTTATGGACTCAGGGTCCTGGGATCGAGCCGTGCATCAGTCTCCCTGCTCCAAGGGGAACCTGCTTCTCCCTCTCCTGCTCCCCCTGCTTGTGTTTTCTCTCTCTCTTGCTCTCTCGCAAATAAATAAAATCTTTTAAAAAAGGAAAAGAGTCTTTTCTTTGTCCTTTCTGTTTTACTTTTTCAAAATATTTGATTTCCCAAGAGGTTAGTGCAGGGAAAGGCTAGCACCAGGGTTAGGCGTCCCTCACACCTGTACCCAGTGGCCAGAGACAGAACGGAGGCTAGAAGGCACCTGTTACCTGAACCAGGTGGTGCTTGGCAGGGATGACCCCAGCAGAGAGAGGACTCGAGGGAGGGAGCGGCACTGAGAAGGTGGCTCTGTGTCCCGGGAAGCAGAGAGAGGAGACTAGGAACCTCCCCCACAAGCATGAGAGAATCCCAGAAGCAGGAAACCATTCTCGGGAAGGGAAAATTATCAAGTTCCCGGAAGAAAATGCGGGAATTGTCTTTGTGATAAAGCTGAGGAGGAATTTTCTGTGCAAAACTTCACACTGAGCTGATGAGTTTGGCTTCATCACCATTAAGGATGTAGCTCGCTGGCGGCCCACAGGGACCGCTGACGGGGAGCCGGGCGCCGACAGCAGCGGAACCCACCCACGCAGGGCACACGCCCACAGCAGGCCCGGTGGGGCGTGCCCTTCCGTGGGGCCCCGAGCTCTCAGCGAATGTCCTAATAAGACAGAGTATGTTGGTCATTGGATTGTGTCCCCACCCCCTGGCTCATACAGGACAGGGTCCTTAGGTTGGGCCTTAATCCAACATGACTGCGGTCATTGTAATGACACTGGACAAGTGCACGCGTCCGGGGAACGTGGAGGCAGAGGTGAGGGCGGGGTCGTCTGCGAGGCGAGGAATACCCACAGCAGGGGGGCGTGACGTGATGTCAGCCCCGCTCCCCCACTCCTGCTGTTTGAGCCCTGCCCTTGAACGCGCTTTGTTATGGCCGCCCCAGGGGAAGCACAAAGTGATATTTGCCTTTTTGACCCAATTATCGTATAAAGCTGCCCTGGGGAGGGGGTCTCTTGGCTCCTTTGCAAGGATCAGGCTTGGCGCACCCCTTCCCCCCACGCGCGCCCGGTCGGGTGCAAAGTCCCGGGGAACAACCACCTCATCTCACTCCACCCAGCCTTGGCCCCGTGCTGAGGCCCACGGCCATGCCGCCCCAGGTAGCGCTCTCCGTCGCCGCGCCAGCCGCCCTGGCCCCTCGGGAGAACCCGGCCTCCGCGCCGTGGCTGCTCGGCCGGGATCCCGGCGGCCCTTCTCCCCGAAATGAACGAGGGGCCCCGTCGCTTCAAGGAGCACAGGGGCCGGCGTCGTGGCCACGGTGAGTCGGAGCGTCCGCGTCGGGCGTGCGGAGCCCCACGCGAGACGCGTTTTCAGGCAAGTCTCTCGTGGCCCAGCCCCAGGCTGCAGACAGGGGCCGGCCACACGTGGAGAGGCGCCCACGGCTGCAAACACGGGGCTCCCGCCGTGGCCACGCGGGTCGGTCGGTACGGGGTGACGCCCGCCCCTGTCAAGCGGGCCAACGACGCGGCCTCAGGGCCCGAGCCGGCCGCCCAGCGAGGCCACTCCCAGAGTCTTCTTCGTTTCCAGTCGTCGTAAAACACACAGGACATAAAACGTACCGTCTTCCCCGTCTCTAAGCCCACGGCTCAGGGGCACGAAGCACATTGACACTGTTGTGCGGCCGTCCCCACCATCCGTCTCCAGAACTTTCCATCTTCCCAAACAGAGACTCTGTCCCTATGAGACACCGACCCCATCCCTCCCCTGGCCCCGGCGCCCACTGTTCACTCTCTGTGCCTGCGAATCTGGAGACTCTAGGGACCCATCCGGGTGGGATCCTGCAGTATTTGTCCCTGTGTCATATTCACTCCGCATCCCGTCCCCCAGGTCCATCAGCTGTGGCCGGTGTCAGCGTGTCCCTCCGTGGGACCGAGGGACAGGCTGGTGTGTGGACAGACCACGTGTATCCATCCGCGCACCCGTCGATGGACGCGGGGGCTGCTCCCGTGTGTCAGCGGCTGTGAACACGGGTGTGCAGCGTCCACGCGCGTCCCTGCTTTCGATTCTCCGGGTACATAACTAGAAGAGGAATTGCCCGGTCACACGGTCATTCCATTCCCAATTTCTGGAGGAACCGCCACGCCGTTTCCCACAGCGGCCGCCCGGCTTCCGTTCCCGCCGACCGTGCGGGGTGCGGGGTCCAGCCTGCACGTCCTCCCAGACGCGGGGCTCCTGCTGTCTGCGGTCGGCAGCCGTCCTGACGGCGGGAACCATATCCCGGGAGCCAGGACAGTGTCAGTCTGAGGAATTCGGAAGCAAGGCTTCCAGGACACTGAGGGGTTATCGACTACTGTCTAGGCAAACCTCGTGCACGAGACCCTTCAGGGCCTGCAGCCTGCGTATGTTTGGAGGACGGTTGCCAACTTGTATCCTGGGGGCTTGGGTAGAGATAAAGGGATTTTCACACATTAAGGCAGACTTGGGGCGCCGGTGGGGGCTCAGCCAGTAAGCATCTGACTTTTGATTTTGGCTCAGGTCATGATCTCAGGGTCGTGAGCTCAAGCCCCGTATTGAGATTGCTGGGTGAGGAGCCGACTTAAAACAAGAAGAAAAGGGGGGAAAGAGGGGCGCCTGGGCGGGCTCAGTGGGTTAAGCCTCTGCCTTCAGCTCAAGTCATGATCTCAGGGTCTTGGGATCAAGCCCCACGTCGGGCTCCCTGCTCAGCAAGGAGCCTGCTTCCCTCTCTCTGCCTACCTCTCTGCCTACTTGTGATCTCTGTCTGTCAAATAAATAAATACAAATCTTTAAAAAATTTTTTTAAATAAATAATTTTTTTTTAAGATTTTTATTTATTTGACGGAGGGAAGGACACAAGCAGGGGAAGCATGAGAGGGAGAAGCAGGCTTCTTGCTGAGCAGGGAGCCCAATGTGGGGCTCGATCCCAGGACCCTGGGATCATGACCTGAGCTGAAGGCAGAGGCTTAACCTACTGAGCCACCCAGGCGCCCAGTAAAGGCTCTAAAAACAAAAAGAAAGAAAAGAAGAGACTTCCAGGATCCTGGAGGTCAGGCTAAGGTCAAGCTAAGGTTGCCTTTGCCCTTCGCAAAGTGTTCACAATGACGCAGCTGGGTTCCTGGAGGAAGGTCATCCCGCCTGTGTCAAGGGCTTGTCAATGGGCTGCGAGTTATGAGGAAGTTCAGTCTTTTTTCCATATTTCTTTTGCCTTTGTTCCTCACACTGTTGCCAAGGAGAGCGGCTGCTCACACCGCCTCCCTGGGCCAGTCTTGCCCATCTTGGCCTGACTCAGTCCCCCACCTCCCACCGCCACACCCTCCCAGCCTCACCTGCTCTGTCCTGGGCTGTCCCCTCCAGCTCAGCCCCCTTTCCACCGCCCTGCAGTGGCCTTGCTGTGTCCCACACTGCCCCGGCCAAGCCCCATCTCGGTTAAATCTACTCTCCACCTTCCCACACCCACCCAGAGAGCCTGGAGGGACAGATAGCCACACCCGGTGAGCCACACCACCTCCTGTCGCTCCTCCCACATTGTACTCCCACCACCCTCTCCGTCCCCAAAGCAGTGAACCAGTCAGTAGGGCCTCCCCATGTGCCACCAGCAGTCTGTCCCTACGCCCCCTCTGTGCCCAGGTCCGCTGCCCGTCACCCCTGCCATCCTGCCTGGTGAGAGTCACCCTTGCTTGAGCAGCCGAGATCCCAGCCATCCCTCGTCCACCCAAGGACCAGGCTGCCGAGGCCCCGCTCCTCTCCTTCCGGCAGCCACAACTGTGCTCATTTCTCCCCGGGCCACCAGCCCAGCTCCCTTCACTGTAACATACCCCCAAATCACTGGTCGTGCCCTGACTCCATGCCACCCCCTCCTCCCGTCCATCCTGCACTGCAGCTGGCAGGTCAGCAGCAAGGCCCTGAGGCCCCGGAGATCCTCCTCCCCACCCCCAGGGTGGCTGGCTCTCCCGCTACGTGGACAACCCCTCCCCCGACTGACTGACCTGACTTCCTGTTCATTCCTGCCCGCCCACACCTGGAGCCTCTCCAGGCTAACCCCAGACCTGAGCTCTAGACCTCTAACCCCCAGCTGCTGTGCTCTGGGCACCCAGGTACCCTAAGCCAGAGGGTCCCCTGCCCCCGCCCCCACCTGGCCTGCCCCTCCCCCACAGCCAGTAGATCTAACACGGCTTGCTGCCTCTCTCAGCCGCCCTCTGGTCACTGTCCCTGCCCGCCCTTACCACCTCCAGCTTCCACCCTTGTTCCCTCAGTCAGACTCAACACAAGGCCCAGAGAGACCCTTTAAACCCCAAATCCTATTACAACCCTCCCACCACCCCTCCCCACCCTCCCACGTCCAGGCTCCGCAGCCCCACCGGAGTCCCCGGGGAGGTTACTTGACCAATGTAGCCTTTGCTCAAAGGCCAGCTTCTCAGCGAGGCCTCCCCGACCGCCACCCCCACTCTTCCAGGCCGCTGACCTCTGCCCCACCACTTGTCCCCTCCCTGCCCCCTCCATCAGCCACGTGGCTGATCTGCTGTGTTCCTTCTCAGCACCCAGGAGGAGCTCTAGAAGGGATGTGGGGACACTGTATGAGATGCTGGGTCACGCACCCGGAGCTCTGTTCTGCCGCTGTCCTGGGCCGCCCACCCACCGCTGCTGGAGTTTGTCTGGTCTCCAGCCCTTCTCTCTTCGCCTTCACGGGTCCAGCCTGGTTCCCTGCAGATGGCTCTGCAGTCCTGGCCAGGCCGTAGGACTGTCCCAGTCTGGTTGGAGCAGGAGTCCAGCTCCTCCGAGGGATGCCAGGCTGTACGGACGCTGTCATCCACCACTTCCAAGGACTGCGGTGAGGCTGGACCTCTGACCGCTTGCTCACCGACCCAGCCTGACCTGTCCCCAGCGCCCATGGTACCGGCATGCCGGGTCAGGAGGTAGAGGCCACCGAGGTTCCTGGGGGAACCCTGCAGCCTGGCAAGAGGGCCCTGGGTGTCATGCTTGCTTTCCACTGCCTGGGCCTCCCAGTCAGGGCTTAGGAGGGTCCTGGGAAGGAGCTGAGCCAAGAAAGGTGGAGGCACAGACTCTGGGCCCCTCGCCCCAAGACCAGCCCACCCGGACGGGGTCAGAGACCTTCCAGGTCTTCTCCCCTCCCCACCCTCTCCTTCCCTAACCCTGAGGCTTTGCCTCCACCCTTCCACCTCTCCTCAAACTTCCATGTCAAACACTGGCCCCCCAAAGCTACAGTCCGGGCTCGTATCAGAGCACCCAGGCAGTGGTTCAGAGACATCTGGGTTGTCCTGGGTCCTGGGGGTCCTCCCTCTCCTGAGGCCATGAATGCCCCTGGATTGCGGAGTTGTCGACAGACAAGCTAACACGCCTTCTTCATCTCCGCAGGCCCCCTCCTTGCTCTTGGCCTCCTGCAGGGGACACTGCCAACTTTTCCGGGGCCGGGACTGGGCTGGTCCGGGCCCAGAACTGCCCGCCCTTCCAGGGAGCTGTGTGGCTCGCAGGGCGGCCCAAGCCTGTTATTTGTGTGAAGCGAGGCCCGAGGGACCCCTGGGAGGGCGGGCTGTGACGCCTGCACGAGCAGGGCGATGAGGTGAGGTGAGTTCTAAGCGCTAAGTGCGGGAACCACCTTGAGGAGGAAGGAAGCTGCGTCCTACTTCCCTACATCTGGGTGCGCAGCGAACACCACAGCAAGGGCCAGGCTGCAGGGCCTCTGGAAGGCTGAGGGGCTGGCATGGGCCCTTCCACACGAGACTGGAAGAGAATGATCCCGGGGCTCCCTGAGTCAGGGCACACCTCACGTGCAAAGTCCACGGGCACCTCCCTCCTGACCTGGCAGGCCGGGCAACTTCTTCTTTTCCTCCTCCTCCTCCTCCTCCTCCATCTTAAGATTGTATTTATTTATTTATTTATTTGGGAGCGAGAGCCTGCGTGTGCAGGGGGAGGGGCAGAGGGGAGGGAGAGAGCCCTCAAGCGGACTCGAAGCGGAGGGCAGAGCCCGGCTTGGGCTCCATCCCAGGATCCTGACATCATGACCTGAGCCAAACCAAGAGCTGAGGGTTGACCCACGGAGCCACCGAGGCACGTGGGTCTGGCAGCTTCTACGAGGGCCTGGGGGAGAGGCCCCTCTGGCGCCCTGTTCCCTGACTGACCCAGTGCCTGTGCCTCCGTCTCTGCATCTGCGGAACCGGGTCCATTGAGCTCCTGGCTCAGAAGCGCCGCGGGGCCTGGGCAGGCACAGCTGTATCCGTTTTCCCCTGCGCAGAGACCCGAGAGACCTAAACCGGGCTGAGGCCCTTGCTGGCCCTGGTGGAGGGTGGGCGAGTACCCGCACGAAGGCAGCCGGAGCAGGGACTCTGCGGGCAGGGGAGCCCGCCTTGCCCCGGAGCCTCACATCTCCTTCCCCTGCTCCTGGTCCTTGGGCAGCTCTGCAAGCCCCACGTGGCTCTGGCCCGAAGCCCCCTCAAGCCACCCGCGCCTGCCCCGCGCTCAGCCGTACACGTCTTTCCGCGTCTTCGAGATCGCCCACCTCGGGCCTGTGTTCAGAACCGGCAGGCGAGCGCCCAACAGGTGTTTGCTCAGAGAGTCTGTGTTCTGTTTTGTTTTGCTTTCATTGCCTTTTTTCTTCCTAATTTACACACCACGAAACACACATTTGGAAGTGTTTCGACAAGCGTCTCCCCCAAGGGATCACTGCCCCGGAAGGACACAGAGCTGGGGTTCTCAGACCCCGACATGGCCAGGACTACCCCAGGCTTGTCAGAGGCCAGGCTGCCAGGCACCCCAAGCTTCTGGCCGGCGTCTGGGCGCACTCAGAGCACATGTTTCCCAAGCGCTGCTCCCTCCATCACACTCTGAACCTCTGATGGAGAACGTCTCCATCACCCCAGAAAGCCCCCTTGTGCCCTCTCTGGGTCAGCTCCAGCCCTCCTGTCCTGCCTAGGACAGGAGGCCTAGACCGGCCCACGGTGGGGTCCTGCTCTGTGCCCTCCCGTGCCAGGCTCCTTTCCGGCAGCACCGCGCGCATGAGGCTTACCCGAGCCAGGGGCTGTGCACCAGCGCTCCCTTGGCACCGCGGGGAAGCGTTCTGCTGCCCGGAGTCACCAGTCTGTCCACTTCTGCGGACGGATGTTTGGGTTGTTTCCAGTTTGGAGCTGGAGTAAAACTGCTGGGAAGATCTGGGTACAAATCTTTGCGTGGACATGTGTTTGTCTGAGGAAGGGAGGGCTGGTTTGCATGGTGACACGTGCTGAGCTTTTCAAGGAGCCACGTGACGACTCTCCTGACCCCACCAGCAAGGTGGGGGCGCTCCTGCCCCACGGCCTCACTGACACTTGAGGTTGCCGATCTCTTGATTTTACTTTTAAAAGATTTTACTTATTTATTTGACAGAGAAAGAGTGAGAGAGCATAAGCAGGGGGAGCGGCAGGCGGAGGGAGAGGGGGAAGCAGGCTCTCCAATGAGCAGGGAGCCTGATGCGGGGCTCGATTTCAGGACTCTGGGACCACGACCTGAGTCGGAGGCAGACGCTTCACCGACGGAGCCCCTCAAGGCGCCCCTAGATTGCTAATCTTTTTAAGTGTTTGCCATTTTAGGAAGACACTGGAGAGGTCTAATTGTGGTTTTCATTTGTGTTTCCCCGGTGAATAGTACCTGTTTTCCTCTGTGACACATATTTCTTATTTTTGTATTTCTGTGACGAGTGGAAGGCTCTTTCAACAAAGATGGACCAAGGAGAGTAGTGACCCTTGACCTCTACCTCATAATACACAGAAAATCAGTCCGAGATTCGTCAAAGACTAACGTGCAAGCCAAAACTAAAATGACTCTGAAACAGCCCACAGGAAAATATTCTTGTCACTTGGAAGCAAGCAAACATTTGTTTTGTTTTGTTTTGTTTTGTTTTGAGAAGATACAAAAAAGCACTAACCATAAAGTTAAAAATTGTTACATTGAATTTCATCAAAATTTAAAATTTCTCATTGAAGACACAGTTAAGAAAATGAAAACATAAGCCAAGCCACAGATTTGGAGAAAGCACCGACAGTACACACACATCCGACAAAAAGACTTGGTCCAGAATGTATAACAGAACCGGACAGCAGTTACGAGACAGATACGCTGCCCATATGACCCAGCAGTTTGCTTCCGACGGCGGATTTCACACACCGTGCCTTTGGGAGGCTTCTGGACTCAGCGTTCCTCACGTGGATCTGTGCAGGAGAAAACCAAACCACCAGGCCCGGCCTCCAGTCGGCTCCTTCCCAGGCGACCGCACCTGAGTCTGTCGGAGTCAGGGCCTGGAGCGCCAGGCCGGGGCTGAGGGCAGGGGGTGCCTCCAGGGCGCCTGCAGCCCCACGAGGACTGGTGGGCAGGGCCTCAAGCCCACTCCAACCTCCAGTCCTTGCACTGCCCCTGCCCCGTGGGCCGCCCTGGTGCCGACATCGTTGTCTGCAGCAGCTGAGGGCCACAGTCCAGCCAAGGCCCCATTCAGAGTCTGCAGCCTGGAGGCCGCTTCTGAGCCACCGCTCCCCGGGGCGTCAGGGGCCTGAACTCGGTGGCTCCCCCACCATCGACCCTACAGGCCCCTCTGCGTTTGACGGAGCAGGCTGGAGAGCGTGGTTCTCAGCAGGGGAGTCCACGCAGGCGTCTCCTGGACACAGGAGAGTGGGCAGAGCGACAGGCTGTGTTGCACGAGGACACAGGAGGCTCCGGGAGGGCGGGGGCCCAACAGATGGCCGTCGTGGGTCTGTAAGGCCGGCATCTTACAGAGAGTTACCAGGGACCTTCAACCTTCCGACTCCTCCAGGGCCGCCCCAGCCGGAAGGGTTGTGAGGACGTCCCCATGGCTTCTTTCTTTTCAGGGCCTGCTTGTTTTCTGCTAACCACAGGCGCGGGCCCCAAGGCAGGCCCCAAGGCAGGCCTGGCTCAGGCAGCTGGGGCAGGGTGGGCCAGCGCTCCCTGCGGCGCGTTCCCTCCCGCCTCCACTGACTGCGCGCTCTGGAAGCCAGACCACGGAGCCCCAGATCTGTCTCCCCGCCCCCCCAGCCCTACCCGTCCCCTTTTTTTTTTTTTTTTTTAAGATTTTATTTACTTATTTGACAGAGATCACAAGCAGGCAGAGAGGCAGGCAGAGAGAGAGAGGAGGAAGCAGGCTCCCCGCCGAGCACAGAGCCCGATGTGGGGCTCGATCCCAGGACCCTGAGACCATGACCTGAGCCGAAGGCAGAGGCTTAACCCACTGAGCCACCGAGGCGCCCCTCCGCCTGTCCCTTTCTGAGTGGGGCGGCCCGTGGGGACCGGATGCCCCGGAGGGGTCGTCACTCCAGGGTCCAGTCACTCCGGGGAACACACCGCGCAGGGGCGCCTCGCTCCGGAAGCTCATTTCGGGGAGCGCCTTCCTGAGGGGGCGCTCAGCGCTCTGGGGGCGCGTCCCTTGGGGGCACACCTGCTGGCGGGAAGGGGACACCAGTCTGAGGACCCGGGGCTGGGGGAGGAGAGGACGCACGCGGAGACGCGGTCTCCCCGGGGGCCGGGCCCGGGGAGGGGGCGTGGCCGCGGGGCGGGGCGCCGTCTCGGGGCGGGGCGCCGCCTGGTGGCGGACGCGCGTCGGCCCCGCCTTCCCGCGCCGCTCTCCGACTGGCTGGCGCGGAGCGGGCCGCGGGGCATTGTGGGCCGCCGCGCTCGGGGTCGGCTTGGCCATGTCGAGCTCCCCGGTGAAGCGGCAGAGGATGGAGAGCGCGCTGGACCAGCTCAAGCAGTTCACCACCGTGGTGGCCGACACGGGCGACTTCCACGGTGAGGCGCGCGGGACCCCGAGCTCCGGGACGCGCGCCGCCGCGGGTGGGGGGAGGGGCGCGGAGGGGGCGTCCGGGGGTCCCCGGGGCGCGCGGGCCGGGAGGGAGGGAGGCGGGAGCGCAGGGCCTGCGGGCCGCGGAAGGGGCAGGGGTGAGGCGGGGCGCTGCGTCCGAGCCGCTGGAAAGCTCTGGGGGAGCTTCGGGGGTCCGCGGGTGCTGGCCGGGCTCGCAGGGCTCCGCGCTCCGGAGGGACTCGGGGCGGCCCCGGAGCGCATTTAGGCCCCGACCCCTCGTCCACGCCGCCCGGGGCCGCCGGCATGGTGCGCCGAGAGGGAGCTCGCGGGAGCGGAAGGGCCGGGACTGGGGGGCCGGGCCCCGCAGTCGCCTGTTGCACACCCGCTGCGGCCCGCCCCGGGCTTGGGGGGCGGCCCTGGGCGCGTCCACCGGCCGGGGCTGCGGAGCCGTGCGGGTCGGACCCCGCGCTCGAGCACCGCGGAGTTCCGTGCCGGGGACCGGGAGGTTTCCCGGCTCCGAATCGCGTTGGCGGGAGGGAAGCGGGGAGGGGCGTCTGCGGGCCCCCGAACCGGCCTCGGTCCCACTCGGCCGCGAAGAAACCAGATTTTCAGGAAACCCGGGAAGGGCTGCGCGGGGTGAGGGCGGGAGGACCGACTTCCGCTCTTTTCTGCTTTCTCACTGTGGCTTGGGAAACCGGGTAGTTCCTCCTTGGTGACCCGCAGAGTGAACGCCCGCTTTCGGCGGCTTCCGTGGGGGACGCGGGGCCTGATGCGCCTGGGTCCGGCCTGCAGGCCGGCAGACGTCCCCTCGCGGCCGGCTCCCGGGGCGCCCCTGCTCACCCTGCCCTTTCCTCCAGACCTCCGGGCGCTGACCTGAGTAGGGCAGAGTGTGCTGCAAGCGCGCACCTCCCTGTGCTGCTTCCCTGCTTAACACTTAGACTCGATTTCTCTCTTCGCAGGCAGAGCCTTGGCCTGTCTTTCCTGCCGCTGTCCCTGCAGAGGGGCCTTGGGGCCGCACTTGCTCTTTTCCCCCGTTTTCAGAAATACCGCAGCCCACGTGCTGACGTTTCTTTGTAACGAACATTGGCAACCTTGAGAAGGTCCAGTGGTTGATACCGTATAGCCCTGAACATGGCATACTTGCAGATGGCGTTTGGTTTTGTGGTCATTTATGGCCTGAAGGTTCTTACCTTTGGGGGGACTGAGGGGTGGGTCACAGGCCACTGTGAAAACGCAACCAGAGTAACTGATGCTCTCCCCAGCACTGTGCCCCCCACCCTGCACCACAGCTGTTCACTTCCATACGATGGGGCCCTGAACCCTGAAGCCCATCTGTTGACCCTGGCTGAGCACTAGTTTCGTTGTTAAGTTTCTCGAAAGTCAGCCTTGTCAAGGCCTACTTTTTTTTTTAAATCAAATTCTGCTTTTTTTTTTTTTTAAGATATTATTTATTTACTTGACAGAGAGATCACACGTAGGCAGAGCAGCAGGCAGAGAGAGAGGGTGGGGGAAGCAGGCTCTCCGCTGAGCAGAGAGCCCGATGCGGGGCTGGATCCCAGGACCCTGAGATCATGACCTGAGCCGAAGGCAGGGGCTTAACCCACTGAGCCACCCAGGCGCCCCAAGGCCTACTTTCATGTAACAAAACTCCCTTCAGTACATCCCTCCATGAGTTTTGACCTGCCAGCATAAACATCATTACGGAACATTTTCTTTCTCCCTCCCTCCATCCCTCCCTTCCCCTCTTCCTTTCTTCCAGGCTCCCTGCCCAGTGTGGAGCACACACAAGGCCTGAACTCCTGACCCTGAGATCAAGACCTGAGCTGAGGTGTGCCTGGGTGGCTCAGTCGGTTAAGCGGCAAGCTCTCAAGCAGACTCCCTGCTGGGAGTGGAGCCCAACTCAGGGCTCGACCTCACGACCCTGAGATCATGACCCAAGGCCAAAACGAGAGTTGAACACTTAACGGACTGACCCACCCAGAGGCCCCCAGAGCACTTTCTCTTGTTACTATTTTGAAATATAGACTCACAGGAAGTTGCAGAATTAGCCTGTCAAGTCCCATGAATCCTTCACCCGCTCTCCCCAGTGGTGACATTTTCTGTGACAGGGGTGTGATGTTAGCACCAGGAGGTTGGCACCAGTGCAACATTGGAAAGAGGCAGCAGGCCTGGCCCTGTTGAGCGGCCGAAAGCCTGAATGGGGGTGGGGCGTCCATTCCCAGCCCTGGTTTTACAACGCAGATAGACTCCTGTTGCTCATGCTCCTGGTGGCGCCCCCGTCACTGTCCTTGGCAGTGCCTGGTCTCCGTCTCTAGTTTTGTCACCAAAGTGTACTTCGAAAAGACTAACTTGCTGAATGGCTTTACTGAGCCCGCTGATGGTCTAGCAGATGCGAGTTTGAGGGGGAGCGGCTGTGGGGGAGCCTGCAGGTGGGGCTCCGCGGGTTTCCTGGCGTTGCCGGCTCGCTACTGAGAGAGAAGGAAGAGAGCTGTGCATGGGTGCAGCCGTGTCCCTCCCTGTCGCTGGCCTGGGCACCTGCCCACGGTTGCTGGGCTGCAGGAAGTGCCTTCCCAGCTGTGCCAGCTGCCTGCCTCCCCCCTCGGTGGGAGGGGCAGCTCCCCGGGGGCACTTGGACCTCTGGCCCTAATCTTAGTGGTGGTTGTGTTGTGCAAGCAGTCTTCCGGGACAGGGAGGGCAATGCGTGTGAGGTGTGGCTGCTCCCTGCGTGGGGCTGGAAGACACACTGGCCTCCCCTGGGCTGCCTGGGGCTTGGAGGGACTCGTGTGCAGCAGAAGTCCACTCACCCCCCTGCTGTCCACCCTCTTTCCCTAGCCATCGACGAGTACAAGCCCCAGGATGCCACCACCAACCCGTCCCTGATCCTGGCTGCGGCGCAGATGCCGGCCTACCAGGAGCTGGTGGAGGAGGCCATCGCCTACGGCCGGAGGCTGGGCGGGTAAGCTCGGGGCAGGGTGCCGTCGGTTTAGCTGCACCGCCACACGCTGGTTGGCTCTTAGACTCGGGGATGGGCCCTGGGTGTCTTCATCAGCCTCATCCGTGCGGCTTGCATGTGGTGCCACTGCCGCAGGGCGTGTCCAGTTCAGTGCCCAGTTTTGTTTCAAGGACTGTGCACCCCTGTAAACACTGCCCCAGTTAAGATGCACCCCAAAAGTCCATTCGTCCCCTTTCGTGGTGAATGTCCCAGCCGAGGCAAGCACTGACCTGTCGTTTGACCGTCTCGTAACAGCTTTGCTACAGGAAGACTCGCCCAGTGCAGTCCAGTTTTTTCTGGTAAATTTTTTCAGCTGTGCCATCACCACAATGCAGTCTAGAATGTTCCCTGGTGGCCCTGCTCCTCCCCTAGGCAACCACAGGCCGGTTCTACTCGCCCTCTCTGCGCCTTTTCCTGATGGCGCTCGAGGTCTCCGTGGGGGTGACCGTGCCCCGCCGGGTGGGGGCCTGCGGGGACCGAGGCACAGGCTGAGAGCGGGAGTCCGCCCTGCCCTCCGCCACATGGCCCGCCGCAGCCGGCCCCTCTCCCTCCTCTAGAGGCTTGTCAGGGGCCACGAGGCGGAGGGGTTCCGTCTGGAATGACGCGAAGCTCAGAGGCAGATGGTGGGCCCGGCTGCCTGCTGTGAACATCCTCAGTGCCCCCGAGCCGTGCCCCTCGATGAGTTTAAAGTGGTGGACAACATGCTGTGTGTTTGCCACGAGATGGAAAAAAAAGCAAGATGGAAGGGAAAGGAATTTGCTGCAAAGGAATGAGAGAATTTATTTGGTAGAATCCTGTGGACTTAAACTTAAAAGCTTTTGGCCTAATTTGTCTCGTTGAATTTCAGGTCGCAAGAGGAACAGATTACAAATGCTATGGATAAACTTTTTGTGTTGTTTGGAGCTGAAATATTAAAGAAGATTCCGGGCCGTGTGTCCACAGAAGTAGATGCGCGGTAAGGACTCGGGGTCGTGGGGGTCGAGGGGCAGAAGCCGCATCTGGCGTGGAGACGCAGCAGTGGCAGCAAGCACTCGGCCGCTCCCCTCAGAGAAACCGTGGTGGCCCTTCCTGCCTCGCGTGAGCTGGGTAGATCCCGGGGAGGAACAGGACCGTGCGGCGGGCCTCGAAGCTGCACCCCGCGTGGGGCTGGGCAGGCTGCGGGTGCCCACTTGCTCCTCCTCGGGGGGCGTCCGAGGTGCACGGCTTGACAGGGGGCCTCTCGTTCCTGCAGGTTGTCCTTTGACAAGGACGCCATGGTGGCCCGGGCCCGGCGTCTCATCGAGCTCTACCAGGAAGCTGGGATCAGCAAGGACAGGATCCTCATAAAGCTCTCATCCACCTGGGAAGGAATCCAGGCTGGAAAGTAAGGATCCCTCTGAGGAGGGGCCTGCTGGGGGCTCAGCTTCCATTCTGGGGCTGGGGTTGTGTGGCCACGGGCCCGCTCGACCCTCAGTCCAGAGAGGGCCAGCATGGGGGGGGTCCAGGTCACCACTGTCCGGAGACACGCAAGGCCCCTGTGGGATCCCCAGTCTCCCGTCCCCCCGTCTCCATCAGTTCTAAGAAGTAGCTTGTCGTTAAACCACACGTGTGCGGCGGAACCGCCTGGAGCCTTCCTCTGTGTGTTCTCGCCCAGAGAGCATGGACGCCTGTGCGCTCACTGGCCTGCCTGGCACCCGTGGCCGCTCAGCCACCCTGTTTCTGGCTCTCTAGCCCACTTGTTTGACGTCAGTAGAATCTCATGAGGTGGCCTTTCGTGTCTGGCTTCCCTCCCCTGCTGGCACAGGTCAGGGCTGCATCCCTGGTCAAGCTAATGTGCCACCGTGTCTACACGTTTTGTGTGTCCACTCACCCTTCCGTGGACACATGGCTGCGTCCACCCTTGGGGCTGTCACGAGTGTGCTTTTGGGAATAGCTGTGCACAGGTTCAGACACGTGTTTGCTCCCGTGGGCACCTCCGTGGGAGGGGGGTGCCGTGTGGGACAGTCCCTCTGTGCTTGGCCACCCCTTGGGCGACCCTGTGCTTCCCGCTGGTGTCGTCTGCGGCCCTACTCTCCTTTTCCATTTACTCAGTTTTTCTATTTGTCAGCACTGATTGGAAACTGTTCTGAGACTCCTAGAAGTTATTACTGACACCAGGTCAGCCGGTCCCGCTCATGCCCACCCTCTCCCCAGAGCCCCTGGCAGCCAGTCTCCTCAGTCTTCGAGCAGATAAACCAGGGTAGCGTGGCCAAGCCGGGAAGAATCTGCCAATGAAACAGAAACTCAGAGGAGGCTGCTGCTGCCAGGGTCTCGGGCAGCGGTGCCCATGGTCGCTCACACTGCTCAATGGAGGTCCAGATCACTGTGGGCCAAGTGCATCTGAGCCACTCCTGGGGCCGCGGCCACACGATTTCCTAAGGCTGCAGATGTGCCCCGCAGCACGGTCAGCAGTGCAAGGTGGTGTGGGGTGGGAAGAGGGGCCGGGGGCGTCCCTGCTTGGCAGTGGCGCTAAGCGGCCTCAGGGTCGTGCAGGTCGGCCCGCTTGCAGGTGAGCTCAGAGCGCTCTGCACGGATCGCTCGCCGCCAGGGCCGCCTCCCGGCTGGCACGGCTTTGTCTCGCGCCATCCTGGTGCTGGGGAGGAATGGATGGTCTCGTCCTAGGGGACTCTCCTCCTGGGCTGTTTCCTGCAGTCTGTGTTCCATCTCACACTCCGTAAAGTCACCCTCCCGGCACGCCCCACAGGTCGGGTCAGACCAGCGTGGCTGCTGGGTCCCACTGAGGCCTCCCGCGGGCACCTGCACCAGGCACGCAGGCCCTGGGAGAGGCTGGCCCTGCTGCAGGGCGCCGGGGCCTGTGCCGCCGCTACCACCGTGTCCGCGTTCCCTGCAGCCGTGCTTCACGAATGCTGCTGGGGGGCCACAGGGCATGGGTCCCTCTGACAATGTCCCCGGTGGATAGAGACACGGCCAGAGGGGCCTGAGCACAGGCTTAGCCGTCACAGCCCACTCCCCAGCTTGCAGCAGTGTGAGCACTGCCCGACAGGCCAGGCTCGACCCCGGGACGTCCCAGTGGATTGGGGGGCCGGCAGGGGGCGCCCGGGAGGCTGCAGGTCAGGGTGGCACGGAGCGCAGGTGGCCACTGCGGTGGGCGGGGACTCGGGGGTCTCTGGCGGCAGCCCCAGCCTAGGCGCACCGGCCTGGCCCAGGGAGACCTACCGTGGCTCTCAGGGGCTTGTTTTGGAAACAGGTTTATCAGGGAAGCCCGCCAGGCAGAGCGCCCACGCTGTGCTGACGGGCCGGTGTCCCCGCAGGGAGCTGGAGGAGCAGCACGGCATCCGCTGCAACATGACGCTGCTCTTCTCCTTCGCCCAGGCCGTGGCCTGCGCGGAGGCGGGGGTGACCCTCATCTCCCCCTTCGTGGGCCGCATCCTTGACTGGCACGTGGCCAACACAGACAGGAAGTCCTATGAGCCCCCGGAGGACCCGGGTGAGCTGCCTGTTGAAGGAACGGGGTGGGGGGCGCGCAGCCAGCCTGGGGGTACAGCCGGGCGGAGGGGGCACAGCCTGGCGGCTCTGGGCCTCACCCTGGGCGGGCACTGCCTCCGGCACCCTCAAGGCCATTGGGAGCACCGTGTGTGTGGCCCCAGGCGTGAAGAGCGTCACCAAGATCTACAACTACTACAAGAAGTTCGGCTACAAGACCATCGTCATGGGCGCCTCCTTCCGCAACACCGGCGAGATCAAAGCGCTGGCCGGCTGCGACTTCCTCACCATCTCGCCCAAGCTCCTGGGGGAGCTGCTCAAGGACCGCAGCGAGCTGGTGCCTGTGCTGTCGCCCAAGGCGGGTAAGCCCTCTGCCCCTTGGCTGGCGGCCGCCTCCACCCTGGTCTCTGAGCGTGGAGGGGAGGGACTGGCCCGAGGCTGCCGGTCCCCTGCCCGCAGAGCGAGCTTTGCCGGGGCCCTTCCGAGGTGCCGGGCGGCCCGACCCCACAGGAGCTGGGACACACGGGGGTGCGGGCGGCTGTGGGAGGCCCCGGTGCCTGTCCCCCGCAGCGCAGGCCAGTGACCTGGAGAAGATCCAGCTGGATGAGAAGGCCTTCCGCTGGCTGCACAACGAGGACCAGATGGCGGTGGAGAAGCTCTCGGACGGGATCCGGAAGTTTGCTGCCGACGCCGGGAAGCTCGAGCGGATGCTGGTGGTGGGCGCCCCACACTCGGGGGCGGAGCTGGGGGTTGTCGACTCCCCTGGCCACCTAGACTGTGGCCCAAGGCTTCGGGACCCCTCCTGCAGCAGCCCTGGCAGGGGCCACGTGCGTACGCCCGCTTCTCACGCTCTCCCTTTCTCCCCTTCTAGGGCCGCATGTTCAGCACAGAAAACGGAAAATAGGGCCACACCTGGGCCGGGCCACAGATCTGGGCTGTCTGAATCGGGGCCGATTGCACATGCCTTGTGATGAATTCTGCATTTTTTACCAGTCGGGGCAGGGATGGATCATAGAGTCAACATAAAATTTTGCCTAATTCATTCGCTCAGTCATTTCTCTTGTGCCACGTTCCTGTTGCTGGTCCAGCGCCCCCTTCCCCTGCCAGCTGCCCTGGCGCTCGGCTCCGTGGGAGGGGTGGCGCCACCTCGTGGGCACGACTGGTGTGTGCAGGCTCTCAAGCCGCCGCTGCCTGGTGCCCTGCTGCAGGGGCAAAGGGCTTGGTGGGGGTGCGCCCGCCCCCGCCCCCCACCCAGGTCTGTGCAGATGGAGCCAGGTGTCAGGAACAGGCCTGCTGAGACTAAAGGACCAAGCACTGATGCCCAGATGCCCTGGCATCCGGTCTCCGTCCACCCAGGCTGGCAACTAGCTCTGCAGAGGCCCCTTGGCCACCTCCCAAGAGCAGGAGCGGCAGGACACACACTGCAGGGCCTTGAAGAGGGGACGCACTGCAGGCGCCCTGGCCTGGCCCCAGCAGGTCTGTCTGGCCTGTGCTGAGCGCAGCCCCCAAGGTGTGCAGGGGGCAGCGGGGTGTCCCAAGTCCTGGGCAAGGCTTTGCACCTCTGGCTTTGTCCCAGCGCTCAACAGGCAGGCGGACGGCCAGCTGCTCAGCAGGCCGCACCCCAGGACTTGCAGGTCTGGGTCACACGTGCGTGCACGCATAGCTAACACCAAGCCCGCCCACCCACTCATATGTACAAGCTGGTGATCTTAATACCTCGAGCCTTGCGGACCACCGAGATTGACTGGTTTAAAGATTTTACTGTTTGAAGCAGTCGACACCCCACGTGGGGCACAGACTCCCCTTGCCACCCCGAGACACAGGTGTGCGCTCCAGGAGCCAGCCGGGTGCCCTGACCCCAGCTTTAGGACATTCCCATCCCCCCAGAAGGAGGCATCGTGTTCATGTGCACCCCTCACCCCCCAACAGCGACTCTGTTCTGTGTAATGGACTCACACACACCCGAGGTCTGGCTTTGCAGGCCACGGTCCAGATTCGGTCTGCGCGATGCTCCCAGGACCCCATTCCTCTTCCGGGCCAAGTGACGTCCTAGCACACGGCTACTCGCGCTGTCTGGCAGTGACGGACACTTGGGTCAGGGAAACTACGAGTTGTTAAGTCGCTCTGTAAGGCAGATGCTGCTGTCACCGGCACTCACGGGTCACTCCTGTGGGGCTGTGGGTTACTTCCGCTGGGTGCAGGGAACAGGATTGTGGGGGGCCCTGCCCTGCACCGACTCGGAACGCTGGAGTCATCTGGCCGAGCTTGGCGAGTGCTGGTAACGCTTTACAGATCACAAGAGACGGAGCTCACATGGCACGAACTTTACAACAGCTTGTCCAGAGAGGTCGACAACCCCGTGGTGGTGACTGAGGCCCGGAGGACCCAGGCCTCAGTGCAGTCGGCCAGCCGGGCCGTGGCATCAGGAGCCCCTGACACGGTGCCCCCAGAAAAACTCCAGAGGAGCGGGGCTGCATCTCCACGCTCTGTGGCGCGGGGGAGGCACCGCCTCCTTCCCGTCTTCCGTGCCGGGGGCTCAGATGCAGCAAAGCCGCACAAACCAAGTCGGGGAGGGGCACACGCCAAGGTGGGGCGCAAGAGGACCTGCCCAGCCCCTGGAGGCCCACGAGCCCAGAGGGTGAGTGGCCACGTCGGGATGGAGCACCCCCCGCACAGGCCTGTTGAGGCCTGGCTCTACACATAGGTGTAGACCGAGGGGCACCGCTCCAGGGCTCCCGGCCAGCAGGACCTGCACTTTGGTCACTCTACCTCGAAAGCTCTGGGGCAGCTGCAAACCCACACACCACGTGGGCAGGGCTCTAGGCGAGCAGTGCTGCTTTCTAAAGACCCAGCAGTTTCAGCATCCGAAGCAATGGCCTCACACGGTGTTACTGTCACACTCTGAACCCACACACACGGCAAGGATTAAAATCAGGGCTGCTCCTTCAGCACCGAGTGGTCTGGGGCCCGCCTGGGGGCCGGGAGCCTGTGTCCCTCACAAGCTGCCCCCTGGCCTTGGGCAAATGGGAAGTGCCGAGCCAGCCCCAGGCAGCTGGACCACAGCTTCCCCCACCAACACCTACAGGAGTGGGGGGCAGCACAGAGGTCTGGGCCCTGTCTTCACCACACACAATGGGGTCCTGGCACCACCACCAGAGAGACTGGTCAGGGAGGACAGGGACAGGCAGAGGGGAGGGACCAGCCAGCAGGGCATAGGAAGACCAAAGGATCCAAGACAAACTCGGGGACCCCCCACGGCCGACTCCCACAGACCAACTGTCTGAGCCAAGCTCATGTGGAATTCTCAGAGACGACCTGACGGCCCTGAGCCCCTCCACTACTCTGCCCCAGGGAAAGCAAGTGGCCTGGGCGTGGGGAGGGCGGCCCCTCCCCCAGAGCTGACACTCCTCTGGGCTAATTCTCAGAGGCCTCCAACAATCCCGCTGGGTCCAGCTGGGCATCCAGAAGTCACTCTCGGGCTGTCATGGAGGCGGGGTCCCTGGAGGCCTGATGAATCCGGTCGTCTAGAGGGGGCAGCGTCCACTGGCAGGCAGGAAGCCATCTCATTTCCTACAGGACGGGTCCGGTCGAGGCTCAAGTTCCAGCAAAGGGCTGGTCAGGAACCAGGTCCCTGCCCCCCCACGCCGTCCACAGCTCCTCACCGGCCACCGCAGAGAAAGAGCAGGTTGTGCACAGCTGGGACAGTGGAGCTGGCATTCTGGCCTGTGACCAGGTGGCGGTCCAGCACCACGTGCACGGCGTCAGGCTCACTGGCTGTAGGACGTCCCGAAAGCGTGGGCTTCAGGCAGGCTCACAGGCCAGGCGCACCCTGAGAACCGGCCCCCTTCCCTCTCAGGGGCCCCCCGAGCGCCAGGCAGCCTGCCTGGGTCTCAGCTGTGGCCCCTGGCCAGCGTCTCCCCAGCCCCGGCTCACCACTGAAGCTGGCGCCGGCGTCCTTCACGAAGTCCTCCACGATGAGGGGCAGGCGGGCAAAACCAGGTGCCCTGACGAGCTCGTACACAGAGGGCTGTTGGGGAGCGGGTTCCCACCCCCAGGTCAGGGCACCACAGCGCCCACAGTTGCCCTCCCCCAGCACAGGGCCCGTAAATGCACTGAGCAGGCAGCCTCAAGCTGAGCCCCCAGCGCACAATGGGGAGAACAGCAAGGCACAGAGCCCTGGGAGGGGTGTGGAGAGGCTACAGCTGGCCCGGGGTCGCAGGGGCGCACACTGAGGTGGTGCTCCTGCCCTCTCCTCCCCCAGCCCCCTGCACCACCCGCCAAGCTGGCCTCCTACAGCCCCAAATGGTCAGGCTTCAATCCTTGCACGTTAGATCTCCCTCCGGTCCTGTCTGGCCAGGATCCCTCTCCAACTCCAGGCCCTGCACCCAAACTTCCTGGCCCCAAAGGGTATCGTGCACATGACAGGCACTAAAACCAAGTCAGCTCCTTCCTTGGCACCCCAAAGTTGCCCGTGCCCCACTAAGAGCCCCCTGTGCTTCCCTCCCCATGTCCAGAGCCACGGGCCATGCCCTGGAGGCCACCCTGGATGTCAGCAGGGGAGGGGATGGGAGAGCAAGCAGCACAGCTACCAGCCTTTGGTCCCGGTCTGGGCAAGTGACTGTCCCCCTGCCAGAGGGGACAGTCCCTGAGTTTTCAGGCACATATACAGGTCTCTGATGCCTGGGTCCATCCCTTGTGCAACACTTACCCCTGTGATGCTGTAGCCCTGGAAGACCCAGGATCGGTCCTCGTGGGTGGCACAGCACAGAGCTGCGACGCCATGGCCAACCGCACAGATGGGCTCTGAAAGGAAGAGAAGATCTAAGGCCGTGGACAACCCCCCGGGGGCCCCTCCCCTCTCCCGACACCTCCTGCCTCCGAGCTCCCTCCCCACCAGTCAGCTTCTGCACGGGGACTAGGCTTGGTTCACAGCTGCTTCCTCAGGTTTTGGCCAGAGCAGACACAGGCAGTCACAGGGTGTGGCAGGCCCATGACCAAGCCGCAGCAGACCCACGGCTGGGCGTGGCGGGCAGTGGTGGATGTCCCCGCCCCTGCACGGCTGCAGCCCACCTGTGAACACCATCCCTCCATGGTCCCTCCACGGTCCCTCCGGAGCCCCAGCCCTGCCCGACAGTCACCCAGAGACCTCCCCGAGGTCGGGTGGGCGCACGGGCATTCCCACGGTGGCAGTGGCCAGGAACAATCACTCTCTGTCCAGACCATGCTGGGAACGGGAGGCCCTGCTCCCACTAACAAAGGACGCTGTGTGGAGCCCCTGCGTTTCTGTCTGCTGGTCCCTAACAAGCATCCTGTCCCCATCAGGCCAGGCAGCATGCCACATCTCCACAGCACAGCCTTTCTTCCAGCCCCCGCTGGCCTCAAACCCTGAACCCAATGAGGAACAAAACCAGCATGTTGGCCACTCACCTCAGAGGGAGCTGCGGGGGGCAGCCACAGGCCCCCATGGAACACAGGCAGAGGGCACACAGAAGGAGCGACCTGAGGGGCACCCCACTTTGAATGTGTGCATCCCCGCGGACAGCCCAGTACCCTCATGCCCTCTGGGGCCAAAATCGGAGGCTCCTCCCATCTGCCCTGTCTGTCCTGAAACATCCCCACTGACCTCTCCCATCTGCTGGCAGAGCCCCGTTCCTCATTAACCTACATACCCCCATCCACACCCCAGTCCCACACGTCACCTACTGTTCTCCGAGCGGAAGTGCTGGAGGATGCGGGCCAGGGAGCCACTGCTGGCCAGGTCGGCCAGGGCCCCGGGACAGCTGGGAATCAGGAGGGCGTGGTACCGGGCACCTGTGGGGAGATCACAGGCAGGGCAGTCACCGAGAGCGGGGCTGCTGGCTGGGATCAGCCCCCCAAGAGGACCAGTCAGATGCCATCATCTGTCATTTCTCCCCACACACACTAGGCATCCCAAGACCCACAAGCCCTCCCTGACTTTTCCGTGTTTCCCTGTGCCACCCACCTCCCTCCTCTAGACAGAGAACTCTGGGCCCAGGATTCTGGATGAATGCTGCCCTGGACAGTCAAGCACTTTGTGGCAAGCCAAGTACATCAGAAGCAGAAGCGCGGGAGCACTGTGGAGGCCACAAACCCACCTAGAACCCCCACACCCCAAAGCCCCAAGGTCTCAGCAGCCTGGGCCCCTCACCATCAATGGACTCCAGCTTGGCAGGGCTGGCGTACGCCTTGAGGCGGAAATCCTGCACCCAGCGAGCATTGCCCTCATTCACATCCACGAAGTCCATGGTCTTCCCCTGTAAGAGCACCAGGGGCCGCAGGTCAGCGGCAGACACCCCACTGTTGGCTTACGGGGGCTTGAAATGCCGACAAGAGCTTGGGGACAGCCCAGACCCCTCACCCAGCCATGCCACACCCCACCCCCAGCTAGCCCCAGCTGACCCTCAGTCCACCCCCTATAAAGTGCACCCACCGTCCACCTGGGGACGACCACAGAAGTATGCAAAGTGACAAACACGTAACCCACTGCTGCTGTGACCCCCAGTCCCATGCCAGAGAAGGGCAGAGAACCCCAGGTGGAAGGCCTGTCCCACCCTCACTCTTACATGCAGGGGCTGACCATGGACGAAAGGTCTCCCTTGCCAGAGGTAGGGCCAGAACCCAGGAAACAGGAACCAGAGCTTGATCACCTCAACAGCCCCCTAACCCTCAGCCCTACCACCTCCCTTGGAGTCACACCAACCTCAGGCTCCCTGCTTCTCCCTGAGAGCGACAGCACTCTTCCCAGACTCAGCCCCCCAAAAGGTACGGGCCCCATGGGCCTGGCTGGACTCACCCCAGGGGTGGCCACCTGTAGGTTGAAGGCGGCGCTGGCCAGCGTGAAGCAGTGAAGGAAGGACTGGGCAGACACACCTGCAAAGTCAACACGGCTCTAAATCGGGCACTACTGGACCCTGTGGGCAGGAAGAGGGGCATGACAGTCCCTGCTCCGGACACCCTCAGGGTCTTCTGGTCCCCCACCTCACCATGCTGGGGCAGCAGCCCCAGCCCCCAGGCCCCAGCCCCTGCAGGATGGGCTCTCTGCCCAGCCTGGCCACGAAAAGCCTCTCCAGAAGGCAGACTCAAATGCAAGGTCCCCAGGTGCAGTCACGGAACCACCAGCGACCCAGCCGGCCCCCACCCCCGGCATTCAGCCAGGAGAGGTAACAGAGGGCGAGACGTGCGTCCTCAGATGCGGGGCTGCGGCCCAGTGTCGGCAGGAACACGGGAGCATCCCGACCCCCACGGGCTGGCCTCGCCCCTGTCCTCACTTTAGGACACTTGGCCGCTGCTCACAGAGCTCCTGGCTCCTGCCCACAACGCCCAGTGCAGCTCACAGCCCTCTTCTGCCCACTCCGGTCCAAAACATTCCCCGCTGCCGGGGGCTGTGGCCCCACCAGGGACATCTGCTTCCAAACGGGCACCTTTATGTCCATCCTGGACCGAATCCCTAAACCTCAGCTTGCCCTCTGCCCAGCCCTGCGCGCCGCTGGGTGTCCAACCATCCGCGGACTCTGCCTAATTCTGCCCTGTTCCTTGAACCCGGCTTCACCCCTCCTCCAGGGTCTCTGCAGGGCCCCCTCCTGCCCTCAGTGCCCTAGTGGCCTTTTCAGAGCTGTGTCCCCTCCCCATGGCACAGCCACGCCAGTCAACCCTCCTCACCCTTACCCCACACCTCGATGGTCACCCCCACCTGCCGCTCCAGGACAGAGCCCCACTCCTGACGGCTCCTCCCACCCACGCGCTGGGCACGGCGACGCTTCCACCTGCAATTCTCCCAACCTTGCCCACTTGGGCAGCTCGAGTCCGGGAAGGCTCCAGAGCCAGACCCCGGGTCCCGACCCTGGGCTCTCCGCCACGCGACCTTGGGCTCGCTGCTTCCGTCTGACGAAGAAAGCGCAGGCGAGGGCCTGGGAAGCGCTCAATCGGGCGCCTTCCGGCTGGTCAGTCAGTCAGGCGGACCTCGGCACCGGCCGTGTGCCCTGCGGGAGCCGCACGCCGGCGCCCCGGTTCCTCACACGGCAGGACGCAGGGGTTCTCCGCCCCCGGGACAGCCCCTCCCCAACCCCTCACGCCCCGGCCACAGGCTCACGGCCACCCCCGCGGAAAGGCCCACGGTCCCACCGGCCGGCTGCCCAACCTCAGGCGCGCCGGAACACAGGCCAGCCCGCAGCTCCTCCGACAGCCTACCGCCCCCCACCACAGCCCGGCCGGCGCGTCCAGCACGGCAAGCCCCGACGCGTGACGCACGGAGGCCCCCAAGGGCCAGCACCCTCCGCCGCGAGGCGGCACCCGCTCTCCTCCCACAGGAGCGCCGCGCCCCGGGTCCCCCCGCAGGAGGCCAGGGACGCCGGCGCCGCTCCCCTTCCAAGGTGGAAGCGCCGCAAGGGCGAACCGCTCGGGGTCGGCGGGCCTACCGGCCGCCGCCGCCACGCAACACGTTCGCGAGCCTCACCCTCCGCGGCGCCGCTGGCGACTAGGAGGCAGGCGGGCCGGCTCGGGAGTCGCTCGGACGCCATGGCATCCTCCAGAGCCGGCGCGGCTTGCGCGTGCGCGAAGCGTGCGTGCGCGTGCGCGTGTGAGTGTGCGCGCGGGGGGGGGTGCCGGGAAACGCCGGTCACGTGCTACGGCGCCTGGAAGTGGGGCCGCGGGCAGCGCCGGGCGCATGCGCAGTGTCTCCTCTTGCTCGGAGCCACCCCCTAGCTTGGTTCCGGGACTGGCGGTGCCGGCCGGGCTAGGGGGCGCGGTGCCGGGGGCATGGGGGCAGGGGGGGCGGTGTCGGGAGGGCAGCAGGTAGGTGCGGGAAGCGGGACGGGGCCGCCGGGGCGGGGGGAAAGGCTGGGGGTCGTGCTGGCGGGGCTCAGAGCTTGGCCCCAAGGCGGCGGGAGACAGCGTGGGCCGACTTTCCCGGCCCGACGCCTCAGCAGCCTTGAGCAGACCCCTGGCCCAGTCCCTGGTCGCAGTCAGGAACACGGTGCCTTTCCCTTTTCGTCGTCCCTTGGGACAGGAGCGTGAACCAGGAGAGAGGACCCCTGCCCGTGAACGAGGGTGCCCGTCCCGTGGATGATGGTCCCTGCCTCGTGGATCTGGGCACTTTACCCTGGATCACTGAGAGTCTGGAGACACAGCATGGAATGCGCGGATGCGCGGGGCAAAGCGCCTTCCCAAGGGGGCTCACGTCCTGCAGGTGGGGGCTTCGAACATGGGTTCACAGGTGACAGTAGTGGAGTGGGCCGGCCAGCGGGGAGAGGGGGTGGGAGGGTGGCCAGGTCAGTCGGGAAAATGGGAGGCCAAGAGTTTAAGGAGGCCGGCCACTCCCCTAGGGCAGAGAGGGTGGGGCTGCGGCGGTGGGTGCTTGTGTGGGCAGAGGTGGGAGTCTAGAGATCAGGGGGGTCTGCAGGTGTCTGCGGGGCCAGGAGGGATGGGTTCTGCCTCCAGGATGGTTGTGGGGAGACAGAGGCATCCAGGGTCGCTGGGGTTCAGCTGAGTCCCTGGAAGAGGATGGGTGTCCCTTCCTGAGATAGTTCTAGGTGCTGAGTCTGGTGAGGAAATCAGGGTGCCGTTGGGCAGAGCTGCATCTTGAGCACTGCTTCCACGGCTTCCACTGACTGTCTGGGAGACACACGGGTCAGCTGCAGATTGTTAGGTGGTCTCTAAGGCCTGGGCCTGGGAGGAGGGAGGCAGGTAGAGGGCCTTGGGCACAGGCTGGTGGTAAAGAGGAACAGACCCACCCCTTGACCCCCACAGGCCACCTTCCAGGAACCCCTGCTTCAGGCAATAGGGTTTCCTCGAGGTCTAGCCAGCCTCAGTTCTGACTAAAGAAACCTTTGTCATGGGTAAAAAATGCCAAAGTGGCCGAGGCCAGGCCAAGGACCTCTACTCTCCTGGGCACTCCTACCTCCATGACCACCGGCTCTGTCCTCTGCCTGGCGAGGCCGCACGCTCCCACAGCTCCTGACTACCAGCAACCCCCAACCTCAGCAGGATCCTCCTCTTATGAGTGAAGTAGAAGCTTGGGGCTCCCAGCATTGGTAGGGCCTTAGGACAGGGGCCAGGAGCTGTGTGGGTGAGTGGAGGACTTTGGATGGAGACCCACAAGCCTGAGGTCATAGGCTAGGCCTAGCCACAGAAAGAGCTTTCTGGGTTTAGGAGGGCTCCCCACGTGGGCATTCGTGGGATCCAGGGGCTGGAGATGCCAGGCTGCAGCGGGGGCCATGGGACCATCCTGCAGGCCCAGCCCCCACCACACCACCCCGGGGCCGCCCTGACACCCACCTCCTCTTGCATCACCGAACTTCATTAGGCCAGGCCGCTCCCCTCTGCCACTAAGAGGACAGACGCGGTAGCTGGGCTGTGGCCCTGTACCACGAGGCTGATGCGTGCAAGTGGGAGCATGCGTGCACAAGTGCACTCTTGTGCTCAGAGGCAGTGTGCGCTCCACTGTACACCTAAGTCCTTGCAGAACACTTCCAGGATGGACCCACCTGCCTGAGCGGGCTGACGGCCGAGCCCATGTCCTGTGTGTGTATGTCACCCCAGCCCCAGTCCAGGGCAGCACGTTTGCCTGGGTCAGTGGCTCCCAGCACATGCAGGGCTATGAGGGTCCAGGTAGCTCGTGGCATCTGGAGTTGAGGTGGGCAGGCTCCACGGGGCAGATGTGGTGGTATGGGGTCTTGGTCCGGGTCTGGCAGCGGCCTGCCTCTCTATGTGTGCCCCTGTGGGCAATGAGGACCGGACGAGAGGGAGCCAGAGGCCCTGTCATGGTGACTGGGGTTAGCCCTTAGCAGGGCTGCCCCCGACGTGAGGCTGTGTCTGTTGCCCTCTTTACCCACACCGTCCTGCTGGCTTGTCTCTCCACTGCCTGAGCGAGTTCCCATTCCATTGAGTTGGCCCCTTGCCCCTTCTGCCCCCTCAGCCCTGGCAGGCGAGGAGGGGGATGCTCCTGCAGCCCAGCCTTGGGCAGGATTGGGATTCCCGCAGGTGGATCAGTGGGCAGTTAGCTCTCCCTCCCAGGGCAGAGCCCAGGAGAGCCTCAGGGACGGCTCTGCACCCTGGCCCACGTC
Source organism: Lontra canadensis (assembly GCF_010015895.1). Taxonomy (NCBI): domain Eukaryota; kingdom Metazoa; phylum Chordata; class Mammalia; order Carnivora; family Mustelidae; genus Lontra; species Lontra canadensis. The sequence continues at coordinate 11,327,508 of NW_022631060.1, read as the reverse complement.
TGGATGGCTATCTCCTGGGAAGGATCCAGGCCTGGGGGGAACGGGCCTTCCCCTCCAATACCCCTTCGTCCATCCCCAGGGCCTCGCCAGTGTCACAGCTGAGGCCCTGAGGTGTGGGGCTCGTGGGCACGGAGTCCTAGGGCATCAGCCAATAGTGACTGCCCAGGAGGAGAAGGGAAGGGCCAGGGAGGGGGCTGGGGCCGGGGCCCCCAGGGCTCTGCTGCTGCGGAGTGATGCCCTTGAACCCAGGGTTTTGGTTTTGCTCAGGGACCCTGAAACATGAGGTGCAGGGTGTCCCATGACATGTTCTCAAACACCAGTCGGGTTCATGGTCTCATTCCTGTCTCTGCACATCGCTCCAGATGGAACAAGGATGGTTGGGGGGGCGTTCTCGGGGGCCTTTCCAGTAGGCACTGCCAGAGTCTCAGGACCCCTAGCTCTCTTGCTACCTTCCTTTCCAGAGTGTGCCTGAGCCGGTCCCCCCGGGAGCCTTCCCACTTGCTCCTCCCTCTGAAATGCTGGAGCTCCTCTTTGTCTGGCGAACTCCTAACTGTCCTTCAAAGCCCCTGGGCACCAGGGGCACCGTTTGCCCTGTGCTCCCTTTCTGAGAAACCCCCCTAAGCTCACAGGGCTTCCTGAGTGCCCCCCCATTAGGTGAGCCTGACTGCTGGGTGGACCTCAGACAGGAGACTTGGGACAGGGCTCTTTCTCAGGGCTGGTGTGTCATGGGCAGCCCTGCTGGCCAGACTGCTGGCCAGGGTACCCGTGTCCTGGGCCCAGCTGCATCCTTCTTTCCAGCAGTGCTCAGGCTTTGGGCACTTTGGCTGGGGCCGGGGGTGGGATCTAGAGACTTAGAGCCCAAGCACTAATGCAGACCCTGAACCAGACAGCAGAGGGTGGCCTCCGCTAAGGGCATGGGGCTGCGGAAGCTGGGGCAGTGGGCGGGGAGCACCGGGGTCCCTTCACCTTCATCACGTAGGGCGAAGTGTGGCCCAAAGATGTCAGCCAAGTGGGCAGGCAGTTTGGTGACCTGGAGTGGGGTGGTAATGGCAGGGAGGCTGGCTGCATCCTGCCCAGGACATTAGGACAGGGCTCCATGCGTAGGTGGGAGGGTCCACAGGAGTGTCTGAATGGGGTTCCTCTCAAACACACCTCCAGGTACCACTGTGCTGGGTGGGGGACAACGGCCACCCACACTCAGCCTTTCTTCCCGCTGGCCAGGGATGGTTCCCAGCGATGTCACCGCAGCACCCTCCGCAGGACCGCAGGGGCCGAGCTGCTGTCCTGCCCCGACAGTTGACCGTGAGCTGAGGCTGGCAGGTGGACACTGCTCACCAACCCTCTGACAGCCTCACCAGACCTCCCTGCGCCAGAGACACCGGGCCAAGATGTCCAGGCACTGGGCATCAGAAACAGCCACTGGGACACAGGGAGCCTCCGCCTGTCTGGCCCAGGGACTAGGGGTGAGGTCAGGGAGGCCCCGAGCCGGGGAGCTGGGGGTGGGCACTGAAGATCCCGGAGTCAGGACTGGCCCGCAGCAGCTGGGGTCAGTCCCCAGAGCCAAGCTCTCTGCCACCTGTGCCTTCGGTGGGGGTATCGGTCACTCTGCCTCCATGATGGAAGAGAGGTTCCAAAGGACCCCACTTAGCCCCAGGCCCCTCTCTGTGGGGGAGGGCAGGGTCTGGAGACAGCGGCCAGCTCCACTCCCTGGTCACGCCAAGAATGCATTCCAGGATGGGACTCCCCAGAGAGGGACTGTACACTCCGGGGAGGGAAGGGGTGCTAGACAGAAAAACGAAGTGGAGCCCCCCCCACATACCTCTTCTGCGTCCTTATAACCTTGACCACCCGTACCCTCCGAAGCCCACATGTGGTGCAACGTGGCACAGCCTGGCAACAGGAAGACATCAGGTCCTGGTACCACGGCCCAGAGCCCAGGTCTCTGGGGAGTCCCTGTAGTGCCCGGGGGTGGGGGTGGGGGCAGGGTGTCCCTCTGACGGTGCCCAGCCGGTGGACACCTCTGTCCCAGGACACGATGCTCCCACCTGAGTTTTCCTGATGGCCTTGAAAATTTGATTTGTATTTATAGTACGTACTTTTTTTTTTTTTTAAGATTTTGTTAATTTATGACAGAGAGAGATAGCGAAAGAGGGAGAAGCAGGCCTCCCTGAGCAGGAAGCCCGACGCGTGGCTCCCAGACACTCTATAGTACCTACTTTTTTTTTTTTTTAAGATTTTATTTATTTATTTGACAGACACAGATCACAAGTAGGCAGAGAGGCAGGCAGAGAAAGAGAGAGAGAGAGAGGAGGAAGCAGGCTCCTTGCAGAGCAAAGAGCCCGATGCGGGACTCAATCCCAGGACCCTGAGATCATGACCTGAGCCGAAGGCAGAGGCTTAACCCACTGAGCCACCCAGGCGCCCCAGTACCTACTTTTTAAAAGAGATTTTTTAGGGGCACCTGGGTGGCTCAGTGGGTTAAGCCTCTCCCTTCAGCTCAGGTTACAGTCTCAGCGTCCTGGGACTGAGAGCTGCATCTGGCTCCCTGCTCAGAGGGGAACCTGCTTCTCCCCCTCATCCCCTCTCCCCTCTCCTCCCCTCTTCCTGCTCACTCATCTCCTTCCTGATGTCAGTATCTTTGTCTCTCTCTCTCAAAAACAAAAACAAAAACCAGCCTTGGACATCGCTAAGAGTTTGCTTATTTTGGAAAGGTCCCTACTCAAGTGTAGGAGCACAGTGGGATGGAAGCATCCAAACCCCACACGGACCCCCGAGACCCGGTTAAGCTAGTCTCACATCCCCAAAGAGGGGATTCCAGGAGCTGAGTGTGCATGGGAAATCAGGAATAAAGAAACAGGGGCGCCTGGGTGGCTCAGTGGGTTAAAGCCTCTGCCTTCAGCTCAGGTCGTGATCCCGGGGTCCTGGGGTCGAGCCCCGCATCGGGCTCTCTGCTCAGCGGGGAGCCTCCTTCCCCCCCACCCCGCCTACTTGTGATCTCTGTCTGTCAAATAAATAAATAATCTTAAAAAAAAAAAAAAAAGGAAACAGGAGATCATCACCAAGTGCTACCCTAAATCTACCCTGACAGGTGGCTGGTGTTAGCCGACCCCAGGCTCTGCACAGGCCTGGTTGTGTTGGGAAGTGAGAGGTGGAGGCCACAGCAGGCCAGCGGGAACCGTGACGTCCTGGGCTCCCTTGGACCAGCTGATGGAGAAGAAGTAACTTTGGATCTCTAGCTTATTCACACACAAAACCTAAGGTCCACAGATAGGCTGAGACATGACATGTACTAAACATGTGCAAATGCCAAGAATATTAGCCTGGAAGGAGGAAGAGCTCCTTCCTTCCGACCGCGATTTCCAGAGCGCACACGGTAAGGGGCACGGGAGTCCATGTGACGACCTCAGACTTTAGAACTTCTGCGCTCAGGAAACAGAGCAAAAGGGAAGCCAGCCGCTGGGTAAAGATGTCTGCAGTGTGACGAAGGCTTGGTAGGCACAACAAGCGGAGAAGTCCTCCAAATGAATGAGAAGGCACTCCGTCCAGCAGAACGGACAAATGGCATCAAGAAGAGTCACAAAAGGCAAGGCCCAAATAGCCAGGAACTTTGTGAAAAGAAGTACATTAGAGCCGTGCAGAGAGAAACAACCAGAAGAGGTGGTCGGACTCACACGGTCTGCATGTTTCCCCCCTACCCGGGGTGGGGGGAGCGGGGCCCTCGCCGCTGTGTGAGACGCAGCCCCTGCGGTCTCGAGAGAGGAGCCCGTCCCTGTCTGCAGCAGCATCAACTCACCACAGTGGGAAGGGGGAGCAGCGAAACGTCTGTCGACGGACAAGCGGGCGAACAAAATGTGGTCTATCCATCGACGGAACATAAAGCAGCCTCGGGAAGGAAGAGCGTTTGGGCGCCCGCCGTAGCGCGCGTGGACCTGGGGGACGTGATGCGGAGTGAAACAGGCCGGACACAGGGACAAACACTGCAGGATCCCACCCAGATGGGGTCCCTGGAGTCTCCAGATTCGCAGGGACAGAGTGGACGGTGGGCACCGGGGCCGAGGGAGGGATGGGGGTCAGTGTCTCAGGGAGACGGTTTCCATTTGAGAGGTTGGAAAGTCCTGGACATGGTTGATGGGGACGGCTGCACAACAGGAATGTGCTTCGTGCCTGAGCCACGCACTTGATGTGGCTAAGGTGGTAAATTTTGGGTTCTGTGTATTTTACCGCAATAAAACAAAAACCAATAAAACAAAAACAAACAAAGATATGTTTGCAGCACACACACAGCCCACCCTAAAGACGCCGGGCACAAGGGCCATTACAAGGATTTTCATCACTGCCCTATTTGGAAATAAGCTCAGTGTCCTGTGAACTGGCGAACAAGGCGGGGCGGGGGCAGGGCAGGGGGCGACCTCCAGTGGAATGACCGTGTCGAGGGCCAGGCTCTGGGCTTCCAGTCGAAGATGACAGAGCACGTCCTCACAGTCACCTCTGCTGGCTGCAAAAATTTTCTAAAATATCAGGGGGTTTGTTTCTGAGATGCAAGCCACCGAACGGAGACAGTGGGAGAGGGGACTGCCCAGCCGAGTGGGGTGGGTGGTCTGATGAGCACCGCAGCAGCCCCAGCACCTGTGGGGCAAAGGGGCTGGAGGCTGGACCCTTGGGCCAGGTCTGCCCTGCCCCGCAGCAGCCCACCTTTTGTGGCAGGCTCTGGCCAGGTAGCTCAGGGACTGGAGCAGCCAGTGGTGTGGGGGTCAGGAGGAGGTCCCAGGACTCGGAGGAGGCAAGTGTCTGGACAAGGCCGCCAAGCCCGTTTTGGACCTTCTCACTCCCAGAAGTTTCTCTGGACTTGCCTGGGCCTGATATGCGGTACAGGGAGCGGGTGTGCCACTCTGGGAGGGTGGGTACCAGGAAAAGAAGGGAAGGGCGTGCCCCCAACACGTGAGCTACAAGAGGCTGGGGACAGGAGGGGCCAGAGTGACAGAGCCCACAGGAGCACTTCTGGGCCCAGCAGGGCCTTGCTTCTCCAGACCCTGCCCCTACAGCCTTGCGCACGGCTGGGGGCGCAGGCAGACCAGACTAGTCGGTCACCTGGTCAGAGTGGGCTCAGGGAGCTGTGGGCTATGGGGTGGCAAGAGGAAAGCCCATCTCCCCAGTCTCCTCTGTGCCCCGCACAGATGGGGAGCTCACCAATGACAGCGATGGAGAAAGACACGCCCTGGCCTCAGATGCCAGAGCAAGGTCCCCCACAACCACGCCCTTACTGCTCCAGTCTCAGCCCTGCCCTGTGCACTGCAGCTGGCAGCCCAGGCCTGGGGGTAGGAGTCCATCTAGGGCCAGGCCGGCAGGAAGGCCTGGCTGTGGCGGTCTGGGACGGGGCAGGGTCTGGGTTCAAAGGCATGGGGGTGGCTGGAGGGGGTGCGGTGGACGGTGGCACCTGGAGCACCCTCTTCCTCCCTGGAAAGCCTGGTGCTGTGGCTATGAGACCACCTCCCACACCCCACCAGGAAGCCCTTGCCTTTCCCCGTCCCAGGGAGGTGAGGACGCCAGCCCAGCCATTAGACAAGACGGTTTATTTCAGATTCAGCCTCCACTCAGGCCCAGGGTTCCAGGGGTGGGCTGGCCAGGTAAGGACGCGTCAGTGCCCACAGTGCCCGCGGCCACTGTGCCGCGGGCCAAGCTGGCTCCATGCTGAGGAGGGGCTGCACAGCAGTCTCCCTCCCTACCTCCACAGCGGGGCAGTGGACGCGGGTCCGCCAAGCAGCTCCTTTCTGTGTTATTGCATTTATACGCTTGTTAGAATCGAAGGGCGCTGGGTGAGGTGGGAGGGGCGGTCTACGGGGGCAGGACAAGCGCAGCTGCTGGGCAGGTCCTCCTTGGCCACAGCCCCCATCCCCGGCCTCCCTGCCAGGTTCTAGGTTGCCCCAGGGCAGGAAGTGCTGTGGTCCCAGCCTCGGCCGCTCCCCTGGGGCACAAGCTAGGTGAATGGTGGGAACACCCCAGACCAGCCTTTGCGCTGTCTGTCCACCCAGCCAGGGTGCAGGTGGTGGACAGAGGTGGCACGAAGTTCTGCCACTGTGAAGGCTTGGTTCAGGTCACCCCATTGCCCCGGCCCTACCCACATGGGCCCCCCACCCCTGCCCAGCTACAAACAAAGAGCAGAAATGGGGAGAGTGAAACAGCCATACCCTTTAATGTCCCCACATGGGCTGGGCCCTCGTCAGGGCCCATCCCGGACCCCTACCCAGCCCTGTCTGCCAGGAAGCGCATGGGACCCCTGCGGCCACTGGGAACTGGCTGGCACGCACAGGCGGGCGGGCCATACTCAAGGTCCTCTCTTCCCCCTGCCCCCCAGTACCCTGGCCACAGCAAAGACCTCTTCCCCGTGCTATGGCTCCTCCTGTGCTGCACGGTAAACCCCAGAGCCTGGGAGGGGGAAGTGCTGGGGGCCAGCGAGCGGGCTGGGTTTCCACGGCTGGGGGCATGTCTGTCCCTCTGCGTGTGTGGGGGTTTATGTGTCTATATGGTGCGCATGTACGGATGTGTGGATAACTACGGGGGAGCTCGGCATGCACTAGGCTCCTGAGATCTGTACAGGAAGTGGCTGTGCCCCCACCTGGGCACTAGCCATCATTTTTTCCGGGCCAGGAAGGCCACACCAAGAATTAGGGCTACGGCGGCCACAGCCACACCCCCAGCCACGAGCAGGGGGGTCAAGTTCTCAAAGGGGCAAGGGCCTCGGCCCCCTGGGGCCCCGCTGGGTGCTTCACCCTCCTCAGCCCCATCCCCAGGGCCCTTGGGCTCCGTGGTGGCATCAGGGCTGCTCGGGGCCGCAGGGCCTGGCTTCAGGTTACTGTGGTTATTGAGAAGGGTAGGGTCTGCTTTGGCCGGGGTCTTCTTGGCCGCTGGTGGTGTGGGGGCTGCGGGAGGCTCCTGCTTCTCTGCTTGGGCCTCCTTCTTCCCAGGCTTAGCTGAAGGGGCCTTTCCATCTGCAGCTGGTGGGGCTCTGGCCTCAGCAGCGGCCTGTGGAGCCTTGGTGTCGGGCTTGGGGCTGCTGGTCGCCTTTCCCCTGGACTCCATGCTGGGCGGTGCTGGCAGGCTACGTGGGGTGTGCGTGGACAGACAGGCAGCTGGAACTCAGTGGCTCAGGACAGCTCACCACTGGACATTATCTAGGCCTGGGGAGAGACACAATGAGGCATGGCAAGAGACTCAGCCCACCTGCTTAGCTCCCTACCATCCTGTCCCCATAAAGGCCCTCTGGACCACCCTCCACCCCAGAAAACCCCGCTCAGCATGTGCTCCCAGGGCTTGATCTCCAGCAGTCCCCCACCACTCCCTGAGAAGTCCCTCAAACCACACAGGCAGATCCTGTTGGCCCTGAACCGGCTGGGGGTGCGGCATGAGACTAGCCATCCACACAATGGTCCTGGCCATGCCTGTGCTATTTCCATCTGCCCTGGACAGGGCAGTGAGAGGAGGCACTGCGGTCAACGGAGGGCGTGGCAGCTATGGCGTGCCTGGGCAGAACCAAGAGTGTACCTGCTTGGAAGGACTGGGTCCCTGTGGGGGGGGGGTAGGGCAGGAACCCAGAGTCTGGGCTCCGTGGTGTCAGTGGTATGAGAATAGGCCCCAGGCTGCCAGAACTGGGGTACAGCACACCTCAAGTGTTTCCCTGGGAGGCTGTAGAAGCCAGGCCGGCAGGCAGTGACAGGCCCTGTGCCTCCAGGCAAGCCATCTGCCCCTCTCCAGATCCTGGTACCCACCCCCAAGACCAGCTTTCCCTGCTCCAGTTCAAGGTCAGGGAGTCCTTTCTGAGTCTGGGGCTGTGCCCGCTTCTGGGCAAGAGTGGTGTGTGTGTCGGGGGGGTCCCCTGGTGTGAGCCTGGTGTGGACATATGCCATGTCTGTCGGCCTCAGCATCCTCAAACCTGGGCCAGGGAAGGGGATGGGGGTTCCGGACTGTAGGAAAAGCCTGGCCCAGATCTTCTATGTCTGAGTCGGGCTGGGCCCGAGCCATCTCTCTCTAAAGACCTAGACACCCCCTGTCTGTGTCTCCTCCGAGAGGATTAGTACCCCTCACTCCACCAAGGAAAGGGAGCACATGTGGGAAGCAGCGGCCCAGGTTTTCCACCCAGGCCAGGAACACTAACCACACCTGAAGGTCACCTGTAGGTCACAGCATAACGGAGGTGTCCCAGTGAGCGGCCCAGGCCCAGCTGCTGCCCCATTTCTCACGGCCCCGGCAATCCCTCAATCCCTGCTGCTCTGGATGGGCACCCGGCTGCTGGGGGTCAAGTTTGCAAAGGGCAGGTGGTCTCCTGCCCGCCCCCCCTCCAAGCCCCTGTTATTTTTGGTTCACACTGACGTCAGCCAGTGCCCCCTCCCCTTCCCAGGAGCCGCTGGGCTGGAGAGAGCCGGGGGCCCAGCGTGCGCCCCCAGTGACCTTCAAGGCGGGAGCCGCCCACTCGCCCCGCGGGGCCGCCCCGTCACACCCCCGGCCCCAGGCCCTGGAGCCCCCGCTGTCTTACGCTGCTGCTCCCGGCGCTCCCACCTCGGCGCTGCGCGCTCTCCACGGGACCAGGGCGGGCGGCGGCTGTGGCGGCGGCTGCGGGGACTGGGAGTTTCCCACAATGCCCTGTTCTCGGCGCCGCAAGCCCAGGAGGCGGGGCCACATCACCACCAGCACCGCCCCCTTCGGCCATCCGGGAGCCCCCGGCTGGCGGGGAACTGTGGGGCTCCCACGCACAGGCTCCACTTTGGATCCCAAGGGCGGCTTGCAGTCAGGGAAGAGAGGGGACTGCCCTTCCCGCCCCTCCGCCCCAGTCTGCAGTCCCCCAGCCCGGGCCCCCTCCTGGGCCCCGTGCCGGCCAGCGGGAGGGTGGACGGAGGTCGGTCTGCAGGGACAGGGGAGCCGGCTCCAAAAGAGGCTACCCTCCCCCTCCGCCCCTCCCCCCAACAGATTCCAGAGACGAGCTATCTACTTAGAATATTTATTTATCTTCTCACAGGACAAGACACAAAAAGTTACAACTTCTTAAAACTCTTCAAAAGAAAAAATATAATTTTGTAAGCAGCAGCAGCTTCCAAGGTACAGATGTGGTGGGAGAGGGCAGCTCCCAGGAACCGTGAACTGGGGGGCCCAGGCCTGAGCCCCAGGTAGTGTCACCGGGAAGGGGCCTCCGAGGGCGGGGCCCGGGTGGGGGTACACAGCACCAGCACATCAGATCAATCACCGACACAATCACGTGGCCTGGGGCGGGGCGGCCGCTCTGATTCGCGACACCAACGGAGGGGGGCGGTCCAGGAAGGCAGAGCTTACGGAGTGTAGTCAGCGGCCTTAGCAGAGGCCCCGGGAGTAGGGCGAGCCCCAAGAGAGCTGAGGGAGCAGGTGCTATCCCCGGAAATAGAGCAGGTACCCCCAGGCTCCATACTGGTCCTCATGTCTGCCCTCCCCACTGGCCAATCCTGGCGCCGGAGGGTGGGGGGGGGCGGGTCTCAGAAGAGGGGTTTGCTGAGGTGCAGCAAGAACCACGCTGGGAAAATAAATTCCTGAATGGGGTCAGAAAGGAGCCCAGGGCGCACACAGCACAAACACACACACATTGACTGGCCATGTGGGTAAAGCCCGCAGCCACCCACTCCTGCCCTCAGCCCCATCTCTGAGGGGCCAGGCCAGTGGAAGTCTGGTGGACACAAACTGCTCCCCAGAACATTTGCACATGCACACAGACCTCACACGCTACATGCCCCCAGCCTGGGGTCGGGGGAGAGAAGCCCACCAGGAGGGGTGCTGGGTCCCACAGTGGAGTGGGGGGGCTTGCCCTGGGAGTCAGAACTCAGTGTGACCCCTGCCTGGGACTCCTGGCTCAATATGGGGGGCAGGAGACCCCAATCCTCCTGCAAGGCTGGCTGGGGGGGGGCAAAATGGAGTCCTGGCCAAGTGGAGAAGGACAGCAGCAGGGAGAGGCTGGACGGATGGACAGAGGGATGGACAGAGCACTTGTGCTCAGCAAGTTAATAAATAGGTTTGTGCGGGGTCCCCTTCGCAGACTAGGGGCCAAGCCTCGGGGACAAGAGCTGGTAGACTGGAGGGTAGGGTCCCACTTGCCCCGCCCAGGCCTGGGCGCCCCAGCCCAGAGACCAGCTCTGTCCCTGGGGGTATTCAGGCCGGGGCGGAGCTGTGGCAGGGGCTGGCTCCAGGAATGTAAAGATTTCTGCATTTTCTACATAAATAAGACATTGCTCCCAGTGGACGTGCAGGCAGGACCCCGCGGGGGCCGCTGTGTGCACCATGTGGACCCCTTCCTCTGCTTCCCCCAGTCCACGTGAGAAGGCTGGGGAGAGACTGTCTCTTGCTCAGTCCTGGGCAGGCCACGTGGCTCCGGCCCCACTCTGGTCCCACTCTGCTGGAGGGAGCGGCTGGCCGCTGTGCTCAGTGCTGGGGTCGCTGCAGCAGCTCCAGCAGCGTCTCTGCGATGCCCAAGAAGTAGACCACTTGAGCGATGCCAAACAGTGGGGCGATGACCAGGGCGCGGCAGTAGGCGCCCTTTAGGAAGGCCGTGGGGCCCTCGTGCCTCAGGATCTTCCTGTAGGGGGAGGGTGGTCAGGGCCGCTGTGCACCCCACCCCCCGCCCCGGGGCCATCCCACCGGGCACAGTCCAGGAAGCCCCAGGAGGGTAGTCAGGGCCGCTGCGCACCCCACCCCCCGACCCCCGCGCCGGGGCCCTCCCACCTGGCACAGTCCAGGAAGCCCGTGTAGGTGTCCTCGTTGACACCGCGCTGCAGTGATTGGAGCCTGGTCTTCACCACTGCAGGGGTATGCGGGTCAGTGTGGGGCCCAGCCCGCCTCCACCCCTGCCCCTGACCCAGGCCCAGGCACTGACCGTCACAGGGGTTGACGGCCACAGCAGCTGCACTCCCAGCCACACAGCCGGCCAGAAAGGACACATAGAAGGGAGCCTTCTCCCCCGATGCGGGACTGCCCAGCTGGTTCAGGTTGGCAAAGAGGGGGAAGTAGACAATGGAGAAGGGGACGTCCCTGTGTGGGGAGGGAGGGATGCTGATGACCTAGAGGCATATGGTGGGCAGGCCTCCCTCCTCCCGCCCTTACCGTCTCTCCCACCTGAGCAGTGTGGCCCCCAGGCCCTTGTAGAGGCCGGCAATGCCCCGGGTCCGAAGCAGGTCCCGGGTCAGCTGAGTAGCCGTGGGCCGGGGGGTGGCCGGAGCCTCCACGGAGGGCTGGGAGCCCCCTTGGGCCGACAGCTGGGCCTGGGCATCCAGTATCTTCTTCTGGGCAGCTGGGGAGAGAAGGGATGGGCCTGCTGGCTCCCCCACTGGGGCAGGGGATGTGGCTCCAGCTGTCGCCCCCACCCCAGCTCTCGGTACCCCCCACACCCTCACCAATGCGGCCTGCGTCCTGAAGCTGGATCTTCAGCATCTCCATGGGGGTGGTCACGATCACCTGGCAGGTGCCAGCCCCACAGCCCGCCAGCATCTCCTTCACCAGGGTCAGCTTCTGCCTGTGGAGAAGGGGTGAGGGCCGTGGTGCAGTGGCAGACCCAGATGCCTCCACCGCCCCGGGGGGCTGCCTGCTGCCCTGGACATGAAGTAGACTGGGAACGGGGAGGTGGTGCGGCCCTGGAGGGGTATGGCACCCGCCAGCCGCAGATACCCCTTCAGGCCTGCCAGCAACGGGCACCGAGCCCATTAGACAGATGGCCCCCGAAGCAGGGCCTGGGAAAGGTGGAAGGACCACAAAGAGCAGCGTGGAAGCTGCGGTTCGCAGGCACCCGAGGGGCTGCCCTCTCGGCCCCACCCTCAGGTGACGGGAAAGGTGGTCAGTGTCCCCCCAATCCCACCCTGGGGGCCGGGACCCCTGGGGCCGAGGCACCACTGGACTCGGCATCTGCTTCCTTCCCGGTGCAGGAGGCGGTGAGGAGAGGGAGGAGGAGAGGGGCAGACAGCTGTCCTTTGTGGCTATCTTTTGTCCGGAGGCATGGACCCCTCCCCTGCACGACTTTGGCTCACAGCCCCTCACCCATCCTTGGAGAGCTGATATCGAAAGAAGTCGTTAGCAGCCAGCTTGATGGCCTTCTCAGGGGTGACGAGGGTCAGGTTCACAGCGGCTCCTGTGGGGCATGGGGGGTGGGGGAGCACGGGGCGGGGGGAGCACAGGCAGGTCAGTGACGCAGGCTGGGGAGGCTCTCAGCCAGCACAAGCCTCCAGCTGGCAGAGCCCCGCCCCAGTCACTCCTTGGCTCCCCTCCTGCCCTCTCACCCACATTGGTGCCGGGCGGGGCAGGACCGGGCAGGGGCAGTGCCTCCTCTGGGCACTCCCCTCACCCTCCCTGCGTGATGGACCCATTCTGGCCTCCCTGAGGAACCCCTTCCCTGGAGGACCCCGGCCCTGGGCGAGCAAGAGCAGAGGGAGGCAGTGGTGGGTCCCTCCGCACCAAGTCTGGGCAAAGCCAGGCTTGGGGACTGCCTGCTAAGCGGCTTTGCGGTTGTGCCCCACCCCCTCCCCTCCGGTCTCCCCGCACAGATGGAGTCCCACCTGCCCCAGAAGCGGGGGAGAAGACTGCCACCGCACAGTAAAGACACTTCGTCCTGCCGCGCTGGCCTCCGCAGCAGGCGGAGGGGAGGGGCTGAGCTCCAGGAGGGCTGCTGAGAACCACCCCGCGCTGGAGAGCCGGGCCTGTGCCATCCACCCAGCACCCAGGTCTGACGGGCCACAGCAGGCACCGGCAGGCCAACCTGCCTGGCTCTGCCCGCGGCCTCTGAGGCTGCAGGAGGGCCCCCCACCCGGTGCCCAGCCTCACCGCGGTACATGCCGAAGTAGCCCTCCGAGCGGATGGTCTTGATGAGGCAGTCAGACCTGCAGCCGAGAGGGGGAGGGGGAGCCAGAGGGCTGGCAGCGGCTCCAGCCCTAACCCAGACCTGCGCCTCAGTTTCCCCTCTGGTCTATCAGGGCGGGGGACACAGGAGCAGGACTGGAGTTGAGCCGCAGCCTGCCCCCCACAACCCTCCAGCCCCCGCGCCCACCGGGCCTGCTCACATGCTGGCGTACAGGCGCTGGCCATTCTGCTGGTTCTGCAGCCTCGTCTTGGCCAGGTCGATGGGGAACACGCAGGTGACCCCAATCAGCCCGGCGATGCCGCCGTTGATGAGCTTGGCCGGCAGACTGGGGGGCAGAGGGCGCGTCAGGCCTGGCCTCCTCGGCCGCGGTCAGGACCACACACGGGGTGGGGTGGGGTGGGGTGAGGCCGAGAGCGCGAAGGCAGGGTCACCTTCTGACCTGATCTGCTTATCAGCCATTTAACTGCGTGCACCCAGGTAGCCGGAGAGGTGGACGCCAGCCGGGGGAAGACAGGGGTGGTGGCGGGCGGAGCGTGGGTGGGAGAGAGGGGGAAGGGGCGGTCCTCCACTTTCCGGGGAATTTCAAAACCACCGCTTCTGTTCTAGAAGAGGGTACGGGAGTCAGCAGAAGGAGGGAAAGACCACTCAGAGGCACACCAGGGAAATAAGCTGCCCCCCAGGTCTCATGCAAGGGCACCGATCCCCTCACTCACCCGTGGCCCCATCCCCAGGGCCACCCAGTTTCCCTTCAAGGCGCCCCCGCCCCCGCGCGGCTTCCCAGCCGGCCTCGCTCACGCTCACACACACTCACGTGCACACTGAACGCGCACAGGAGCGCACCCTGCCTTTAAAGGGCCAGGCGCCTCTGGGGCAGTGAATCTGCCAGCCAGGCAGGTCAACCGCGGGCTGCGGTGACCCCCTCTTCCTTGAGCAGCTGCAGCTGGCGCCTGCCCCCTTCAGGATGGAGGCCGGAGGTGCTGAGGAGCCCCCCAGCCTGGGCTCGGCTCACAGCTACCCAGGAAGATGCTGCCGCGCCAGGTGCAGCCCCCCTCCACCGCTCCCATGGACCCCAGACAGCCCCTCCCCTCGGAGAAGCACTAGGCTCACTCACACCCAGCCCAGCACCCACCCTCCTGCCCACCCTTTCCAGGAATCCCACTCCCTGACAGACACAGACACACACGCACAGACCAGGTCCTCTGGAAGCACAGGATAGGGGGCAGTTGGGAAGGGGATACCGGACTGAGGCTCCCTGGGGTTAGTTCCCCGACCCACTCTAGGGCTTGGGGGAGATGGGGCCCCTCTCACTAAGGACAGGGCAGGAGAGCCAGAGCCAGCCTCCGGAGCCTCCTGTCCTGGGCCTCCCAGAGTCCCAGAGCCTTCCCCGCCGCCTCTTCCCCAGGCCCCCTCAGAGGCCAGCTGTCACAGGCTCTTACCCACAGCACTACCGCCCAGGGTCACCAGACTGGCTCACGCCCCTGGTCCCTCTGAGGACCGGTGACCTTCACCTCAGCTTTCCCAGGCCATCTGTTCCTGTGTCCCCTGCCCCTCCAGCCCCACCACCCCCGCAGGCCCCAACCCCTCTCACCCCAAGGAGCACCTCCAGGACTACAGCCTACCGGGCTCAGTAGCTGTAGACCCAGAGGCCGAGGGAGGGGCCCGCTGCGGGGATTGGCCGCTAGGCGGGGCGGGGCCGGCCTTGGTGAGGGGGGGGACTTTCTCTTTCACTTTGGGCTGAGGCTCTCTGCCGCTGTGGGAGAAGGGATGGGAGGGGGTGTGACAACTTCTGAGAGCCAGGGCCCCGCCTCGGACACCTGACCAGCCCACAGGTGTCCTAGCCAAGCGAGGGCAGCCGCCCACATGAACCCCAGCCCGAGGCCGCCACGACCCTGGATGCCCCATGAGTTCCCATCTGCAGCGCACAGGCTGCATCTGTCTAGGGCTCTGGGACCCAGAGGATGGGGCGCTCTCTGTGCTCAGATCCTGTGTGTGGACAATCTGTCCCGTGGGGGTGGAGATGGGTCTGTGCCCACTCCTGTTCGTGAGACCTATGTCTGTTGGATGAAGACACGTTTCATGGAAACCGCACTCTGGGACACAGGAAACAATACACGTCTATTAAAAAGCTAAGGTTGGGATGCCTGGGGGGTTCAGATGGTTAAGTGTCGCCTTCGGCTCGGGTCATGATCTTGGGGTCCCAGGAATGAGTCCCTCATCGGGCTACCTGCTCAGCAGGGAGCCTGCTTCTCTCTCTGCCCCTCCCCTGCTCCTGCTCGCTCTCTCTCTCTGTCTCTCAAATAAAGAAATACTTTTTAAAAGGCCAGGGATGGGGCACCTGGGTGGCTCAATGGGTTAAGGCCTCTGCCTTCGGCTCGGGTCATGATCCCAGGGTCCTGGGATCGAGCCCCGTATCCAGCTCTCTGCTCAGTGGGAAGCCTGCTTCCTCCTCTCTCTCTGCCTGCCTGTCTGCCTACTTGTGATCTCTGTCAAATAAATAAAAAATTAAATCTTAAAAAAAAAAAAAAAAAAGGCCAGGGAGAGGGTGGCTAGGTGTCAAGAGGCCTGCGGCTGCCACCCAGGACTGCTCACCTGGCAGGTACAGAGGGCACGGAATGGGCACTCCCAGAGCCCTCTGCCTAGCCAAGGGGCCCCCGACGCACACACCCAGGGTATCTATCCCCAGCACCAGCTTCCCGGTGCCCTAGCCTGCAGATAAAAATCTGGCCTCTGAACTTCAACCTGATTCTCCCTCCCCACCCCCACCCAACCCACCTCCAGGTGGACTGACTACAGCCAGCTCAGTGGCCCAAGGCTGTCAGGGGCAGGGTCTCCCTGAGACCTAGCCCTGCCCTCCAGGGGACTGAGGGAGCCCGCCTCCCTGAATGGTACCAGACCCCCACCTTCCATCCAGGGTGAGGGACCCTGGGTGACGGGGGTCCTGGAAGTCAGACGGAATGTCTAACGTGAGGAGGGGAGCAGTTGTGTAGGGAAGAGGGGCAGGCCCAGGGATCCCAAGCCTGAGGAGACATGAGTCTGGGGTCTCACATGACATGCCTCAGGCCTCAGAACGGAGCAGGGAAGAGGGTCGCCCGGCTGACAGCGGTGAGAATGAAGGAGCTCCAGCTTGGGGAGACTGGCAAGGGGTCCACTGGACCCAGAACCCCCCTCTGTCGGACCTCACTCTGCCGTTCCCACTCCCTGCTCTGGAGACCTCTGTGGAACGACCTCCCCTGGGCACCTCGTGTTGCCGTGGAAACCCAGCCACCCCGGCTGGGGCTGTCAGCCCTCACTGCCCCCCACCAATTCTGCAGCCAGGTAAACTAAGAAGGCAGACAGTGGACAGCGCTGCCCACAGAGCTCAGCCACAGGATGCTGCTGCTCCTTCCAGACTCCCCAGGGGTAAAATCTCCCACAAATGAAGCCGCTGAGCTCCCCCTCGCTCAGCCCCCACGGAAGGCGATGGGGGTGACGATCAGAGCCTGGCACTGGCCGCTGGCTGCCCATTCAGTCTCCCCGCGTCCCTTCCCCCTGGGCCGAGGGTAGCTTTCCATCCTGTCGGAGGGGCCCCAACCCGCGAACAAAGGAGGCTTGCGGTGGGGGCTGCGGGCTCCAGCTCGGAGGCCGGCTCAGGCACCTCGTCCCTCAGGACGGGGTCCAGATGGGGCCCAGACGGTCACGCTGCCCCCGCCAGGCGACGGCGACTCCAGCCACGCACGTGTCCACACAAGTCCGGCGGGGTCCCACGTGTGCGCCCCCTCCCCAGCGGTCTGGCCTCCGCATCTGGGTCTCTGGCCCCAGCTTCCCACCCCGTGGGGCCACGTGTGCGCGGGGAGCGCGCCCGGCACCGCCCGGGGTCGAGCACGGCCTCCCACACCCGGGCGGCAGCCGGTCAGAGCATCGCCGGCCCCGGGACCTCCCCCGCTCCCCGCCCCGGAAACACCTCGTCGGGGCAGCTGTCACCTTTCCCGGCCGCCGCGGCGCCCCTGGCCGCCCCCCGCCCTCCCCGCAGCCGGGCCGCAGTCGGTGGGCGCAGCGGAAGGGAGAGGCCGGGCCGCCACTCACCGCGCGCTCTGCCGCCGCCGCCGCGCTCGCCTCCCCGCCGTGCCGCGCGCCTGGCTGCTCGGAGCGGAGGCGCGTCCGCCGGCTCAGCGCTGCGCGCGCTCCGCCCCCTGCCCCCGGCCCTCGGCGAGCGGCCTCCGGCTCCCCCTCCCGGCCGCCGCGGCCACTGCGCCGGCCTGGCCGCAGCCGCCCGGCCCCGAAAGCCCTTCCTGGGTCTGCGGGCCTCGCGGCCCCGCATGGGCCAGCGGCCCAGGGATTCGCCCCGGCGGGCCAACGGGTGGCAGGCAATGCTCGGAAGAGGGTGTCCTCGGGCAGGAGCGGTCCCCAGCCGCACGGTGGGCGCCTGGCGGGGACTGATCGGGCGGAGCACCTGCCCACCACCTCGGGTGTCGCGGGGCCCTGCACACCGGTGACTTTGTATCCACGGCTGCTACACCAATGTTACTTTGTAGCTGGAGCTCCTCCCCCTCCTGGGCACATGGCAGGAGGCAGGAGCAACGGGTGGGTGTGTGGAGTGAAGTCTTTACACAAAGTCCCCTCCTAGCAGGGTCCAGGCCTCTGATCCCAGGCCACCCCTTGCCTTCCACCCACTCGTCCACCCGACAAATAAACTGAACTCTGAGAAGCCACCACAACAGTACACATTTGTTACACACTGGAGGTCACTGTCCCCATACACGGGGCAGGTGGGAAAATGGGGGCATCTGACGGTTGGCCAGGGTACCTCAGGGGCCAGCCCCAAGTCAGTGGGGTCTAGGCCTGGGCAGACTCTGGGGACTGTGATGCTGAAGGCTCAGGTGGGGCAAGGTCCCTGGGGGCGAGGCTTGCACGCTGGATGCTGTCCTTGTACTTTTGGCGGCCGAGCTCCAAGATAGCCCTCACTTCTTCAGCTATATCCAGCCGGTCGCTCTGCTCCAAGGCCTGTACTAGGAGACCCACGGCCCCGGGCTGCCCTGCCTGGCGCTCAGCCCAGGAGAAGAGCATACAACGGATCTGACCGTCCAGGTCGTCCCTGGCAGGGAGAGGGAGAACAGTGCCGGAGAGGCCCAGCCTTCACACCCAAGGCTCTACTCACCATCCTCGGGGCACTGCTTGCTCCCTGGGTGAGCTGTGGCCAGACCCTCCCTTTCCTGCCTGTTTGCCCTGTCTCCTCCCACCCTGGACAGAACTTCACCAGCCTCACGTAGGCCTGGACCCAGGCCTGAGGCCAATCTGGAGCCGGCATCAGGATACCTAAAGGGACTCACCGGAACTCGTGTCGGATGCGCTGCAGCTCTCGGTAGGGCATGCCCAGGTGCAGGGCCACGGCCGGCCAGTCAGTGCCCAGGCGCCCAGCCACGTTCAGCAGGTTGCTCTGGGTCAGGAAGCCAGTCTCAGCATCACCCAGGTTCAGAGGAGCCAGGGAGAGGCTAGCCCCCCGGCCCTGCTCTGGCCCCTGGGACCCCCGCAGTCTCTGTGAGGAGGAAGGGGTGCAGTAAGCTCTGCCCTCTGCCCCGTCCCGGGCTGCCGTGCCGGCCCTGCCCTCCCCCTCCCTCACCCACGCTGCCCCCGACCCCAGGCCACACCGGCAGCTTGATGGGCAGAGTGGCCATCCACAGGGGGTCTGCGCCCTTCCTCTGTCGGGCAGCCGCTGCCTCCTCGGGCACCTCCTCGGACACTGCTCCCCGGTAGAAGGACACCTGGCGTTGGGGTGAGGTGGGTTCAGTGTTCTGGCCTCTGCCCAGGCCGCCGGGGGCATCAAGGGCCGCTGACCCACCTGGCCCCTCACAGCCTGTGCCCGCCGATCCAGGGCGGTGGTCACATACACCTCCTTCAAGTTCTTCAAGTGTGAGTAAAACACAAAGCAGATCCTGCCCTCCACACAGTCTGGGCGATCTGGGGGGCGGGATGGGCTCAGGAGGGAGCCTGGAGAACAGACCCTGGCGTCCCCTCTGGGCGGGGGGAGCATACCAGCATCCACGTCAATACCCTTCTCGAAGGCAGCAAAGAATTTTTCGCCCTCGATCATCTCCACTGTGTCAGAGGGCTCGGGGCCTCGGTACCGGTCCAGCAGCCGCTGCAGGGTGGCGTCCACCTGGGGGGCGGGGGCGGAACACCTACTGGAAGGAGCTCGGTGCCCTGCACCCCCACACAGCCCCCTGCCCGCCCGACTCGGCCCTTCCAGACCCCTGGGCGCCGTGCCTACCTTGCGGCGGGGCAGACACTGGAGCAGGACCTGCTCGGGGTCCCGGCGCCGCTGCAGGGCGATGAGGTTGACCTGGTGCAGCCGCAGGCGCTCCCAGGCCTTCCGAGCCAGGCCCTGCACACAGCTCTTGGTGGTGTGCCAGAGCCAGTACCTGCGAGGGCCCTGGATGAGCGTGGGCGGCACTCGGGTGCGCGGCAGGGCGGGGCCGAGGAAGCTGGGGCGGGGGGCACTGACCAAGAGAAGTGTGTGACCCGGAAGCGAGCATACAGGTGGGTGATCTCCAGCGCCACCTGGGCTGTGATGTCATCCCAGGCCGATGCAGGAGGCGCCCAGTACAGCAGGTGAAGACAAGTGCGATCCAGACTCAGTCCTGGGGACGCGAGGGGGCCACAGGCTGGGCCATCCAGGGCAGGGACTCCCCTGCCGAGAGCATGGCCCCCTCCACCATGTGGCTTTGCGTTCGGGTAGGCAACCCCCCCCTACACATACACACCCTGGCCGCCTCTCACCTGTGACACCAGGGGGCAGAGGCAGCTGCACGGTGACAGGCTGGAGGAAGCTGGAGGTGCCACGCTGGGAGAGGCACAGCAGGGGGCTGGCCGCCGCCCCGGGCTCCTCAAGGAGGGCTCGAAGCTCTCTGCCAGCCATGTGCACCACCTGGGGCAAGCCGGGCGCCCGGGACACTCACCTTGGTGCTGAGGTACCACCCACCACCCCCAGTGGCTGCCCTGCCCACACCTGCATGCGGATGCGACGAGGCTCATCGGTGGCACCAGGGGGGAATGTGACTTTGACCCCAGGATGTCCAGAGGAGCACAGCAATGTCCCCTCCGGTGGCACAAGACAGGTGTTGGATACAGGACGTGAAACCACGAGGAAGCACGAGAAGTGGGGCACCTGGCAGTGAGCCCAGAGCCGCTGGGCATGGAGGGTGGGGTCAGAGGGAACAGGGTCAGAGGGGAGTCAGGGTCAGGGCAGAGCCACCAGGTGGGGCAGATGGGGGAGGCGCTCCCGGGGGCTGAGTGCTCCTTCCCGGGGAGGCCTGGGGGGCTCCACCTTGGGTGCCTCTTCCTCCAGGTGTGTCTCCAAGTCGCTCCAGCTGTCATCACTCAGGGTCCTGACCACCACCTCACGGCAGCGCCGGGCCCGGGGGGGCACAAAGAGTAGCCACAGGCCCACCTCCTGCCAGGCCGGGCTGGTGTGAGCACTGGGGCCCATGCCCGGGCCCGCCTGCTCTGCCCCCCTCCCCGAATGCCCTGGCCATGCCTGCTGGAAGGCCACCCCGTGGGGCCGCAACTCCAGGACAGCGCTGAGTAGGGCGTCATGGGGACCCAAGGGAACAAGGCGTGGCTCCGGCAGCCGGAGTCGATAGTGGATGTTGACAGGGTCAGTGGTGGCCCCAGCAGGAAACCTCAGGCGGACCCCACAGGCCAGGGTCACCAAGCAGCCTTGGGGAGTCACCAGGAAGCTGTATGACAGGGTGGGCATCAGGTCAGACAACAGAAGGGGTGTGTCTGGATCAGGCAGCCCGGGGAAACTCCAGAAGACCCCGGGGGCAAGAGCACAGTGCTCATCACGGACAAGGCAACCAGGCAGAGACGTGCGTCTCCTGCCCCCTCCTCCTCCCCGCACGCACCTGTCCAAGTCTGAGTTCAGGAACAGTCTGGGCATTTCGCGGGTCACAGGCGTCTCTGGGCAGGACAGGCAAGCTGTCATGAGATCTCTGGTATCTGCGCCCTGGCCTGTCTGTGGGCTGACCCTTCCCAGCAACAGGCCTACCTGGGGCACTGTGGGAGGCAGGTAGAGCCTTGCCCAGGGGGTTCCCCTGAAGGCGCACAAAGGGGGCGTCCAGTAGCTCGGGAGGCACGTCCCGAAGCTGGTTGTCCCTCAGATCCAGTCGGGCAAGCAGTGGGAGGTGGGCCAGGCCAGAGGGCACTGAGGTCAGGAGATTGCTGTGCAAAATAAGGAACCGCAAGGACCGCAGCCCCACTGGGGGCAGGGGGCAGCTGAGGGCGGGCAGAGGACCCTCGGGGCCACTCCCCGCCCTGGCCAGGGAGGGACGGCAAACAAGGGCCACCAAGGAGGACTGAAGGCTCCAAGGTGGGCCAAGCCGGTGTGTGCAGGGGCCCCCATGGAGGACAAGAGTGGAAACCAGGCCGCGGCTGAAGGGCACTCCCTGTCAGGCCCAGGGAGCCAGAGGAGCACGACTCCGACTTACCAAGGGAGATCGGCAGGCCTTGCAGCTGGTTGGAAGCCAGATTGAGCTCGGTGAGGCTGCTCAGGTCTCCAATCTCTGGGGGCAGGGTGTCTAGAAGGTTCTCTGAGAGATCAAGGCGCTGCAGGGCGGACAGGGATCCCAGCGCTGGGGGCAGCGTTCGCAGGCAGTTGTGGCTCACAGAGAGGAAGGAGAGGGAGGGAAGGGCTCCAAGGGAATCCGGGAGCTCTGAGAGGCAATTGTAAGACAGCAAGAGGGTGCTCAGGCCACGAATCTGCGGGACACAGGCTGGCAGTGTCTCCAGGCTATTGAAGCTCAGATCTAGGTGGGCCAAGCGGGCCAAGTCACTCAGGCCAGCGGGCAGTGTGGTGAGGAAGCCCCGGGAGCAGGCCCCTAGCACGTCCTGCTGTTGTCCACCTAGAAAGGGGGAAAGCAGAAGTAGCCCTCTGAGTCAGAACTGCAGGGTTCAGCTCAGCTTGGAGGCACAGATCTTGACCCCAGCCCCAGTCGGAGAGGGACAGATGCAGATACCAGCAGATGCAGGGACACAGGCACAGACCCTGCAGGCTCATTTCAGCTGACAGCTATCGCCCATGACCTGCCCCAGGAAGAGTACCCACACTGGGGTCTGCTGGAAGACCCCACTGGGCAGCGGCAGCCTCCAGGATCCAGGGCTCAGCCAGGTTCACCTTGTCGCGGGGGGCAGGTTTGGGACAGGGCCGGGACCGGGTGGGGCTCACCTCTGAGGACCAGGGATCGAAGGTGCTGCAGGCTGGCCGGCACCTGGGCCAGGGTGGCCTCCAACAGCCGAGGGTCCTCGTGGCCGCTCAATTGCAAGAACTCCACTTCCAGCAGCTGCGGGGCCCGCTGGGCACACAGATGTAACAGCCGGTGGCAGCCCCGGGGGTACAGGTGCAGGTTCAACCGGTTCCCAAGCAGGAGATGGGGGTCCCCGGGCTCGCCATCCACAGCATCCACGACCTCTCCCGCAGCATCTTCTGGAGCAGCTGCCTCGGGCTCCAGCCACCCCGCCTCTGCAGCCATAGCCCACAGGCTGTCCTCGGGGGCCAGACATGTCCCAGCCTGCCAAACAGGCCTGCTCAGGCACGGCCTGGGGGGGCTGAGGAGGCAGGGGGAGGAGGGGGAGGGGTGGGGATGGGCCCTCCTCCTCCTACTCAGGCGCGTGGGGATTCTGGCTGGGTGGGCGGAGTCTTGAGCTAGGCCAACTGGTCCACAGAGCCCAGAGCCTCAGCTGGACAGATCAGAGTTGGAATAGGGCTGGGGAATGAGAACCCCAGGACTGGGAGGGCGGCAGGCAGGAAGGCCTGTATGCAGAGGAGCCTGGAGAACCTGATTGGAGGGAGGAGGGAGAAATGAAGCTTCACATCCTACTTGTGAAAATGTGAACAAGAGACTCCCAGAGCGGTCAGGCCATTCTGGCTGTCCACCCCCTCCCCGCCCTCTCTGGGCATAAGCTTTGGGGTCCAGCCCCACCACCATCCTTCACACCCACCAGCTTTGACCAGAGGTGGAGGACTCTTATCTACCACGTGGGGGCAGTGGCCCCGGCAAGGAAAGGGGTGATTGTGTCCGTCTGTGTCAGATAAGTGAATGGGGGGGGAGCTGGAGTGTAAGGCACCCCGCGTTTGGGGTCCTCGCGATGGGACCCCCATTTCCTGACCGCTGGAGGAGGGTTCTCTCACGCTTTCCTGTTTGTACCTAGGTCTGCTGATGAGGGCGGTGGTCAGCACATTCCAGGCTCCGAGGGCTTGGGAGCCGGTCCTGGCCGGGAGATCACCCCTCAAGCCGGCCGTCCCCACCGCCCGCCCGCGCCCTGCGCGTACCTGCGCTCGACCCTGGGCGCCGTCCCCGGTGCGCGCCCAGCGGCGGGTTTCCGTCGGCGCGTTCCCGAGAGGACCGGGAGTCGGGGTCCCGCCCGGTCAGGACGCCCCTTGTTCCTGGCTGGGACCGCAGGCGAAAGGGCTCAGAGTCCGTCCCCGCCCGCCTGCCCTCGGCCTGCCCGCAGCCCCGGAGACACGGCCGCGGACCCCAACCGCCACCCGCCAGCCCAGCCGCGCTGCGCTTCCTGTTGGTTTGTCTGGGTCCGGCCTCCCTCTCCCGCTGGGAAGGCCCGCGCCGCGCGCGCGAAACCCGCCCTTTCAGAGATTCCCGGCCCTCGGGCCCGCCCTTCTCTGGAGCTGAGCGTTCCGGCCCCAGGTTAAAGGGAGCTGGTGCAATCTCCGTACGGAGGACGGCTTTAGGGGCTGAATGGCACTAACTGTGCCATTCCCCAGCCGGCCTCGAGGGCCTCCTCCGGGAAGCCTTCCTGGGCCTTGTCGGGAGACCTGGTCCCAACTCCTGTAATCCTGCTTTCCTGACAATCACTTTGGCCCAAGTGCCCCCGCAGTGGGCTTCGCCACACGTTGACTCCTTCCATCTTTGTCTGCATCTCACAGGGAAGGAGGAGGAGGCTCTGGCAGGTCAGAGTTTGCCGGAGATCACATAACTGGAAAGGGCCAAGGCCAAGAACCTCAAACTAGGTCTCTCGAGGGAGCCTATCCCACCTGCGCTCAGGCACTCGGCCCCAAATTAATCACGGCACCCTCTTCTCCGGTTCCCCCACAGCCACCAGCCCTCCCACCAGGATGGGCAGTTCTGCCAGTCCTCCGTTGTCCCCAGCTCCTATCACACATTGTTTCTAACTTGCTGCCAGAAGACTTTTTTTTTAAAAGATTTTATTTAAAAAATAAAACAAAAATAAATAAATTTAAAAAAATAAAAATAAAATTTTAAAAAAGATTTTTATTTCAGAGAGAGAGAGACAGCACAACCAGGGGGAGCAGCAGGCAGAGGGAGAAGTCTCCCCGCCAAGCAAGGAGCCTGATGCAGGACTGGATCCCAGGACCCGAGGATCATGACCCAGGCCGAAGGCAGACGCTTCCCCTACTGAGCCACCCAAGTGTCCCATCTGTTTGCCAAAAGACTTTTTTTTTTTTTTTAAGATTTTATTTATTTACTTGACAGAGATCACAAGTAGGCAGAGAGCCAGGCAGAGAGAGAGAGGGGGAAGCAGGCTCCCCGCTGAGCAGAGAGCCCGATGCGGGGCTCGATCCCAGGACCCTGAGATCACAACCCCAGCCGAAGGCAGAGGCTTAACCCACTGAGCCACCCAGGCGCCCCATGTTTGCCAGAAGACTTAAAAAGAAAAACAATCACAAGAATATTACTCAGCTTTAAAAGGGAAGGAAATTCGGATACACGCCAGCACGTGAAGGAAACTTGGGAACGTTGCGCTGAATTAAGTCAGATCCCAGGGGATAAATACTGCACGCTTCCACGCGAGGCCACCAGAGGAGTCAACTTTCCTTGAGACGAAAGTTAAACTGGTGGGTGCCGGGGGCTGCAGGAGGGAATAGGGAGTTCTTCAGCAGGGGTGGAAGGCACCTTGGGACGAGGGAAAGCAGTCTGGAGGTGGAGGCTGGTGACGGCTGCGTCGGGGGAAGCACCCGGTGGGCTGACCTGCACGCAGGACGCTCAGCCTCCCGCATTACAGCACTGCGAGCACACGACCCCTCCCTGCGCACTGCAGCAGCACCCCACCCCTGCCGGGAGGGTTTCCACTCTACCCCAAGTGTGAGACCTTGAGCAGAACCTCTCCGCGCCGCGTCCACTATAAAATGGAGGCGATGACGGCGACGACACCCCTAGGAAGGGGGTGGCCTGCACGAGCACCGCAGTGCTCGGTGCACTACCCCCGCAGCTTCCCTGCTAGTGACGGGCCGCCAAATGCAGCCGCCGCGGGGCCTCGGCGTCCCACCCTTCTGCCGGTTGCTCGCCCTACATCTTCCCTCCGGGGCTCGGTCGGCCCGGGTCGGCCTCGTTTGTCCACTTTCGGGTGTCCTCGCTCTGGAACCCGTGTTGCGGAGTAGCAGGGCCGGGCCTGCTCGCTCCCCGCGCGAAAGCCTGCCGCGAGCTCCCGGGCACCAAGCAAGAATGTGTGGCACACGCGGGCGTCCGCGCGGGCGCGGAGGTCAGTTCGGAGCCCACGCGACCCCGCAGGGGAGGAGCCGTCGGGCCCAGGCCACGCCGCTCCGCACCTCACGGCTGCGAACCGTCCCCGCGGAGCCCCGCCAGCAGCCAGCCAGGAGGGCCGGCCACGTGCACCCGCACAGGCGGCGCGCCCGCACTTCCGGCAGCAGTGCATCCTGGGGCTTGGAGTTCGCGGGCGGAGGCGGCTGGACAGCGCGGCTCGAAGGCTCCAGTCCCCGCGGCCTGGGCGTCGCGTGACGTCACTCGGAGGCGCCCGCTCGGCGCGGCGCGCGTGTCCCGGGGGCTTCTGGGTACTGGATTACCCCCGCCCCCCCACGCCGGCGCCTTCCTTTCCGTCCCTGACGCCGCCGAGGTCGCACGCGTGAGGCTTCTCCCCGCCAAGTCAGTGGGCGGCTGGGCCGGGGCACGGGCCGGCCTGTGGGGCGCTGGGGGGCTGTGGGGGGCCGCGGGAGGCAGGCGGAGGGGCGCGGGGTGGGGCGCCGGCCGGGGCTTGGCGGGAGGCGGCGGCCGGAGCCGGGGCCGGGGCGGGAGGCCTCCCGGTAAGGCCGCCTGTGCTCTCCTTCTGCATCAGGATGCGCTACGTCGCCTCCTACCTGCTGGCCGCCCTCGGGGGCAACGCATCCCCCAGCGCCAAGGACATCAAGAAGATCCTGGACAGCGTGGGCATCGAGGCGGATGACGACCGGCTCAACAAGGTAGCTGCGCCGCTCGGCTCCGGCGTCCCCGCCGCGGGCCTGCCCCGGGGGAAGCGCAGCTGGGGGAGCGCGCGGGGTCCCGAGGCGGGGTCCGGCCTGCTTCGGGGCGAGCTAGGGCGCCGCCCTTACGGACTTCCCTCCGCGAGGGGGGGTTACGCCAAGTTGCTCCGCTGTCCCGTGTCGAGGAGTCGCAGGAGTGCCGGGCTCCCCCTTGCAGCGCGTCTTCGGAGAAGCCACATGCGGGTGCTAACCTCCGCGCCGGACAGGGCAGGCCGGCAGGCTTCGGGGCGTCTTCTCACGGCGCGCTCCTGCGGCCAGCCCTGCCCCGGCTGGAGAAGGCGTAGTGAAGGCAGGAGGCGTGGAAGTGAGTCTCTGGTAACGGCCCGTTGTGGTCATTCTAGGTCATCAGTGAGCTGAACGGGAAAAACCTCGAAGACGTCATCGCCCAGGGTGAGATTGCCTGCGGCCGGCTTTCGTTGTCAGGGTCCATCCTCATGCCCGCGGGCCAGCCCGTGGCCTGCCGGGTTTCGCTTGTGGACCAGAGTACTCCAGAAGCCCCGCCCAGAGGCGGCCGCTTCCGTGGGCTTGCGCCGCGGGCGCTTCTGGACAGCCCTGGCGGCGGGGCGGCGCAGCTCGGCGACACCGTGTGCTCTCCAGGAGGGGCTTGGAGCACAGACTGGGGCTGCTGCCTGGGGTGACCACGGGCCCTGCCCCACTGTGCTGGTGACAGGGCTGAGCCGACGGGAATGTGTGGAAGCTGTACCGTTGGGACGACGGCGTCCCTGTGGGCTCGGTGAGGCAAAGCCAGCTCAGCCCGCAGCCCTGTCTGAGCTCCCGGATGAGGACCTGGACGGGGCCGCAGACTCCGTCCCTGCCGGGTTGAAACCGTGGTGGGGTGCTGTGGCTCGGTTTCTTGGGGAGGGATTCTCGGAAGCCGAGATTCCACATAGGGAACGCGAAGGCACAGGTGGGAGAAGAGAGGAGCTGGTGACTCTGGCACTTGGCGATGGGTCCCCAAACATTGACAAACTGTGAGTAGCCTTCAGACGGAGCACCTGCTCTGCTCTTACCTTCCCTGATTTCTGTAGGGATTGGCAAGCTGGCCAGTGTTCCTGCTGGTGGGGCGGGAGCGGTCTCTGCCGCCCCAGGATCTGCTGCTCCGGCTGCTGGCACCGCCCCTGCCGCAGGTGAGTGGAGGACAGGGTGATGTCCCCGCTGGGATTCCGCTTTGCACTTTGGGCCTTGCTCACTGCCCCCTTCTGTCTACAGCTGAGGAAAAGAAAGACGAGAAGAAGGAGGAGTCGGAGGAGTCAGATGACGACATGGGGTTCGGCTTGTTCGATTAGGTTCCTGTTCACCCTCATCCGCTGGCAAATAAAACCCTTTTTATGTATCCGTGGAGTGGCTCGTGAGCGTTTTGTCAGAGTGTGGCCTTGGTGCAGGGCGGTTGTGCGGTCCCCATGGTGGGTGGGTGGGTGGGCCTTCATTGCAGGAGAAACCAGAGCTTCCCTGCTGAGGTGGAGTTCCTGGGAAGGAGAAGCTCGTGTGGAAATGGGTACCTGGGAGGGGGACATGAGCCTTCTTGGGCACAGTCCTGGCTACTGAGGACAGCCAGGGCCTTCCCAGAGTGAAGCCTTCAGGGGGACATACTAGAAAACTTATATAGCAGCCCTGGGTGGTCTCTGCTGCCCCAAGGTGGCCCTGGCTGGTGGAGGCCAGCAGTTCCTCTGGGACTGGTGGCAGCATTCTTCAGTTACTGGAGAGGAAAGAAGGGTGGTGATGGTGCCCGCGGGATCCTGAGGTTTCCCTGCAGGGGTGGGCCCAGTTCGTGTTCAAGCTCTGCTTTAATCTTTGAGCAGCTCAGTCCCATCGGTCCTCTGAGTAACCCAGCCATCTGGTGGCCGGGGCAGATGTGAAGTGGCTTGTAGGGAGTGATGTTGGGTCACATGGCCATGAAGTCCTTACGGGGCAGGCCTGCCAGGGCCTCTGCTGCCAAGCTCTGGCCAGAATGGGGGGCAAAGTTCCTCCCGCTGCCCATCCCGCCCCCATCCTGGGCCTTGGGTCCTCTGCCCAGCAATGCCAGCCCACTCAGGAACACTGCTTCCCACAGTGGAGCCTCTGGGCCAGCATGTGGTGTGTGCCTCCGCTTTGAGGCAGGTCCTGGCGTTGGGTGAGCTGTTCTGCGGGGGGAGGGCGCAGAGCGAGTGTAACAAGGGATAGCTGGGGGGTGGAGGGTTTCCCTTGGATAGGGAGCCAAACCCTGGGGAAAGGGGCCTGCGGTGTAGGAGTGTGTGTGGGATGTGGGAAAGAAGCCCCGAGACCCTCTGGTGGGTGGGTGGGACATGGGCCCAGAGGGAGAAGTGAGCGTCATTGCCAGGTTCTCAGCAGCACGTGCTGCAAGAGACTAACGTTTGAGGGGGGGTGTGGGGGATGTGGATGCCCAAGGACACAGGTGGCGAGGGGATAGGGCTCCAGGTTCAGCTAGAGGGCTCTCCGGAGGAGAGGACCCTGAGTCCATGGGCAGACCTTGAAGTGAAGGGCCCCGTGGGGTCAGAGGACGGCATGGGAAGGGGCATGATTACGCAGTAAACACCAGGGCTTCCCGTCCACGCTGGCTGGGAGGAGGGGAGGCCCACCTCCCGCCCCCGCCAGGGTTCCTGGAAGCGCCGTTGTGTTCCTGCTGCAGAGCGGCTGCTCCCAGGAGCTTGGAGGGAGGGCTGTGTACCCAAAACAGCTCAACCCTGGTGTGGAAATAGGGCAGAGGCCTCCCTGCACTGGGGCAGCACCACCCTTCAAAGCCCCAGTCCCTAAGGAGCAGGAAGGGCCCGGACCCTGGCTTCTTGGGGCAAGTCAGGGAGGACCTTCTCAAGTCCCTGGCTCGGCCTGCACCACACAGCTCCCCTCTTGGTGGCCACCCTGGTGAACCCCTGGACTACCAGGTCAGCCTGGAGAGTGGCCTTCGTTCCCGCCGCCTGCCCCGTGTGGCCGCTGGCAGCAGCCCCAGGGGCTCAGTCAGTAGGGGCCCTGATCATCCTGGTGTGGGCCCCGTACTCTGCACTCGACATCCATCCAAAGCACTTGGGGGATGGGATCCCCATGTACAACAGAAGGTCAAATTTGTCTAGGTCAAGTTTATTTATCTTTCTAGTTGTTTTTTAAATTTTAGGGTTTTTTGAGGATACAATTATTTTTGGTTTTGTTTTTAAATTTTTATTTTATTTGGATTCAATCCAATTAATTAAGGGCGACTGGGGGGCTCAGTCAGTGAAGCCTCTGCCTTTGGCTCAGGTTATGATCCCAGGGTCCTGGGATGGATCCCTGCATCTGGCTCTCTGCTCAGCAAGAAATCTGCTTTCCCCTCTACCTCTGGCCCTCCCCACCACTGGTGCTCTCTCTCTCATGTTGTCTGTCTCAAGTAAATAAAATATGTTTAAAAAGTAAAATAGGGGGTCCTGGGTGGCTCAGTGGGTTACAGCCTCTGCCTTCAGCTCAGGTCATGATCTCAGGGTCCTGGGATCGAGGCCCGCACCGGGCTCTCTGCTTGGCAGGGAGCCTGCTTCCCCTTCTCTCTGCCTGCCTCTCTGCCTACTTGTGATCTTTGTCTGTCAAATAAATAAATAAAATCTTTAAAAAAAAGTAAAATAAATTCAGTTAATTAACATATACTGTATCATTAGTTTCAGAGGTAGAGGTCGATGATTTGTCAGTTGCGTATAACACCCAGTGCTCACTCCACCACTTGTCCTCCTTAATTTCCCAGTTACCCCATCCCCCCACCCTCCTCCCCTCCAACAACCCTCAGTTTATTTCCTAGAGTTAAGATCCTCTTATGGTTTATCTCCCTCTCTGATTTCGCCTTGTTTTATTTTTCCCTTCCTTCCCCTGTGCTCCTTTGTTTTATTTCTGAAATTCCACACATGAGTGACATCATATGATCATTGTCTTTCTCTGACTGAGTTATTTGGCTCAGCATAACCCTGTAGTTCCATCCACGTCACTGTAAATGGCAAGATTTCATTTTCTGATGTCTGCATAACAGTCCGTTGTGTATATATAGACCACATCCTCTTTATCCACTCATCTGCCCATGGACATTGGGGCTCTTTCCGGAGGTTGGCTGTTGTGGACATTGCTGGTATAAACATCAGTTGCATTTCTGTACACTAACAACCAGACAGAAGAGAGAGAGACTAAGGAACCATTTCCATTTACAATTACACCAAAAACCATAAGATACCTAGGAATAAACCTAACCAAAGCAGCAACAAATCTGTACTCTCGAAACTGTAGAGCACTCATGTCTAGGTCAAGTTTACTTAGATACCCCCTGCTTTCCTCTCTCCCAGTACCCAGGCCTGGCTCCCCTCCCCGCCAGCACCTCTGTATGGCACAACCTAGGCAGCCCTGTGTCCCTCCTGGGTTAACTGCCTGCACACTCCATTCCCTCTCAGCCTTCATTCTGAGCTTATGTAAACAATGTCTCCCCACCTCCACCCCCCAGTTAGGGCTCCATCTGCATTGACCTTGCTCAACTGCTCTCTCCTGTGTGGGTCTCTCCGCCAGGCACACTGTCAGTGCCAAATACGGGTGTCTGACAACAGAGGCTGAGGGATGGACAGCATGACCCCGATGGCCCTGTCCCGTGGAGGACGCCCTGCTCTGGGTTCTCAGCCTGGGCCTGAGTAGGGGGCGATCCCAAGCCGCATCCCAGACCTCCACAGCCCTGGCACCGGCTGGGTCTTCAGCCAAGCTCCTGCCTGGGGAGGGGTGTTCCTGGGGAGACAGGGGCATCCCACCACCCCAGCACAGACCAGCCCCTTGTTTGGGAGGTGGGGTGAGGCTCAGGCCGGCTCCTGGAAGCGAGCCAGCCTATGCCCGCCCTACATGTAGTCAAAGAGAAAAATGCGGAAAAGGGGCGGGAGGGTGACATCACTGGAGTGCTCCACCTGCTGGGGCACTGAGCGGGGGCGGGGCGGGGCCGGGGTCATACCCAAGTAGACCGCACACCCCGAATGAAGTAAACCCAGGTTAGTTCCCAGCTGCGAAGGGGCAGCGGCGGCAGGCGGCGGGGGCTTGAGGCCAGGTTGGGCTCTGGGGCACTGGTGTTAGCTCTGAAAGTTGTGTGCGGTTTGCATCCGCCCCCAGATATTTATGGGTCAGTCTTTGGTGAGTCAGTCGGTCCTGGGGGTCCCGGCCCTGGGGTCCTCAGTGTCCCAAGCGGCTGTTGTAGGCAGACCCCAGAGGAAGGGGGCGGCGGCCGCCCGGACACAAGTGGCCCTCCCCCCGCAAGTATCCAGACTGGTACGCGGCTCTCGCACCTCCAGACTCCAGGCGTCCCAGGCCCGAGCTCGCCCCTCCCCACACCCCCAGGCCCCCGTGTGTCCCCTCGAGCTGCCCCCGGAGGCCCGGCACTGGGTCTCGGGGCGGGGGCGGGGCTCCAGGGCCCCCAGAGGGCGCGGCCGTTCCCCGCGCGCCCCGATTGGGCCGCGCGTGCCGGCCCCGCCCCCGCCCGCCCCCACTAAAAGCCCCGCGGCCGCCGCCGCCCGGCGCAGCGTCTCCGCCTCGGCCGGCGGGGACCTAGAGCGGGGGTGGTCGCGGGGCCGTCCCGGACCCCAGAGCGAGCGGGAGCGCGCGGGGCGCGGCGAGCCCCGGAGCCCGGCGGGCCGCAGCGATGTTCCCCAAGGAGGCGACGTGGAACATCTCGTTCGCGGGCTGCGGCTTCCTGGGCGTCTACCACATCGGCGTGGCCTCCTGCCTCCGCGAGCACGCGCCCTTCCTGGTGGCCAACGCCACGCACATCTACGGCGCCTCGGCCGGGGCGCTCACGGCCACGGCGCTGGTCACCGGAGCCTGCCTGGGTGAGCGGGGCCGGGCGGGGGGCCGGCGGGGGTCCTGCCTGGGCGAGCGGAGGCCGGACGGGGGGCCCCCGGCCTCGGTGAGCCGAGGCCGGGTGGATGCTCTTCGAGAGCGGAGAGCGGCTCCCCGCACCTCCCGTCCCTCCGCTGGGGAAGCTGGCCGGCCGCGGTGCGGTGAGGTGGGGTCTCTGCCCGCGCCCAGGACCCCCGCGGAAGATCGATCCCGGGAGCGGGCCCGGGGGCGGGGCCTGGTTTGTTTTGCTCGGAGGCGTCCAGGGATTGGGGTGCGACCGTGCAAGCCTCCGGGACCGAGGCTCCGGGCGCAAAGGCTGGAGGGGCTGGCAGGTGCCGCAGGGGTATTTCACCGGGAAGAGAAAATAACTCGTGGGCGAGGCCGTGAGAGCCGGGGGAGGGGCCTCACCACCCCGGAGCCCGGCAGTGGACTGGATGCCAGCGGTCACCGTGTCCTGGGGCTGGGCTGTTTCAGGCTGCCATGTCCCTGGAGCCCTGTATGACGGTGGCCCCTTAAGAGCGTTTGGGTACTGTGGCCTGGTGCCTCCCAGGGGATCTGGAAGAGAAGTCCTAAGGCTCAGGCCCAGCATGGCAAGCCCTCCCCACTCCTCTCCCTCCTTGCACACCACCCACTGTGGCCCTGGGTCCTCAACTGTGGTCAACGTTTCTTTTTTTTTTTTGCCCACTGCCTGGGGTGGGAGGTGCTTCTGAGCTCTCCAGCCCCGTGGGCGGGACTGCGGAGGTCTGTGTGT
The DNA here is from genome assembly GCF_010015895.1 of Lontra canadensis. Taxonomy (NCBI): domain Eukaryota; kingdom Metazoa; phylum Chordata; class Mammalia; order Carnivora; family Mustelidae; genus Lontra; species Lontra canadensis. Next base: position 11,294,832 of record NW_022631060.1, on the reverse strand, counting down.
ACTGGGATGGGCTCCTCCGCTCACACACACTTCCGGCAGGCGCTGGCTGCTGCTGTTTACGGCACACTGAGTACTCAGGGAGTCCTGGGAATGGTGCCCAGCCCCCAGCCTACTAGGGCAGCCAAGGTGACAGAGGGTCATCAGGTTCTCGAATGCCCTGCCCAGCAGGAGCCTGACCAGGGCTCACTCCTGCCTCCTTCCCATGACCTTTGCCCTGGGGGAGGTGGCGTGGAAGGAGCACAGCTCTCCATCCTTGGGAGCTGGGGGTTCGCCTCCATGGCCCTGCCCCTCCCTCCCTCAGAAGCCTTCAGGCCAGGGGTTCTCTTGTACATCCACACTGGCCTCAGGACACACCTGGCTCCCACAGCACCTCTTCCTCCCATGCCCGAGAAGCCTGTTTCTCATGAGTGGTCTTGGGGAGCTGCAGTCCCCACAGCATGGCCGGTTCTGGCCCCACTTCTGACTAGGACAGTGCGATCTGCAGCTCCTCCCCAAGGCCCACCAATTCTGTGACCACTCCTGGGCCCCTGCTCTGCCATGGTGTGAGGCCAGCGCCAGGGGCTTCGAAAAAGAGTCTTGGTAGGAGCTGCAGTGGGTCACAATCGGGCTTTCTCAGGGGTGGTGGGACCCCACTCTTTTCAGCCTCATGCCCTCAGGCCTGGATCTGGATCTGGCCAAGTGGGTGAAGGCTAAGGCTGGTCAGGGTTGAACCTCTGCTTTCCCCCCTTCCCAGGCTGGGGCCTAGTGAGTGACTCATGGATCAGGCCAAGAAGTTGGGAAATACCGGGCAGAGGGCAGGCCTTGGCTGCAGCTGTCAGCCCTCCCTGGGTGGTGGCCTGCCTCTGTCTCTCCAGGGGCAGGTAGCAAAAGTCCCAGTTGTGGTCCAGGACCTGTGCTGGACACTGGGAATTCTCCAGGGTACATGGAGATGCCGTGAGTCTGTGTGCTGTGGGACTCCAGGCATGGACCCATGGGGGGTGTGCTAAGCCAGGAGGGCTGGCCCCTGACCCTTGGCCGTGCTGACCCAGGTGAGGCAGGTGCCAACATCATCGAGGTGTCTAAGGAAGCCCGGAAGCGGTTCCTGGGTCCACTGCACCCCTCCTTCAACCTGGTAAAGACTATCCGTGGTTGCCTGGTGAAGACCCTGCCTGCTGACAGCCACGAGCGTGCCAGTGGGCGCCTGGGCATCTCCCTGACCCGTGTCTCTGATGGCGAGAACGTCATTATATCCCAGTTCAGCTCCAAGGACGAGCTCATCCAGGTGGGCCCTGCTGGGGCCGCATTGGGGGTACACTATGAACTCCAGGCCTCTGCTCACCACCCCTCCCTGTCCCTCTGTCCCTGCCCCACAGGCCAATGTCTGCAGCACCTTCATCCCTGTGTACTGTGGCCTCATCCCTCCCTCCCTCCAGGGTGTAGTAAGTATCCCTTGGCACATTTCCTGGGTGACAAGAATTGGCCACTGTGTGAGCAGTGAAACAAGGCAGTGGGGAAGAGGAAGGCCATGGGGGCCAGCCCTGCCCCCCTCCCCTAGCCCCTTTCTCCTTCCATGGCCTGTTGCCTCACTTCCCCGAGTTGCCCAACAGCAGACAGGGCTCAGGGAGACATACTTCCGGTGGCTGTCTCTACCCCACCCCCCATGCTCTAGCCATCTGCCCAGCGGCCGGACAGGCCTATGGCCAATGCCCAGTGCCCAGTGGGTGAAAGGCACAAAGGAAGTAGCCACTGGGTGGCCCCGGTGGCCCAGTGGGCTAGCTAGCTTGGGCCTCGGGCCCCGCCCCGTGTGACCATGTGTCCTGGTGGCAGCGCTATGTTGATGGCGGCATCTCAGACAACCTGCCACTCTATGAGCTCAAGAACACCATCACCGTGTCCCCCTTTTCGGGGGAGAGTGACATCTGCCCGCAAGACAGCTCCACCAACATCCATGAGCTCCGGGTCACCAACACCAGCATCCAGTTCAACCTGCGTAATCTGTACCGCCTGTCCAAGGCCTTGTTCCCACCAGAGCCCGGGGTGAGTCTGCAGCAGCCACCAGGAGACCACCCTAGCCTGGGGGGAATCTGCCCTAGCCCGGGGTGAGGCCTGCGCCCAGGAGGCCGGGTGTGCAGGGCCTTTCCTCACCCAGCTTCTGGGAGCGAGGTGCCAGATGGCATCTCCCGGGGCCGGGGCCGGGGCAGGGTCCACACAGCCGTGGCTTCTTCAGTCGAGAGCCTGGGGCAGCCTGTCGGGCCTGGGTCCGAGTTCGCTTGGTAGAGGGGAGGAGTGCCAGGGCCGCCAGGAGGCCGGACAGGGCAGCCGCATGCTCTAACTGACCACCCCACTGCCTCAGGTGCTTCGAGAGATGTGCAAGCAGGGCTACAGGGATGGCCTGCGTTTCCTGAGGCGCCACGGTGCGTGGGTGCCCCCAGCAGGGGCTGTGGGTGGGCTGGGATGGTGGCTCCGCACTATTGTCTGGCCTATGGGGCTGATCACCTGTCTGGGGGGCCCCACCCAGGCCTCCTGAACCGGCCCAACCCCCTGCTGGTGCTGCCCCCTGCACACAACCCTCCTCTCAAGGACGAGGATGTGGAGGACGCCCAGGTGGCCCCAGTAGATGGCCACTTACAGCCGTCCCGGGAGGATCACATCCTGGACCATCTGCCTTCACGGCTCAATGAAGGTATGTGGAGGCAATGAGGGGGGATGGAGGCCCCTTGCTTGGGGGGATGAAGGTGTGTGGAGGCAATGAGGGGGGATGGTGTCCCCTGGCTTGGGGGGATGAAGGTGTGTGGAGGTGGGGTGGGGGGGTGGGGGCCCTTGGCTTGGGGGGATGAAGGTGTGTGGAGGTGGGGCGGGGCAGGGGGCTTCTGGGTGGGGGAAGCTGTGGAGCAGAGGGGCCCAGGCCTCCCCAGCCCCAGGTCAGCTTCCCTCCTGCGTCCCACCCCCAGCCCTGCTGGAGGCCTGCATAGAGCCCAAGGACCTGCTGACCACCTTCTCCAACATGTTGCCTGTGCGTTTGGCCACAGCCATGATGGTGCCCTACACTCTGCCGCTGGAGAGTGCGGTGTCCTTCACCATCCGGTGAGGGAGTAGGGGTTTGGGGCTGAGAGCACTGAGGACCAAACTCTGGGGTCATCCATGAGTGGTAGGCGCCCTGGAGTAAAGGCCCAGTGGTTGGGGGAGGCTGCAGAGATGCCATGTCAAGGTTTCCAGAAGCTGGGGCACTGGTGGGGAAGAATGGGCACGGGGGTGAGGCCTGAGCCACAGACCCTGAGGCCATGCCTCCCGTCCTGCCTAGCTTGCTGGAGTGGCTCCCCGACGTCCCCGAGGACATCCGGTGGATGAAGGAGCAGACGGGCAGCCTCTGCCAGTACCTGGTGATGCGCGCCAAGAGGAAGCTGGGAAGCCACCTGCCCTCCAGGTGAGCCCTGCTCCCTGCTGGGTCTACCTGGGGCCCAAAGCGCAGTGGCCTCTACTCACTGCTCCTGCCCTCCATCCCTCCCCCCTGTAGCCTGTCGGAGCAGGTGGAGCTGCGCCGGGCCCGGTCGCTGCCCTCTGTGCCGCTGTCCTGCGCCACCTACAGTGAGGCGCTGCCCAGCTGGATGCGCAACAGCCTGTCGCTGGGGGACGCGCTGGCAAAGTGGGAGGAGTGCCAGCGCCAACTGCTCGTGGGCCTTTTCTGTACCAACGTGGCCTTCCCGCCGGATGCCCTGCGCATGCGTGCTCCCGCCAGCCACGCCCCCACGCCCCCACAGCTCCCACCCACCTTGCCCCCTTGCTGAATGCCTTCCCCAGCCCCCTGGGGTCCGGGTGCAGAGGGCGGGGGCTGCCCCAGCTTCCCTGCCCAGTGAGGTGGGGCCCTGGGGCGGGCTAAGCTCCCCCCGCCCCACTCCCGGGCCTCTCTCTACTACCCCTGCAGGAGTAAGGAGATGGGGCCCCTCACAGCTGCTAGAAGCCCCCTCCGCCAACCACTCCCGTGCTGCGCTGAGTGGGGAAGGGTCCAGAGCACCCCTCCCCTCACCTGTGCCTTAGTCTCCCCCTCAGGCCCCGCCCCAGAAGTGGGGAGGAGGGCGGGGCCGCACCTGCAGCTGCCCCCGAGTCAGTGCAGTATTACTCCTGAGAACTTTGTACCTGCTACTGCCTCCTCATTTGTCATGTTTTGCCGAAGAACGTGTGTGAAGAATTATTTATTTTCACCAAAGCGGTTGTAATAAATGCCACGGCCCAGCCCTGCCTCCTTCACTTGTGTGTGACTCCCCAGCGGTCGTCTCTCCTCCAGATCAGGCCTTCCGGGGCCCCGCTCTGCTGGGGCTCGGCGTCTGGTCCTGCCAGCCAGGCCTGAGGCCTTCCCCTAAAGGCCCCTGTGTACCTCTTGACTTCTGGCCCACTTCTCTGGCTAGGGCCAATACATTTGCCCCACTTTGTCTTGAGGTCTGCTGGCTGGCCCTTGGGCACAGCTTTGCAAGGGCCAGCAGAAATACTGGGACCAAGACCCTTGCTAAATAAAAACCAAGAAATGTTTACAAAAGGTGGTGTCTGCATCTCCACTCCATGGTGACGCAGGTCTGGGGGGTGGGGGGTGGGGGGGGAGGTTGATCTCAGGGTTGGATGGCTATGGAGGGCGGGGTTCCAGAGCTGAGCACCGCGGACCTAGGAGACAGGGGACCTGCTCCACTTTTGCATTTGGCAGAAGGCCCTGGGCCTCCCCCCTTGCCGTGGCAAAGCTCACTGGCCAGCATACACACCTTCTTGGTCCCCCGCCCACCTCCCCACCATATAGGGTGCATGGTCTCCAGCCAATACAGAGGAGGGGTATGGAATGTCAGGCAAGGTGAGGTCTGACACCGCCCCCTCGCCCCCCACTGAGGAGGCTGGACCTTGTTCCGTGGGAGACATAGTTTCCTGAAAGCGTCCTCTGCTTTGGACAGTCTGAGAGGTTCCAGCTCTTCTTGGGGACCAAAAGGGCCCATGGCTGAGGGGCTCTGGAGCAGAGCCTGGTGACTGAGTGGCTGGCTGTCTGGAGCTATTCGACTTGACCAAGGTGTCAGGCGGCTGTGGCGGTGGCAGCAGCCCCCGGCCAACAATAACGGTGGGACTGCAGGACTGGGAGAGCCGGCTGGGCAGGTCCCCTCCCCGAGCGCCTGTGCCAGGAGCCGGCCCCCTCTGGCTCACAAGGTCCTGTCCTGTAGGCCCCACCTATTCTAGCTCAGCAGGATCCCTGGAGAAGCAGAGGCTTCCAGACCCTCCAACCACCCTCCAGGTGGGTGCAGGGGCTGGGCTGGGGCTGGGGAGGGGGACCTTTGGCAAGAGAATGGGTTTTCTCCCCCAGCAGGAATGTCCCATGCCAGCCCCACCCAACTCCTTCTCCCAGCGCTCCTACAAGGGGAACCCAAATCAGGGCTGTGTCCCAGAAGGAAATCTTGGGGGGGCAGGCTGTGGAGGGGGACCTCCTTCTGCCCCCACCCAACATTGTGCCACTAATTTAGATACCATTTTGTAATATATTACATGCTAATTGTTTGACCACGGGAAAGACCAAAATTGGGAAAGTAGAGGCAAGAAAGTAAAGGCCCCCCAAACTCCGGAGAGCCAGTTGAAGATATTTTGGTCTGTCTCCGGCCTGGCTGGGTCTTGCACACACTTTCTGGCGCCTTAAATCCGGATCCTCAGGACAGTCTTAACGCTCCTCGCCTTAGCCCTGCTCCGGAAGGGTCCCCAGGCCACCGGGGGCATCTCCGCCCTGCCTTGAACTCCGTCCGGCGGGCACTGACGCCGCGGGCGCCGGAGTTCGGGGGCAGGGCGAGGTGTGGAGCGAGAGCCGGGCCGCCGGGGAAGCGCCGAGAGGCGGAGACACAGCGACGGTGGCGGCGGCGGCTCCGCCCGGGCCCGGCCCCCGCCGGGGTCTCAGTTCCTGGCAGGGCTGCGGGAACGCTCCGGGCCCGCGCCCCCTGCGCGCCGCAGCCTTTCCGGCAGCTGAGTGGCGGGCCGCGCGGCAGGTGGCTCGCAGGTAGGCGCCTCTGGGGGTCCCGCCGCCGCGACTCCTCCCCGGTGGCCGCGGGACGCGCCGACCCTCGCGTCTGGCCGGCGGGGACGCCGGGGTCCCGGGGAACGGAGCGGCGGTGGGCGCCGCGGCTCACCCGCCCGGCCGGCCCTTCTTCCCGGCTCCCCTGGCCCCGCGCCGCACAGCTTCCGGCTGGGATGGGTCTCCAGTCCCGGGAGCCCACGAACCGCGGGGGGTGGGGGCGCCCGCCGGGGCGAGGGGACGGCGCGATGGGGGAGACGGCTCTGGCCCCCCAGTCCCGTCCTCCCGCCTTTCCTCAGACCTCCCCCCTTTGGATATTGCGCCCCGATACCCCGCCGCCCCGGGAATATATGGGCGGGAGAGAAAATCAAGGTCCTGGACTGAGAGGAGAGGACCCCAGAATCCCCCAGGCTGGGGAAGTGTCGCCACACTGGGGGTTCTTTGGGAAATCCGGGACCGGGGCGTGTGGGAACGACAGGTGGCTCAGATTAGGGGCGGGGCGCCCCGCGGGGAGGAAGGACCGGCGAAGGTTCCGCGAACTGGAGGGGGCGAGTCTGGCACACCACAGGTGCCCAGTGCTTGGGGGAGGGACCATCAAGCCTAGAATCTGGCGTGTTCCTGACCAGGGCCGCAGAAGGTATCGGGGTCCCAGGCTGAGATCCTGCATCTGCACCCTTTGCGGCCCCGGGCTCCGGGGCAGGGCCTGCGGCAGAAGGGGAGGAGCTTACGTCGTCCGCCAGCCGGCTGGAGGCCAGGACCTCTGAGGCCCAGACTCAGGGGCTAATGACTTAGCCGGGATTAGCTGAACGCTCGCTCCCGCTGGCCCAGCCCGCCAGCCAGGTCTCCAGGTGCCCAACTTAGGGACCCGTTCAGCTCCTCCTCCCTCGCTGGCCAGTCCCTCACCCAAGCTCTCTGCTAGGAGCCCCCAGCTCTTTATTTCCCATCACAAGGTCTTCTACAGCTGCTTCCACACCCCTTGCCCGACACAGAGGTTGCCCTCCCCCGGCTCCTCTCCTCCTGCGCTGCCCACCCCCCACCAGCTGCAGCCTCTAGGCCTGGAGCCTTCGTCACTCCGACCCATGACACCCCTTGCCTGCAGCATGACCCCCAAGTGATCGTCCTGCCCCCAGCTCCATCCTCTCTGGACCTCTGCCATGCCTTCTCCCATCTTCCCAGCTGGTGCAAGGAGGCCCCTCTGCTGACTCAAGGGTCCCTGTCACCGGAGCTTAGTCCTCACCTGTGGCCACTCCGCCTTCCCTTCTCTTCCCCCCTCATCTCTCTTGAGCTTTGCTTGGGCCCTAACTCTTCCCTGACTTCGCAGCAAGTGATGGCAGAGACCCCCAGCCCCATGGCCAGGCCTGGGGAGCCTGGTGCTGGGGAGGCCCAGGAGGAGGAGGAAGTGGAAGAGCGGGACGCTGTGAGGTCAAGGGCAGAGATGCTAGAGCAGGCCCGGGAGCTGTTTCTGCTTTGTGACAAGGACGCCAAGGGCTTCATCACTCGGCATGACCTGCAGGTGAATCCCCAGTCCCGAGAGGCTGCCCCAGCCAGGGGCTGACCTTGGCTGCTCAGCCCTGGCATCCTTGCCCGGCTAGGGTCTTCAGAGCGACCTGCCCCTCACACCTGAACAGCTAGAGACGGTTTTCGAAAGCCTGGATCAGGCCCACACAGGCTTCCTCACCGCTCGGGAGTTCTGCCTCGGCCTGGGTGAGCTGACCCCTGAGGACCCTCCCCTCCCACCCCCTTGTGCACTGAGAGCCCAAGGGCCCATGTGGGGCCCACACCAGACACAGATGGCAGATGTGCCTCTCTGTGGCCTCCCTGCGGAGCACAGGCTGCTATCAATACACACATGCCCCAGAGGAACCCCCCTCATTAGTGCAGCTGACCCTCCTGCTCCTTGACCCCTCACTTCTGTGCCAAACCCAGGTGGGGCTGGGAGCCGGGCTTGCTCCATGCTGGCCCGGGTGTTACCTCCCATTTCTAAACTAAGCTTCAGGCCGGAATAAGGAAGAAAAACAGGAAACTGGGCTCAGAATAAGGACAGGATGTGTGTGTATGTGTGTGTGGGGGGAGTGGTGGCCTAGCCAGGGTGCTAACACACTGCCTTGGTAACCTCACCTTCCCCTGTCCACAGGGAAGTTTGTGGGGGTGGAGTCAGCCCAGGGCTCACTGCCCTTCCAGGCTCTAGAGGAGACCTTTGAGTCGGGCTGGTCAGATGTGCAAGGCACTGAGGGCTCCCTGGAAGAAGAGGAAGAGAGATTCTGCCAAGCGCTGGAGCAGCTGGGGGTGGCCCCGGTTCTGGGCGAGTGAGTTGGTGCTGACCCGGTTCCCAGTTCCCTCCTCTACTGTCCCCGCCGTGCATGCTATCTGTCCATGACCCCCATGTGTCTGTTCCAGTTCAGTGGCTCTCTCTTAGCTGGGAGACACTTGGGAGGGGCTGAGCGTGATTTCCCGCATAATTTGCATTTCAGAAGGGCAGCCGACAAGGCTGCGGGAAGAAGGGCAGGCGCCTGGCCCAGCCCTGTGTATATACAAGACACCCCGCTGCCCCACAAGCCCTGTACACACTGACCCCAGGCAGGGACAAAAGCACCCCGGAGAGGGACACCCTGCATGCAGCAAACGTGGCTGGTCTATCCAGGGCTGCAAGTCTCCAGAGGGCTCAGCCTTCGGGATGGGGTCGGGGAGCCCCCGCTCCAGTTTTAGCCTCCGCCCTCCCCCTGCAGGCAGCGAGCGGTGCAGACGCTCTGGACCCGGTTGCAGCGCGAGCGACCCGAGCTGCTGGGCTCCTTCGAGGACGTTCTGATGCGCGCGTCCGCCTGCCTGGAGGAGGCGGCCCGAGAGCGGGACAGCCTGGAGCAGGCGCTGCGGCGGTGAGGGCTGTGGCCAGGGCGAGGCTTGGGGCCAGGTGGCTGGACTTCGGGAGGCGGTAAAGGCGGGGCTGGGGTCTGTAGTGCCGGCAGGCTCGGGCAGCTGTCTCACTCCCGGTCCCCCGAAGGCGGGAGAGCGAGCACGAGATGGAGGTGCGCGGTCTGTACGAGGAGATGGAGCAGCAGCTACGCGAGCAGCGTCGGCGCCTGCGGAATCAGGTGGGCGCGAAGCCCCCGTCCCCGCCCCAGCCCAATCCCAGGCGCGCGTGTCCCCCTGACTCCGCCCTCCCTGAATTCGTTCCACCCGGCCACACCCCCCGCCCCGGCCCCTCCACCGCCCGCTGAGGCTCAGGGGCTCCCCGCGAATCCCAGGAGCTCCCCCGGGAGGAGCGCAGAGGCCTCCTGGAGCTGGAGCTGCAGAACCGCGAGCAGGAGCTGGAGCGTGCGGGCCTGCGACAGCGGGAGGTGAGTGGCCGCCTGCCTGCCGCAGCCAGGGAGGAGTGCGACCCACCCAGCCCAGGCCCCGCCGTCCCCCATGCACTCCCCGGTGTATTTGAGGTCCCCCGTGTCTCAGTGCCCCCGGCCCCGGAATTGCTGGGAGTCGGGGTAAACGCAGCACCCCGAAGAAGAGGTGGAGGGGTCCTCGCCGACTCGGATGCCACCTTACTCGCCAGCTGGAGCAGCAGCTGCAGGCCCGGGCCAGCGAGCAGCTGGAGGCGCAGGCGCAGAACGCCCAGCTGTGGCTGGCCAACGCGGCGCTGAGAACTCAGCTGGAGGGCGCGCAGGAGCAGCTCCGCAGACTGGAAGGCGAGGCGCAGGGCCGCCGGGAGCAAACCCTACGGTGCCTGGGGGTGGTGGTGGGGGGAGGCCCACCCCTAGCATCAGCCCGGGGAGCGGGTGGGGCCGGACCGCCTTGGGGGCCCGGGTCTGGGGCACTTCCATCCCCCACCCATGTTCCATCCCTGCCCTCAGGGTCTGCATGGGCTAGGGTCGTGGGACGCCCCAGGAGCCTCCCTGCACCCCGGTCACCACCTCCCTCCCTCAGAGAGGTGGTCGCAGTCTCGAGGAACATGCAAACGGAGAAGCTCAGTCTCCGGCGACAGCTGGAGCTCCTCAGGTGCCGGAGGAAAAGGGGGTGGCACAGGGGCCGCTGTTCCTGACCACTGCCTCATCCCACTTGGGGGGGGTGTCTGTCCTCCATCCCTCACGCGGCAGCTCCGGCCGGACACCCCTCCTCTGGTCTGAAGGAGAGCAGAGCCCACATGCCCCTCCCCGGAATGCTGCCTCTTGAGAGCTTAGAGCCCTCAGACTCCCTTTCCCTAGGGAGCTGAACACCCGGCTTCGGGACCAGAGGGACGCCTGTGAGGTCAAGCGGCTGAACAGTGGTCGAAGGAAAGCTCTGGCCGTGGCCCGCTTGCCAGGGTCCACCTGCTGCTGCTGCTGCTGCTGGGCTCGTCCTCCGAGACGTGGCTCTGGCCCCCTTCCCAGTGCCCACTGACCATCCCCAAGAGACTTGGAGAAGCCACCCCTTGAAGGTGGTGCATCGTGGCTAGGTGCTGCCCATCCAGCAGACTGCCTCCACGCAGACATGAAGGAACTAATGTAGTAGTGCTGAGTCTCAGGTGCCTTCCTGCTGGTCCTCATCCTGTCCCCATCCCATCAAACCCATCTCTGACCAGCAGAAGAACTCCCTCCTCCTAATAAAGTCCACTGACTGCACTGTGACTTCCTGGGCTGTGTGTGCGAGAGCCACAGGATGCATGTGGCTCACACGTGGGGCGTCCATCAACGCCAAAGGCAAGGGGGTGAATTGTGTGCGGCGCAGGCGCATGGCCCCATGGTGCTGCGCTGCCGTGTCCCTGCACGTCTCTGGTCTTCACGACCTCCCTGTCCACTAAAGCTGAAGCCCCATGGAGACCTCTGTGGGAGCAAGGGGACTGAGACCCATTGTCTCACTAGGGAGCCTGCTCCCAGCCTTAGTTGACCACCCCTCCCCACACGAGTCCTCACACAGACCTGGGTGGACCAGCTGGGCCCACGGGGGTTGAGCCTGTCTCGAGTGGGAACTCCAAAGCGGCCAGAAATTGTTCCTGCGGCCTGGGACACAGCTGCCCCATGCCAGCAGCCGCTTCTCACGCCCCTCCCTCCACCCTCACTGGGAAGCTGGGAGCTGCTGGCCAGAACCATAACTCTGGGCAAGGAGCTGGGACAAGTGCTGCGCACTGTGCATGGAGAGCTACTCGAAATGACTGCAGATTCTGACTGACCCCACCTGGATCTGGGAATGAGCCTGGCGGGTTGGGAGTCCCCTCCCCCTCCTTACTCCCACTGTCGGTTTCCCAGTCCCGCAGGTCAGCAGGCTCTTCCGTTTCCCTCACCCCTTTCCGCGCTTCCCAGGACTGATGCCTTCCAGGCTGGACTGGCTCTGGCAGGGACTCCAGGACTCCGCTCCAGGCCGTCCTCCATATGCACCCAGAGAGACCCCACTCCTGCACCTGATCACACCTCCAGACCCTCCCCCAAGGTCACCGTCTGTTCTGCTGACCCTCTGGCCTCCGGGTGTTTCCTAAGGTTCGAGGAGAGAACCGGAACCCGGGCTGGGCCTAGAGGAGAGCCGGAGTCTTGGACACAGTCCAGAGCCTCCGCTGGGCTGACCGCCGCCGCCTCCATCGCCGCCTCCACCGCCCCCAGCCCAGCTCCTCTGTCCGCCCGCCGCCGCAGTCCCAGGCGGCCCCCCAGAGCCCGCTCGGTCTGAAGTCGCCGCAACCACGCCGCCCTCCCGCGCCGCGCACTGTTGGGACCTGCCCAGCGCCAGCCGCTGTGGGCGGGGCCCGCGGCTCGTGGGCGGGGCTCGCGGCTCGTGGGCGGGGCCCGCGGCTCGTGGGCGGGGCGCGTCGCACTCGCAAGCCCCCAGAGGGCAGTGCAGTCTCAGCGCTCCCTGCCGCCGCCCCCCGAGTCCCCCCATCCCCGCCGCGGCCGCCGCCGGGCCGGACTCGGACGCGTGGCCGGTGAGTCTGCCGCCTGGCCAGGCAGGGAGGGGCCGGATGTCCCGGGACCCTGTGTGGCCCGGACCGCGAGGCCCGGCTGCAGGCGCCCGGAGGGAGGGCCGGGAGCGCCGGGAGGCCCCGTCCGCCGACCGGGCAGCAGCTCCCCCTTGCCGGAGGGAGCCGGACGCGGGGGAGCCGGTGGGCGGAGGGGCACCCGGGGCGGGGCGAGGCGCCTCCTGGGTCTTCGCACAGGCCTGGAGGCCCCTTCGGCCCCAGCTGAGCGCCTTGGTCATTGTCTCTGGACGCCCGTGCCCGTCCCTCCGCCCGGGTGCAGGTGGGCGCGCGGTCGGCTCGCCCGGAGGGGGTTGGCGGCTTCACCGCGGTGACGCGCCGCCGCCTCCGCGGGCCTGGCTGGCGCGGAGTGCGGAGCTTCTGGCCTTGCGGCGCGGGTCTCCCACGGCCCGGGGGCCGGGGTGGGGCAGCCGTGTCCCAGGCCGCAGGAACTATTTCTGGCCGGCGCTTTCCCAGGAGGCTCACATCCGCCAGGCACTCCCGGAAAGAGGGGCCCCTCCTCCGCCGGTCGTCCGCGCGCGGGCCGCGGGGGCTGGGACCTCTCCACCGGCCCAGGGCCAGCCTGCGGGCGCCTGGGGCCTCCAGACCCCCAGCTCCGCGTACCGGTCTGCGTGGCTTGCGGCTACTGCTGCTTGGTGGGGTGAGGGGCAGTGGCGGGTCTGGCAGGAGGGCCCAGGGAGCGGTCCCTCCCCTCCCAGGAGCACACTCTCCAGAAATGTTTTCTGCCCTGCCCACCGAAGCACAGACCAAAATACCGGGCCTGGCCTCTCCCCTCCCTGCCGCTGGGAGTGGACGCTGCCTACTCTGGAAGCCCAGCTGGGCCGGATTCGCGGCCAGGGGCGCCGCAAGGAGGGGGTGACAGGATCTTGCCTATCCAGCGTGGGCCAGACCTGGGACCTGTCCCTGCCCTTCTAGCAGAGCCTCCTAGGGAACTTCTGGTCACCTTACAGAGGAGCCCGTCCCCACCAGCAGCCAGGTGAGTGCTGGGTGGGCGTGGGTGAAAGTCCAGCGCCGGGAGGTGCTGTGCTTGTCTGGAAACGTGGCCTGGGGCGTCCCACTGCCATCTGTGCCCCGGGGCCCTCTCCACCCTCCACAGTGCAGACAGCCCACACCAGAGCAAGCAAGGTGTCCCTGGGTGCCCATGGGCGAGGAGCACAGTCTGTATGGTCCTCTCTTGCTGGGGTTGGGGCGGCTGCCCCCTTTCCAGTAAGGAGGACCAGCAGAGGAAGTACCCCCAGGTCTGGGGAGCCTGTTTCTGCCGGATCCATTCCTTCCTCCCACCCTGGTGAAGCGGAAGGCAGGCCTTCCCTTGACAAACAGCTAAGGGGCTTCCCTGAGGCCACTTGGCTATGAAGGGGCAGATCCGTCTGTGTCCCTGCGGCCTCCCCCGCCAGCCGCCAGTAGGCGCCTGCCAGCCCGCCAGCCCGTGACGTGGAGCCCCGGGAATGCTGCGGTGGGGGCGGGTGGGGCCTGAGTGAGCTCACCCGAGGTGCCTGCTGGGCCTTCCTACCCGGGCTAACAGCAGGGTGAGTCAGCCGGTGGTAGTCGGGGTCCTCCTCATCTCCCCCATGCCCTGGGCTCTGGTCTCGGAAGCCAGGCCCTTCAGCCTTCCAGGGCCGGGCCTTCAGCCTTCCAGGGCCGGGCCTTCAGCTTGGCTGTGGGCAGTAGGCATCCGCTCTGGCTGGGGGGTGGGGGAGCGTTGGGGGTACTGAGCGGGGGAGATGGGGCTCCTGAACCGCTCTCCCCGCAAGCGTCCTGGTTCTGGAACACCTTCGCAGGACGCTCATGCAGCTGTTTGCCTGGCCTTCGGCCGGGTCCGGCCTGGGCATCTGCGTCCTCTCCTACTGCCCCCACTGGTGTCTGGCCGACGCTGCAGTCCCATCTTGGTGCGGGGCTCACTGACATCCCCTCGTCTCTCAAGCCCAGGATGGGGGAGTTCAGTGAGAAGGCGACATGCGGAACTGTTTGCCTCAAGTACCTGCTCTTCACCTTCAACTGCTGCTTCTGGGTGAGGAGCGGGCGCCCCTCCTGCCATCCCGGGTCCCCGAGGGAGCCTTGGCCTGGGGGCTCAGCCCCATCTCTCAGACCTGGGGCCTGAGGTGGTGACTGGCGTGCGCTGCCCACAGCTGGCCGGCCTGGCCGTCATGGCGGTGGGTATCTGGACGCTGGCCCTCAAGAGTGACTACATCAGCTTGCTGGCCTCGGGCACCTACCTGGCCACAGCCTACATCCTGGTGGCGGCTGGCGTCGTTGTCATGGTGACCGGTGTTCTGGGCTGCTGTGCCACCTTCAAGGAACGGCGGAACCTGCTGCGCCTGGTCAGCAGGGTGGTGGGTGGGGGTACCTGAGTGGGGGCCCCCCACCGGGCTGCTGGGGCGGGGGGGGGCGGCCCTGGGGCCCTGATGAGAAAGAAGGGAATGATAGGGGTCGAGGGCGACACTACGGCCCCTGCTGTGGTTGGTGGTGGGGGTCGGGTGGGGTGGCGGTGCTCCCGCCCAACTTGTCCAGCCCCGAGTCCCCACCCCCCAGCGGGGCCCGCTGAGGGAAGACCCCAGCACACCTGCTGCCCGGAGCCCTCTGTGGCCACTTGGGTTCTGAGGTTGGGGATCCTGCTCCGTTGTGCCTGGACACTAGGAATCCGCATGGGACGGGGATGTCTGTGCCCAGCCCACCTGACTGGGTCCCCGTGCCACCCCCCAGTACTTCATCTTGCTCCTTATCATCTTTCTGCTGGAGATCATTGCTGGCGTCCTGGCCTACATCTATTACCAGCAGGTGAGGGGCCTGGAGGGACAGGAACCCGGAGGAACACACGCACACAGGGACACACACACACAGATGTGCCGTGTAAGACAGGGACACACAGACACAACCCCGCCATGCTCTGGAGCTGAGCACTGGGCCATGAGGCCCTGGGGACGGGGGCTGGATCACAGTGGGGAGGATGGGACAGCACGGATGGACAACCCACCTGTCACACCCAGACTGCCCGGCTGGGGTCTCGCGTGGGGAGGAAAGTGTCCATGGGATCCGGAGCTCCCTCCCTGTCCCCAACTCTGTCCATGGCCACCTGGTGACTCTCCCAGTCCAGTTCCCCCTCCACCCCTGCAGCCAGCAGCTGGCCCTAACCCTGCTTGGAGGCTTTCCCAGACCTTTTCCCCATCTGCACCTGCCTCCACCTGTCCCAACTTGGGGGGTCTGGAACTGTGCAGCTGAACACCGAGCTCAAGGAGAACTTGAAGGACACCATGACCAAGCAGTACCGCCAGCCAGGCCATGAGGGTGTGACCAGTGCTGTGGACAGGCTGCAACAGGAGGTGGGTGGGGGCGTGGTGGGGAGTGTGCACAGCCCTGCTGGCCTCCCTGCACCTCTGGGGGTGCCTTGGGGGCTCAGCTGCACCGTGTTCCTGCTGTAGTTCCACTGCTGTGGCAGCAACAACTCCCAGGACTGGCGGGACAGCGAGTGGATCCGCTCTGGCCAGGCAGGTGGCCGCGTGGTTCCCGACAGCTGCTGCAAGACCGTGGTGCCAGGCTGTGGGCAGCGGGACCATGCCTCCAACATCTACAAGGTGGAGGTAGGCCGGCAGGTGCCTGGACTCCCTGGTGAGGGGCGGAGGAGCCAGGGGCCCAGGGCGTGGGGGTGGGACCGGACTTGCCCGCCTTCAGTGTCCCTACCCTACCCCACCAGGGCGGCTGCATCACCAAGCTGGAGACCTTCATCCAGGAGCACCTGAGGGTCATCGGGGCAGTGGGCGTTGGCATTGCCTGCGTGCAGGTTCGGGGGTGGGGGGGACAGGCCCCGGTGGGTGCGTGGCGGGGTGTCCCACGAGGCTGGCGCTGTGTTGCGCTCACGCGGGCTCTGTGGTAGGTCTTGGGCATGGCCTTCACGTGCTGCCTGTACAAGAGCCTGAAGCTGGAGCACTACTGAGCACACGGTCCCGCCGGCCACAGCTCCACCCAGCTACTGAGCTGACACTACTGAGGGCTGGGGAGCCGGGCTCCCAGGGTGCTGGTCCTTCCCCACTCCGCCCGAAGCGTTCTCCAGCCTGTGCACCCACCCCACGCCAATGACCTCTGGGGACCCCTACCCTCAGAGGCACCTGCAAGTGCCTTTCTCCGCAGACGCACCCCTGCCCCAGCGGGGAAGGATGACTTCTGCCTGCTCGGGAAGTCTCGGGGTGCTTCCTGCGCTCAGCCAGAGGGGCTGGCCCACTCTAGGGTGCTCGCACACTCCCGGACACACCCTTGTGCGGTGGTCGGGGCAAACCCGAGGGGGCACTGCTGGGTGGGGGCGGCGCCAGGGAACACAGGACGGCTCCTGGTGGGCAGTGCCAGGTGCCCACCACTGGACCACAGACCCCCGCCCACTCCCGGGAAAGCTCAGCCAGCCCGTCCTGTGGGTCCTGTGCCTCTGCCCTCCCCAGCCTGGCTTCTGCTGCCCCAAGCCCTGCTGGGACTTCCCCACCACTCTCCTCACTCAAAGGCCACACGTTCACTGTGTACTGCCCTGCCCCCTTCCCAGAAGCAAAGCTTTGTGGGTTTTATTCACTGCTGTATCACAAATGCCTAGAACCGCTCGTGCCACGTGATAGGCGCTCAATAAACGTTTGTGGAACGGACACGTGAGCTTACTGTTCGTGACAGACTGGGTCCTGGTCCTCAGGGCCGTCCCCCTAGCCGGGTGGACAGAATCACCCACCCAGTGCCAGGACAAGGGGCCGGGAGGGCATATCCCAGGGATCCGGAGCAGCCACATGTGAGCCAAGGATCGAGGGGACTCCAGAGAGAGGAGAGCTAGTAGCAGGGACGGCTGGCCACAGGCTGAGAAGTAGAAAAGCCTTGTCCATTCTGGGACAGGAGAGGGGCAGGGCTGGAGCCTCCCAGAGGCAATGGAGGCCTCAGACAGCCTGGGCCTGCTTGTCTCCAAATGCCCTCTGGCCTGTGTAGCCGTCAGGGGCTGGGGGAGGCCTCTGGAGCTGACACGAGAGGCTGGAGCTCTGCAGGACCCAGACCCTGGGCAGATCCTGCCTGCCCTTACCCTCGCACAAGGTCTGTCCATGGGCCGTCAGAGGACCCTGTGTCCCACGTCCGGGCAGCAGTGTTTGCTCCGAAGAAGGTGCCCAAGAAACTCGCCTCCCTCTCCCCCAACCACACACTCCCACCTACTGCCCGATGGAGGACACCAGAGCCTGCTGATCAGGGGTGACAGCTGCTGGCCTGAGCCTGAGCCAGAACAGGACAGAAGCCCCCAGCAGAGAGCTCTTCGGGCAAGTCCAGTCCAAGGGAGTCCATGCTAATGGCCAGGGCACTGGGAGCTTAGCAAACCCTGTCACCCCAGAGTCTCCCCAGGGCTGGCTGTGGAGGCTGTGCACTGCCCCTCCCCCTCCACAGGGACTAGGCCAAGGGAAGGAGACTGCTGAGCTTGGCTGGAGCCAAGAAGCTTCTGGCAGCAAGACCCTCAGGACCGGCCGCTGAGGCCACAGCAGGTGTTCTAGTCAAGCCCCAGAAAAGCACGTGAGGATCTCTGTGCTCGGCCTACAGGGGACCCAGGACCTGAGGGTGGGCACACCCGTGTCCCTTGCGACCCCAGCCCCAGCGCTCTCGGTTGGCTGTGCCTGCGAGAGCCCCGCTCCAGGAGACCCCCTCTGCCTGCTGAATGGCGGCCAGCTGGCTGGCTCCCCCTCCCCTGGGCAGTGGCAGCCACGGCCACCCCAAGCAGCTTCAGGCACGAGGCAGGACGCAGAAACGCCAGCGGCGCGGAGCCACACAGAGCCACACCGACATCAGGACCTCGTCTCGGTTCTGCGAAGACCTTTACTGGACAGCTGCCCGCGGAGCAGAGACACAGGCCCAAGGGCGGAGGGCAGGGCCGGCAGGCGGGGTAAGCCTCCCGCGGGGAGCAGGGCGGGGGCGCCAGACCCTCACTTCTCCAGGGGCGCGTAGTTCAGCAGCTTCTCGATCAGGTCGACGTGCGCCAGCAGCATGCGGCGGCAGCAGTAACGCTTCAGGCCAAGCGCGTCCAGGGCATCCCTGCAGCGAGAGGAGCAGACCTGCTCGTCCAGGCCACCCCGGGGGCACGGAGCGCCCTGCCCGCGGCGTCCGCGCCACGCGTCAGGGACGGACACGTCTCTCCAGGAAGCCACCTTCCTCCCGTCTCTCAAGCCAGCTAGAGTGGTCAGCGCCCCTGGGACCCGGCCCCAGCCGCCCTAAAGGCCTCCGGGCAACGCCCGCGGCACCGCTCCGCTGCGCAGCGACGGCAAGGTGGGCAGGGGACGCCGGCTCGGGCAGCTCCCACCCGGGGAATCCAGGGGAAGCGGGTCCCGCAGTCCCCTCGCCCCCGCGCCCCGCCGCAGCCTACCTGCGCACCGCGGCCCCGACCTCGTCCTCTGCCCCTGTGCCCACGCCCCACAGACCCCGGACCCCGCCGCCGCCCCGGAGTCCTGCAATCCCGCACCTGCGAACGAGCCGTCGCCCCGCGCCCCCGCAGGCGAGGACCCCGGGACCCCGGCTCCCCAGCCCCGCGCGGCACGGCGCCTCACCCCTCGGTGTACTCGGCCTGCAGCAGCCCCAGGTAGGCCTCCCACTTGTTGCCGACGATCTTGCCGCAGGTGAAGCAGCGAACCGGGATGATCATGGCGGCGGCGGCAACGCAACGCCCGCACGGCCGGATCTGGCGGCGCTTCCGCCGCGGAGCCGGCCCCGCCTCGGGCGCGTCCATGGCGCGGGGGGAGAGGGCGTCCCGTTTCCCCGCCCCCGGCCGCCCCCAGCCAGCCCCGCCGGCACCGGGGCCGCCGCCGTTGGCTCCCCGCCGGGCAGAGCTCCCTCCGCGCGGACCGGGGGCTCCGGGGCCCGCGTGGCCGCGGCAGGAGCAGGCGGCGCTCCCCCCGTCCGCAGCTTTGGTACGTCCCGGACTACGGGGTCCTAGCGGGGCCTGAAGGGCCCGACGGCGGCGGTTCGCCTTCCTCGTGTCCGCATGACTGACAGCCGCGCGGCAGGCGGACCGCGCGCAGGTACCGCGCCGGTCGTGGGGACGCGGCCAGGGTCCCGTCCGCCGCAGCCCCCGAGCCGGGACCCGGAGCCGGGCCGAGCCGAGGCGAGCCGGCGCAGAGCTGGAGTCCCGAGCGCGGAGCCCCGAGCCGAGCCGCGGCAACAAGTGGCCGGGCCGAGACCGGGACCGGGACCGGGGCCGGGGCCGGGGCCGAGGGCGCGGCGACCCGCGGCGGGGGTTACCAGGGGCTGGCCGGCGGCCGGCGGGGGCCAGCGGGGGCGGGCGGCCACGGACGGGCCTTCCCGCTGTCCCTGCTGGCGCGTCCCTCCAGCCCCGCCTGGAGCCCCTGCCGCGCGCGCCCGGGGGCCCGGGGGGTGTCTCTGGGGCCGAGTTCGGCGGTCCGGTTCTCAGCCGTGGCCCGGCCCGCTCGCCCGCACGGTGTCCGTCCCGGCCGGGCAGTCACCTGCAGCTCCGCCGTCGTCCTCCCCGCGCCCCAGCGATCCGCTACGGCTCGCGTCCTTCCTCCTTTCCTCCCGAGGAAGGGGTCTGGGAGGGGGTGCGGGCCGGGCTGTGCCGGGTAGTCCGTGATCTGGGGGCCTCGGGCCTCTGAGGACTCAGAAAGCAGCGGACGCTGGAGAGGGTGGTCAGGGAAGGCGTCATGGAAGTGGTGCCTTGTGAGTTGAACCCTCAAGAGCAGGATTTTCACCAGGGGTGAGCCCGAGTGTGTGTAAGGGAGGGGACTGATCCTGGCAAAGGGAACCCTTAGATATAGGCCTGGAGGCCAAACCTGTGGGCTGCTCTAGGCCACAAGTTTGTGCCAGGGCCGGAGGAGGTGGTGGAGTTAGAGGTGATGGGTCAGGAACCACAGAGGATTTAAAGGAAGATCTGGCAGTGTCTCTGCAAATGGGGCAAGGTGAGCTCCTTGGCCCCTGGGGCTGGAGGCTGAGGAGAGATCAGTGTGCAGCCAGAGGCAAGAAAGGCTCCCTGGAGGAGGTGAATTTCTGGGCGGTGAGGGATGGCTGTGCTGCAGAGTGGCACCCGTGACTCAGGGGGTGTGTTGGTGGGAGGGGCTTGGCCAGGTTCCCAGCCCTGAGGTATCTGGACCCCTGCTGGTGGTGAGTGGGGCCTGTGCTGAGTCCCAGGCATCAGCTTGTGGCCCTCTCAGGGTATATGATGCATTTTGGCCTTAGCTGAGGGGGAGGGAGCCAGAGGGTCCCCTGGGGCCTGGGTGGGGCTGGCCATAGCTGCGTCTGGCCTGGAGTTTGTGCCCCCACCTTTGCCTGGGTCCTGGACAGCCTGCCCAGTGCATTTGTCATCCCCCCGCTGCCACGTGCAGAGCCACGAGTGAGGCTACTTCCCTTCCTAGCTGACCCCCCACCGCACCCACTGGACGCACATCCTGTCCCTGGACAGAGGGACAGGACAGGGGGCCTTGAGTCCCAGAGGCCTGGGGTCAGACCCACGCTCAGCGGCAGAGGCTGCTGGCAACTGTGGAGGTGAGGGACAGGGTGGAGGGGATCCAGGCTGTCTGCGGGTGGGCCTTGGGGAGCTGGTGGGGGTGGAAGGCTTCCTGGAGGAGGAGCCCAGGGCCTGCCCCACCCATGCTCTGGCCCCAAGCTGTTGTTTACTCCGAAAGAGTGAGGGGAATGAGCCTCCCTCCCTGATTCTGGCCGGAGCCGAGTTGACATTCCTGGAATTCTGAGAGGGGTGTGTGGATTTGGGGGTGGCGGCGGCCTCCTCTTCCTGGGCTCCTCCCTCCAGCTCCCTGATTTCCGAGGATACGCCATGGGGAGCCTCCGGGCTGCCCCACTTCAGCCTGTGTGCCTGCCCCCAGCACAGGTGTGCAGGAAGGCCCCTTGGGGGGCTTGGTCCTCTTCCCTGTCTCTACTGTCTTTGCTCTGCCCCGACTGGGGGACACTTGGGAGCCTCAGCGGTCAGCCCTGCCCCCTGCCTCTGCCCTGGGTGGCTGAGTCCCTCCATTTGTGTGTGTGTGTGTGTGTGTGTGTGTGTGTTGTGGGGGTGTAGCTGGGCCCTGGGCCAGGCTGTCCTCAGGGTGGGCAGGAGGGAGACATGGAGGCCCAGGGCACCAGTGGGGAATAGGGGCGGGTGCCTCGCCCGCCTGCAGAAGGGGGGCCCTTGCTTCTCCTCTCTGTGTGCAGTGTCAGCACAGATGTGGCCCAGGGCTCGGGGGAGGGAGAGTGCCAGTTTTTCAAGAATGGGCTATCCTGCCCCCAGTGGTGGGAGGCACAGAGAGGAAGGGAGGGCTGTGCTCCCATGTGGTTGGGAACCCGTGAGCCATGTTTCCTGCCAGAAGAGGGTCACTGAAGGGCAGGCTGGGCACAAGGCGAGATCAGCGGGTGATTTTGCAGCCGAGACGCCCGGGCCCAGAGCACTGCCCCTTACACGGGGAGTCCACTGCCCCTGCCCGCTGGTCCTGGTACCAGTTTGAACAACCTGTGGGTAGAACCAGAGGCCGCCCAGCTGGAGGGTCCCGATCCTGGCTGTGCTGGCTTGGCCCCTCTTGCTTTGGGCAGATGCGCAGGGTGTGGTGGGCTCCCCTGCCCACGGTATCCATGCTAGCCCTGGGCCCTGGTGGTGTTTGCAGGCGTGACTGAGGCGACTGCCCTTACCTGACCGCCGTCTGGACAAGCCTGGGCTGAGGGCATTTGGGGACAGCGTGCCCTGTAGGGCTTCCGTAGGGGTCTTGGTGGCTTGGAGGTGGGCGGGCATACGCTATGGGTGCCTGAGGCAGGGTGCTCCCAGGGCCTGCGGTGGGTGGAAATGTGGCCCCCCTCGGGGTCCTGATGGTGTCCTCTCCACTGCCACCTCCAGCAGAGAAGTACCTGGCAGAGGAGGAGCAGGGATGTGGGGGGAGACCCTGAGGTGGGGGGGTTGGCCTTGCTGGGCCCAGGAAAGGCCGGGGGCCCCTTGGTGGCTCTTCTGAGGGACCGTCCCCCTGGACTGGGTGTCTCCCAGCCCAGGAGTCTTGCCTCAGCTCTGTGTGGCACTGGGGGGCGGTGCGGGGAGGTGCGCCCCTCCCCCACGGCGGGGGCCCCGGGTGGGCCTTGGGCCTGCGGGGCTGGATCAGCAGCAGGAAGGCGGACACCACAGACTGTTTGTGTTGGCAGAGCCTCCCCCTCCTCAGAGCCGCCTCAGAGCTCTGCCGGGGGCCCAGGGCAGGCGGCTGTGCTCTGCAATGCCTGCGGTCCACCGTCCCCCCAGATCTCCCCTCTGGGGCTCAGGGTATGCCGCGCCCTTGGCAACCTCCCATCATTGTTTAGGCTTTTGGGGTGGTTCCTCTTGGAGCGGGACCTGGGTCTGGCCAGGTGGGTGCACAACCCTCTCACGGCTTATGCCCCCCTAGGGCCCCCCAGCTGCTCGCAAACCCCAGAGCCCTGGCGAGTCAGGAAGACCCAGCCCAGGACTGTAGGTGTGTTTCCTTGGGGCTCTCCCTCAGCCCGTCCCTGATGCTGCTGCAGCTACCCTTCCGGGGGTACAGGAGTGTCACACCCTGCATTCAAAGGAAGCCCAGAGAAGACAATGGGAGGGAGGCTTCCTGGAGGAGAGGCGGGACTGGAAGGAGAGATGGAGCCCTCCCTGGTCCTGTCTGGTCCCCGCACTCTGCCCCAGCAGCAGGCTTGTGTCTGGGTAGCCCTAGATGGGAGTGAGAGGCTCTGGACTCGTAGAGGGGCACTGTGGGAGCCAGAAGGGCTAGAGATCATCTATGGAGGGGCCGGGGCTGCCAAGGGGGTGAGGGCTGTCAGTGTGGCTGGGCAGCGGTCTCCTCCAGCCTTGGCTTCGTGTTGGCCATGGGACTTCCTCATTTTGGGGGCCCAGGAGGGTTGGGGGGGCTGCTGCTGGATCTGCCCTTTAGGCCCTGCCTGGGAGGCCCATCCCCACCGATGCCCAGGTCTTGGGGTGTGGAGGCATGGTGGGGTACGATGCATGGTTTTTAGCTTCTAGAATGTTGCTGTGGGTTTTGGGCCCCATAGCTCCTGGAGCGGCGGTTATCAAGGGAAGTGGATGAGGTGTGTTCCCTCCCCTGCCACCCCCCACCCCCGAACGCACTGCCCTTGCTACTTTCTGGGCCTTAAAGCCCTCCCTGGCTGCTCCATCCCTGGGCACGGGGACTGCCAAGGGATCGCAGGTGCATCCTCTCCTCACCAAGGTTCTGGGGAGGACAGGTCACCTGCAGACCTCCATCTGCTCACTGGCCTGCTGTCAGCCCTAGACATAGTTTGGTGGACTGGCGGAGGTGGGCTGCCCCTGAGAGGATGGGCGTGGGGGTGGACACCTCCCATGGTGACGTTTTGAACCCTGTGGTCCCCTCTGCCCTTGGGCTGTGGGGAAGACCGCTGCCACCCCTGCTCCCGGGCTGGAAGGAGCACCTGCTGTGAGGAGGGAGAGGTGGGGGGCCTGACTGGGACGCCTTCAGACACCTGCCCCGTGAGCTTGGGATCCCCTCCTTGAGGCCTCTGGCTGGTGGAGAGGACAGAATCCTCCCACGAATGCCGGTGGCAGGGGAACGGGCCTGGTGAGTCATCACTGGCCATCTGGGTGGGGGGAGAGTGGGGTTGGTGGCTCAGGGCGCACATGTGCTTGGAGCCCAGGAATGGGTGCGCTGCGGGCCATCTTGGGGGAAGTGGACACCGAAGGCTGGACATCTGGGGTTCAGGCCGTGACCCCCACATGGCCTGAACACGTATGTTCTCTGTACACACAGACCCCACGTGCGCTGCCTCCGTGTCTGCGTGCCAGCCTGCCTCCCTCCCTGGGCACCTTGGGTTGGGAGCAGAGCCCTCTTTGAACCTCCCTCCCCGCCCCTGTTCTGGTCCCCTGCGTCTCACAGTGCACCCCTACCTGGCCCCCAGCTGCCCTCTCTGGCCCTTGTAGGGACATGGTCCTGCGTGGAGGACTGTTCCTCCTTCCCGAGGTACCCGGCCAGCCTCTGGGAGCCCCACAGTCGGTACCACGTGGTCTCCACTGTACCCATCTTTCCTTGCATAGGGCTCCAGCCTGCCTTGGCTGACCTGACCGCTGGGGAACCGAGCACCGCCTGGCCTCTTTCCCGTGGCAAGCGCAGGTATGTCACGGTCTGGCGGGGCAGTAGTGGAGCTGACTTGCATGGCCTTGTGGGCTCCTCCACTCCTGGCCCAGGGCCCTGCCAGCTGGATGTTTGCCTGGTCCCTGCGCAGACGGTCTCCTGAACATGTCTCCCTGGGCCCCACCTGCTGGAGGAAGGGGACTCCTTGTGGGAAAGGCTGGACAGGGTCCCTGATGCTGGGCCGATGCATTGAGGGAAGCCCCCCCTTCTGGCCTCAGCTCTGATGGACCTGTGTCCTCATTCCAACTGGCCCCAGGACCCTTGGATGAATTTTCCAATTTTATTTCAGATCAGACTGTCCTACTCACTTGCAGGGGGCTGCAGGGTTTTGCAGACGGGATGTTTGGGAGATGTTGGGATGGTGACAGCTGGGTGACAGAGGTGAGAGCACCCTGGGCGCTGGAGCCCGCTCCAGCGTGATGAAGGGGTTCCAAGGGGGGCTCAATGGGGAGTCCTGCCTATCTCTGCTCTCCTCCCAGCCTTGGCCAAGCCCACTTCCTCACCCTCAGAGGCCCTGCCCAGGGAGCCAGGCCAAGGGAGACAGCCTCCTGCTCCTCAGGCTTCCGGCTTCCCCCCGCCCCCTCCCCCCACAAGCTGGCAGTAGGTTTCCTTCTGCCCTGGAGGCCCGTGTGCCTCCCTGAGTGTGTCTGACCCCTGCCCCCACTTGTGGGGGTGCTGCATGGGGGGTGAGATGGGGTGAGGCTCAACCTGGATCCTCCCTTGGCCCGTGTGCACCACAAGTGCACTCACACGTGCTCCCACACGACCTCCAAGTGTCCACCCTCTGACAGGGCTGTGGAGCTGGCCGACTCGGGCCACGGGGGCGCCAGGGTCTCGAAGGCGCCTCTTGTTCCCTGAGCAGAGCTGTGGGTAGAGGTTTTTGCAGTGCCCGGGTGGGGCCACCGTGGCGTCCCTTTCCTGGGGCCCAGACACACCAAAGCACACTTGGGGTTGGGAAGGGTAGAGGGGCTGTGGGAAACCTCAGGCTAGCCAGCTGGGTGACACAGCTGGAGTCTGGGACTCTCCTGTCCCCACTGCTGCCAGGGCCAGCTCTGCTCTGGGGGAACCTCCTTCAGACGCTGCCCTGAGGCCTGGAGCTGCAGTTCTATGAAGGACCTTCAGGGGGCGGCAGAGGGCTGATGCTAGTGCTCCTCAGGGCCCAGTAAGGCTGCCAGACCTCGTTGGGTCCTCAGCCCTCCAAACAATCCTGCTCTGCTTGCTGCACAACCCCCAGACCTGCTGCCTCCCTCACTGCTCAGTCTGTCAATATGTCACCTTGTCAGTATCCCTTCCCTTGCACCCTTGCTTCCCCCTCTCCCACCATCTTCCTCTCCCTCCCATCTCTCTCCCCTCTGAGCTCTGTTACCCAATGCTCAGGAATCCTGCCAGCCCTTCCCTCTTTGGACTTCAGTGTCTGGAACTGTCTGCTGGGTGGACACTGCCAGGGGACTCCCGTGGTGACCTGGTAGAGGCCTTGGCTACAGCCCAAGCCCAGGGTGCAGGGCACAGACCCCAGGCCCAGAGCGCCGTGGGGAGGGGGCTCAGCTCTTTCTTAGACAGGAAGGGGGCATCTGGCTTACGTGCTGTGCTGCTGTCTGCCCGCAACACCAGGGGGCCCAGAGACCCTGCTGCCCCTACCAGTGGGCGCAGCTGAGGGGACGTTTGTCCCCATCTGTGATTGTGTGTGTCCCTAGAGACCGTTCCTGACGTACGTGTGTCTGTACCCCAGCATGCACGCACACCCCGAGTGACAGTCTGAGGGTGTGTGTCCCAGGGTGTGTGCAAGTCACCCTGGGAGTGTGGGAGCTGGGCTTGGGTCCACGTCTGCACTTGAGTGTGGGAGGTGCAGGGTCTGACTTGTAGCCCAGGCTGGTGCGAAATAAGACCGGAGGCCCCCTCAGAACTTATCAGTAATTTCAAGACAGTGGCAGCAGTCTTCTGTGTGACTGTACGGTCACATGCTGCGGAAACCGGCCCTTCTCCCAACCCTGGAGAAGCAGGACCAGGGGAGGGTCAGCCTGCCCTGGCCGCTGAACAAGCCGTAGGAGTTGAGGTCCGGACCCGTTTTCAGGTGCCTAGTGATACCCCTGCCCTGTTGTGTGCTTGGGCCCCTCCCTGTGGGTCTGAAAGCCTCCCTGTTTCTTGCAGAGTGACCTGCCTTCCTACCTCCTGGGCACCCTCTCCACTTGGCCTTCCCTGCCCCAGCCCCTCTCAGGGGCAGTCCCGCCTCCTCCCCCAGCAAGGTAACCCCCCCCTCCCCAGGGTGGGTAACCCAGTCTGATTCCTGTCCCGACAGAGGCCTCTCCCCATCTAAGGTGTGAGCTGCGGGGGCTCTGGAGTCCTGGCGCGGGTGTCGCCAGCCCAAGCTGGGAGTGTGGGAAGCCGCTTGAGAGTGCGCACCCCAGGCGCTGTTCCGGGCTTTGTAGTCTCACTCCGGGCGAGGAACCCCCAAGTCGAAGCTGCCCCGGGTCATCACCAGAAAGCAACTGGGTCACCCCTTCATTTGCATAGCGCCCTGCATCTCGAGTGCGGTGGCAGGTCTCCAGGCCCGGCGGGGGGCAGTGCGGCCGCGGCGGTAGATTGGCGGCGGGGGGGGATCCCCTCGTTCCCGGGGCTGAGAGCTGCCTGGGGCTCCGCCCTCGGCCCCCTCCGACGCTGTCCCTGCCGTTCGAGAGCGTCTTCCTCCCCGGCCCGGGGAAGGCGAGAGCGAGGGGCGCCAGCGCGGGCGGGGCGGGGTCGGGCCGTCGCCCCGGTGCCGCGATTGGCCAGCGCCGGCGGAGTGGGGGGATTTGCCGGGCGGGGCGGTGGGCAGGGGAGGGCAGGGGAGGGCAGGGGAGGGGTCCGCAGGGCGGTGCGGCAAGGTGGGAAGGGGTGCGCGGGCGAGGCGGGCGCGGATTGGCGGGGCTGAGGGGAACGGGGCGGGGGGCCGGGGGCGCGGGGCGGGGCGGCGCGCCGGGGGGCCCCGGGGGGGCCGGGGCGGGGGCCCCGGGGGGGATGCGGCATTCCGGGGCGGTGGGCGCGGGGCGCTGAGCCCGGCGGCGGCCCCTGCGCGATGCGCCGCTCGAGCACGGACGAGTCCACGTACCGGCGCAGCCCGTCGCCGGAGGGCAAGGAGCCGGGCTTCGCGCGCGACGGCCCCTTCCGGCGCTACAGCAGCCTGTGCGGGCGCGCGGGCGCCGGGGACGGCGGGGACGGCGGGGACGGCGGCCCCTTCTTCGGCCTGCACGCCAGCCCCGGCCCCAAGGCGGCCCAGGCGCGCTACACGTCGCCCAAGGGCAACAAGTACGTGGTCTTCTACCTGGACCTCTCCTTCATCTTCCTCCTAGAGTTGAAGCGCTGCGGCATGGCGCGCGGCTGTCTCCAGGGCGTCAAGTTCCTCATGTTCGCCTTCAACCTGCTCTTCTGGGTGAGTGGCGGCGCCCGGGAGCGAGCTGGAGTCGCTGCTGCAGCGGGGATGGGGGGCGAGGCGCCGGGACGCAGACGGGCCGGGCTGTGCGCGCAGGGTCGCGGCTCGGGCCGGGGGCCAGGGCTGGAGCGGCCGTGGGGGGCGGGGGCGGGCTTCCGGTCCCGCGAGGCTCTGGCGGAGGCTCTGCGGCCGGGGCCGCTGCCCGCGTCTTGCCCCTCTCCTCCTGAGACCGGACGTGTCCCGCACCTGCGCGCGGGACAGGGCGGCGGGGCGCCCGCATTCCAACGCTGGTCGTGGCCGGCGGCGCGCTGGAGCTGATGCCTCCCTTCGGTTCCCTCCCCTCCCACCGCGCAGCGGGCGTCCTTTCTTCGACCCGCACACCCCGCCTCCCCGTCCCCAGTGGACTGACCAAGTAGGCCCAAGGACCGGGGTTCTAAAGGGGCTGTTGGGGGCCAGGTGGACCCGACCATCCTCTAGAGGCCGTGGATGGGAGGGGTGTGTGCAGCGGTTCGTGGGAAGGGAGGGGGTGCACAGCGGTGAGTTCTCTGGCTGGGCCTCTCACCGGGCAGGATGGTGGGCCACCAAGTGTGCTAGGGACGTGTCTGGCGTCCCTGCTGGCTCTTCTTCCTGCATGGTGTGTGTGTGTGTGTGTGTGTGTGTGTGTGTGTGTGTGGTGGGGTGGGGTGGGGTGGGGTGGGGTGGGGGTGCTCCCATAACTCCAGAGGCGCAGCAGGCCCTCCTGTGGTCTTGTCTCACCTGAGCAGGTTGGAACAGGCCTGGCTGGGCTGGGCTGGGCTTCTCCTGCTGGGCTGGGGGAGGCTGGGGGGATGCCAAGGTCACTCCCTCCTCCTTCCAGAGCAAAGAGTAAGGGGGTGTGGCCCAGGCTCTGGACCCCCAGGAGGAGGCTGAGCTTTGCACGCTCATCTTCAGGCCAGATGCCCAGAAGCCGGGGTCCCCCCCTGCCCCTTCCTCCCTTCTCAGGCTGTGCTTTTCTCTTCCCAGCTTGTGGTGGTTGGAGTCAGGGGTCCCCGGGAGGGGCGGCCAGCCTGGGCTGCCCTGTGGTGTGACCCAAGGGGGCTCCTGGCCCAGGTGCCTGCTTCCAGAGGCGGTCACCCCAAGAGTTTGTTCTCCACAAGAGACTCCTGGCAGGGGTGAGGCCCCGGGCCGGAGCGAAGCGCTGTGAGGCCAGGAGCCAGCAGCAGGGGTGGATGGCAGCTGGGCCCTAGGCCCGGGACTGGGGTGAGCATCTTCTCTTGGTGGGGGATGTTGATGAGATGCAGTGGGTGCCAGTGTGATGGGTACCGAGCAGTTGGCAGAGTTGGCATGTCACTATGGGTGACCGCACCTGACAGTGGTGGTTGTCACAGATCCTGGGGTGGTGGGTGTGCAGGAGAGTCAGGTCCCAGGAGGTGGGCAAGACTTGCCTCTTCCCTCATCTGCCCTCCTCAGTATCTGGGGAGCTGCCCACAGGCAGAGGGAGAGGGGCCCCCTCCAGGGCCCAGCCACCCCCGCCGCGGGTCCCCAGGCTGAGCTGTCTTTGCCCTGTGAAGCCTGAGGAGCAGCCGACCAGCGGCAGGACAGACACGCTCTGCCAGTGTCTGCGGTGGGTCAGAAACCCCTTTGGGATCCCCTCCTGGGCAGGACAGTCCATTTCCCTTTTATTCCACAATTCTGCCTCCCTGCAAAGCCAGCTGGCCCCCTGCTGCTGACCTGGGCCTGTCCCTGCCCCAACATGGTGCCCAGCCGGGATCTGAGACCTGGAGGTCAGAGAGGGCATCGGGGCCTGCCCACAGCCCGTGGGAAGCACTCGTGAGGTGTGGTGCGAATGGTCAGGGGGCTGAGTCCCTGCGCCAGTGAGCCTGCGGGTGGCGGGGACAGAGGCTACAGCACCCTTCCCCAGGCCTCAGCTTCTTTGCTACCTGAGGGTGCTGGCCCCCCAGCCCATTTCCCACTGTCACTGGGAGACCTCTGAGTGTCATGCCTTAGTCTCCCCTGGAGCTAACTGTAGGGTCAGGGCCGCGGTTGTGGGTGGAAAGTCCTCGAGGGCTGGACCTCAAGACACTCATCTGTGTCAGTCCCTCTGACCCCCGCCCTACAGGGCCAGGCCAGGGGGGAGGTCATCATGTGCGGCTGGGGTGGGGGGGAATTGTGTCTGAGGGGGCAGCCATGCCTGTCCTGGGTGTGGCTCCCAGAGGGAGTGGGTGCCCAGGGCCCTGGTGGGGGGGGGGGCAGGAGTCCAGGCTGCAGGTGCAGATGGGGGGAGGAGAACAGGAAGGTGAGGAGCCCCTAAGGCACCATCCCTCATACCTGTTTAGAGGTCAAGGTGCAATGACTTCTCTAAGTTTGTCTCATCCTCGTCTTGGCTCTCCTTTCCAAGCCCCGCCAGGCACCCCTTTCCCTCAGGGCCTCGATCCTGCTGAAGGTAGAATCCCACAAGGCCGTCACATGGACCCCTTGAGGCATCCGCACGCCTGTTTTCTCCAGCTTTGCTGTCCACATCCCATCTGCTCCCCAGGCCATCGGGTGGCCCTGGCCGTTCCTGACTCGGCCTGGAGGGGCAGGAAAGGGGGAGGGCTCAGCCGATAATTGACTCTGATTCAGGTGCCCCATTCGATGGGTTTTCCTGGGGGGCGCCCTCGTGGTTGGGCAGGACTGAAGGTTCCAGCCGCAGGTCCTTGTCGGGCAGGCAAGAGTCATCACCTCGCTGTCCTGGGCCGCAGCCGCCTGGTCCTGTGTGGACGGGCTAGGTCACAGGCTCCTCTCAGCGAAGGAAGCAGGCCTGCCTCTTGTCTCCAGTGCTGCCGCCGGGGTGGCCTGAGTGGGGGGAGCTGGAAGAAACCGGCACCCCCTGGAGGAGGAGAGGGGCAGAGGCGCTGGTGATGGGGGCCCCGCAGAGTTCAGAGCCAACTGACCCCCAGACGCTCTCCGGCCTTCCCGTAGCAGGTGGGGCCCTTGCTGGCAGCAGACAGCTCCAGCAGGGACACAATGGCCCTCCTCGGAGGCCTGCATATGTATCGAGCACCTTAGGGCCAGGGTCCCCACGATGGGGGCAGGGGTGTCTCCCGGGAGCCCCATCCTGGCAAAGAGGGCCCTGTTCAGTATGCGGGAACAGGTGGGGTGTACCATGGGGTGCTGGGCGTGGGGTGAGGGTTTGGGGCTGTTCGGGTCCCTACAGTGACAGAGGGGGAGGTGGAGGCCCAGGGTGGGGAGAGGGGGAGGAGGTGCCCTTCCAGCCTCCCCTGCTCTGGGGCAGACTGCTCAGGGCTTTCCCAGGGGCAGTCTCTGTGCCCCAAGTGGTCCAGGTGTGGGGGGCACCTGGGCAGAGGAGGGTCTGAGCCCAGCAGGGCCAGGGTGCTTGTGTGTCTCCTCTGGGCAGGTGCCCAGCTTCTCCCAGATTCAGATCAGCCAAGCTGAGGGCCCGCCTTCCTGCTGCTTCCCTGGTGGGTTTCCCTCCAGGCCCCCTTCCCACCTCTGGGCTGCTCCCCACTCTGCCTCTCTCTGCGCGTGTGGGCAGGGTCCCTTTTGCATGGCTGGGGTGGGGGTTGGAGCCGTGCTTGCCTTTTCCTGCTGCCCAGGCCACCATAGGACTCTGGGTAAGTGCCACCTCCTCGGGGTCTCCCTTGCCCCAGCTGCACCCCAGGTGATGGGCTGCAGATGACGTGCAAGTGGGCGGCCTGGCCTGCTGTCACTGGCCCTTAGGCAAGGCCCCTAAGACTGGTGGGGGAGGGGACACCTGGTGGCAGAGGGCCTGTAGGGCTGGGATCCGTTACCTCCCCCAAGTCCTCCCTGCAGCTGGGAGGTCCCGGGGCAGGGGCTTGTGAGCGTTTCAGACTTTGTGGCTCCTCTTGGCCATGGCCTCCTGATGGTGCTGGGCAGGTCCCCATGTCCCGGCTGCTGCTGCTTTCTGCCACGGGGTGAGGCAGGGGGTTTCTGCTGCCCACAAGAAGGGGTGGGGGGTGAGGGCAGGCGGATTCTGTGATGGGATCGGGTCTGCAGGGCCCTGGGGAGCAGGTCCTGGGGTTGGGGTGCTTGGCTGGCCTAGTCAAGGCTCAGAACGCTCTCCTCCTCGGGGCCGGCTGCCGGCCGATGGGGCGGAGGGGGCTTCTGGGGCCTGGGGATGTCCGTCTGCTCTGCGGTGGCAGTCTGGGTCTCTGGGTCCAGCTCTGCGACAGGGCCCTCCTGCCCGCGGCGTGGGCGGCAGGCAGCCATGCTGTCCGCAGGCACAGCCCGTGTCTGAATTTCGGAGTAGCGGTGCCGATGCCCAAACCAGGTGTGCGTGTCTGAGGCCAGGTCGGTACCTCCCTGATAGGTTGGGGGTGGCGGCGGTCTGTTAGGGGCCCAGAGGCTCTGGCTGTACCCTGGGTGGTTGTCGGGCCTGTCTCCCGCCCCCCGCATGACCCCAGTGGGTTTTGTGGAGTCTGGCCTGTTGGAAGGGAGGGCAAGGGGAGATGTAGGTCGACCGGACCTGTCTGGAGAGATCCTTCTGGATCGCAAGCAGACACGTGTAGGACTCTGTCTGGGGCAGAGGGATGTGGCCACAGCGCTGAAGGGCCGGAGGGGCCTTGGAAGCCAGGTGGTCCGCGTCCCAGCTGCGGCCCCAGGCCCGGCCTTCTGCCTGTGGTCGGGGGCTCGTCTCCCTTCTGGCTGCCCGGAGGACCCGGCCATGGCCTCTCCCTCCCCTCCCCCAGCAGTGCTGGCCAGGTTTTTGCGTGGAGCCTGACGGGGGGGCTGGAACTCATGACCCTGAGATCCAGACATGAGCTGAGAGCAAGAGTTGGGCTCAACCAACTGAGCCACCCAGGCGCCCCCCCCCCTTTATTGTTATTATTTTTTTAAGAAAGATTGTATTTATTTATTTGAAAGAGGGAGAGTGAGAGAGACAGCATGAGACGGGGGAGAGCCAGAAGGCGAAGCAGGGTCCCCACCGATGAGGGAGCCTGATGCGGGACTCGATCCTGGGACTCCAGGATCATGACCTCAGCCGAAGGCAGTTGCTCAAGCAACTGAGCCACTCGGGTGCCCCTCCCCCCACCTCTTAGAAAAGTCTTCTTTTTAAGTCCTCTCTACTCCCAGCGCGGGGCTCGAACTCACAGCCCTGAGATCAGCGTCTCATGCTCCACTGGCTGAGCCGGCTGGGCGTTGTTTGGGGTTCTTACCGGTGTCCTCGGTGCCCCTCGTGGTCCGGTGAGCCCCTCCTTGCCCGGGAGGGTAGACGTGACCTTCCAGAAGCTGCCGGCCGGGACTGTTCTGTCCCCTGCCCAACCCTCCTCCGGGGACGCTGGCGTCAGGGCCCTCAGTCAGTGGGGCTGCTCTCCTTGTGGCTGGGCCTTGGGGCTGAGGACGGCACAGGGGCCTGCTGACCCATAGGAGCGGCGTCCTGCCGTGGAGTTTTCCAGTGAAGGGCGGGACGAGTAGCCACCAGGTGACAATATCCAGTGTCAGCCCAGAGGTACCTACCTCGAGCCCCTTGGCTCAGTCTTCCTGACTCCTGCCTTGGGGCAGCTGCACACCTGGGTTCTGGCTCGGTGGCGCGTCCTTCAGTGCCTAACTTGTACGGATGGGGCCCCCTCGTGGTTCTTCTCGGCTGGGAGGGGCGAACCACCTTGCCGTGCCCCAAGGCTGTGCTGGCTGCCAGGAGAGGGGCTTCTGGGCACAGGCTGGGCCCCTGCGGGCACCTGGCCCTCCGCCGTGTTCCAAGAACATAGCCAGCTGTCCTGCCGTCTGCTGTCTTGCCGTCTACGGGCCGGAGGGGCCGTGGCAGAGGGCCACCTGACACCTGCCCCTGCCCGGGCCTGGGTGCGGGGCTGGCATCTCAGACTTGTGGTCCTTTCACCCAGCCCTAGGCCAGAATGAAAAATGCAAGAGTGGGGACAGCAGGAAGGAGGGGGGACTGCAGGAAGGACGGGGGACAGCAGGAAGGAGCGGGGAGCACAAGCCAGGCCCTGGCCTGGAGCTGGTGACAGGTGAGGGCAGGAGATGAGGCAGGTGCACGGGAGGGAGTCAGAGAGGCCTCAGCGACGGAAGGGCATGGGTGGGGGACACAGCAGGAGGCCTGGGCCCCCCTCTCAAGCTGTCATGGGCTTTTGCATGGCTGGGGAGGGGAGGAGCCCAGCCAGTGCCCCAAACCATGGGAGAACGGGGCTGGACATCCATGGGGTTTGGGTGGGGTCCCAGCCTCCCAGGGACCTCAGCCCCACTTACCTTGTGTTTGATGTTCTCTGTCTGAGTCTAACGGGCTTTGTTTTTTTCCTGCACTTGGAGGCTGTAATTTTCCTGCCAAAATGTTTTAAAAGCTGCATGCACAGAAACATTTTCAAAATTATAGGTAGTTTTATTAACTGCGTGTGCGTTTTGTTAGTGTATGTGTCTGAGTGTTTAGCGACTGGTTTGTGCAAACATGCTTGAACACAGAGGGCCTTGGGGCTTGTGGCCATGGCAGGTCACAGGGCAGCACATCTGTGACACAAGTCTGTGTCTGCCACTGATGGTGAGGGGCGCCTGCGGCAGCATGGCATGTGATGTGGTGTGTGACACTGATGGTGGGGGCACCCGTGGCAGTGGGGCGTGTGACGTGGTGGCAGTGAGGGGCACCCGTGGCAGCGTGGCGTGTGACACTGACGGTGAGAGGCGCCCGTGGCAGCAGGGCATGTGACGTGGTGGCAGTGAGGGGTGTGTGTGTCACAGTGTGGGTCTCTCCTGCCATCTCAGGGTGGAGGTGGGACGTGTAGACTTAATTATGGAAATCCATTTCTCCCTCTGCTGGGGGTGAGGAGTTCCCTCCTGGGTTCCACGGAGACCTGGGCCAGTCCCCACCCCCACAGCTGCTCTGCTCCCCGTGTCCTCCCCTTGTCCTCCTATGTGTCCCCATGGGGCGAGGGAGCTCAGACGGGCTCATTTTCCTGCTGACTGGAGCCGTCTGCCGACGTCCTTGAAGGCGGGCACTTGGGGTTGTAAAGAAGGGGTAATTCCTCTGCTCAGGGACCTGCCGCAGGAGGCGGTCCTCCCCCGCCCCCCACTGAGGCCCCACTCCTGGGGGCTCAGTCCAGAGACATGACGTGCTCAGAGTGGGGGCTGCATGGTTCAGTGGGGGACAAACTGGCGTGAGGCCTGGGCATGGTGGCCGGTTACTGTGTCCTGCTTCATGGGGAGGTGGCCCACATTCGTACCCACCCTGACCCTGTTCCCTCCCTGCTCCCCAGCCACAGTGTCCCTTCTGTGCACAGCACCCGACTGGGCAACCCCAGCTTCAGCCTTGCCTTGGGGCTTTGGAGATCCTGGAGGCAGTGGGTATGCTGTAGGGACATGGTGCTGGGTGTCCCTGCAGGCATGGGGGAGGGGCATAGCTCCAGAAAACCCCTCGGTTCCATTTCTCATCTGTAGGTCGGGTGGGAGGATCAAATGAGCCGGAGCCTGTCCCAGCCTCCTGTGCACCATGGTGCTGAGCGGTGCCTCGCACAGGCAGATGTGGGGTGCCCAGAAGCGCTGGGTGTCCCCTGGGCGGCCTCGCCTGGGGTCAGCACCTTGGACAGTGCCAGCGCCCCTCCATCCCTGCAGGCGCACCCACACCTCCAGGACTGCCCTGGGGCGGTGCCCACGCCCAGATCTGCAGTGAAGACCTCTCCTATCTGTGTCCCCCCAACACGGGGCAGCTGGCTTCTTGCACTGGGTGCCCACCGAGGGCACCGAGGCAGTCTGAGCCCCTCCTCTGGGTGGGTTCCCCCACTGTGCTCCCACCTCGTCTGGGCAGCCCCCCCACCCCGGGCTCCTGGCCCCTGGTCACGGCCCTGAGTTTGATCACTGCACCACTGACCACCTCTCAGGAGGCCACTGGCAGAGGCTCTGTCACCGTCCATCGTGGGCCCTCTGGGGACCTCCAGGGCCATGTGGTCAGTGCCAGGGGCGGGTCAGGCTCTACACCAGGGTCCCCCAAAACTGGTACCCTGCCCCCTCCCTGCGCGTTGCCTGAGCTGCAGACCCCAGCCTACTCTGGGGAGGGGCCTCAAATAGGCAGGACAACCCCTGCTTCCAGGACCCTGCCCTGAGCCAGCAGCATTCAGCAGAGGTATTGTTTAGAACTTTTAGGCTGAAGTTCTTGCTTTTGTGGAAGGTGCAAAGCGGGGTGGGAGGCCAGAGAGGACCCTCCTGTTCACCCTGGGCTGTCTGGACCCCCACACTGGATGGTGGTGGGACATGTCAGCCGGGGGCTCTCCTGCCCCATTCAGCCCTTGGCAAGGCCCAGAGGGATCCCAGATGCCCACACCCAGGGAGCCGTGGCCCCTGCTCTTGGTCTGAGAGCTGCATGCCCCCCACCCCCACAATTGCAGTCTCCTGCCCGCCTGGCTGAGTACACGGCTGCACACTCCCCAGAGACTCCTGGACAACGGAGCGGTGCCCCACCGCCACCCCAGGGCCAGGCTGACCTGGTGATGGGGGAAGGGGCGAGGATGTGCACATGGGAAGGTGAGGCCTCCTTGGGCAGGGGCCTCAGAGCCGGTGGAGCCTGCAGAGTCATGGGGTCCCTGCTGGGCTTGGGGAGCCCATCCAGTTGCTGGGGAGTCGTTGTGTGTGGATGGCCCTGGCTCCCCTTGGCTCTGCCTCTGACTCACTGGGTGGGAGGCTCACTTCCCAGCCTCAGTTCCCTGGTCTGGGAAATGGGGTGGGAGTCTGGCCTTCTAGGCTCAGGAATCTTTTGTGGGGTGAGGCAGGGCTTGTGGTCCTGGGCGGCTGCGGTATACCCTGGAGACTGTGAGCTAGCCTGTCCTGGGCATGCAGGGGGATCGCTCCAAGGACTGGGGGTTGTGCCCAGGGGGCCCTGGGGGCCCCGCCAGATGTTGAGGAGTGGGGAGGGGTCCCCAGGCAGGGCTGCCTGGCTTTCCCCAGAGCCCAGCAGGCATTAGTCACCAAGTGGTCTCACTGAAGCCCAGGTTTTGGGGAACCAGGAGCTGGTCAGTGTTCATGGGGCTTACCTGGAAAACAGTCTCCTCTTTGTTTCTGAGATCACCCAGAGCCCTGGCGCACCCCTGCTCCCCCAAGGCTGGGTGTCCCCGTCACCAGGAGAGGCCGAGGGCCCACTCTGGGTTCTTTACCACTTTGCTTTCTCCCCCTTCTTCCTCTCATTTCAATGGTGTTTTTTTAAAAAAAAGATTTTATTTATTTAATCTGACAGAGAGGCAGTGAGAGGGAACACAAGCAGGGGGAGTGGGAGAGGGCGAAGCAGGCTTCCCACAGAGCAGGGAGCCCGATGCAGGGCTGGATCCCAGGAGCCTGTGATCATGACCTGAGCCTAAGGCAGATGCTTAACCAAGTGAGCCCCCCAGGTATCCCTTCAATTGTGTTTGTAATAAGGAGCGACTATGAAATTCAGTTAACAGTCCCAGTGGTTGAAAGGGAGGGGCAGTGAGGGCCAGGGATGGGATTCTCTGCTCCATCCTGTGCTGGCGTCCATGCCGGGGCCTGGTGCGTGATCTGGGCCTTGCACTTAGAAGAGGACAGCTGGGGATGCCAGGGGGGCCCATTGGGATTATGGCCACCCACTGGGAGGTGGTTTTAGGAAGAGGGGAGTGTGTGGTCCAGCAGGGTCTCCAGGGGTCATCTCCCTGACTGCTCAGGTCCAGAGAGGCTATGGGGTAGGTGCAGGCCAGGACCTGGGGAAGAGGGGGATGCTTCCTAGAGGGGTGGTGTTTGGGGGGCCCTAGGGCCCCTTGCCCCGGCTGCTTCACTGTGTCCCTGGGACAGGCACCCCACTTGTGACCTGAATGGAGAGTGTCCTCAGACCATCTGCTCCCCACTGCCAGAGGTGGCGGACCTTGGAGTCCCCATTACTGTGACTGGGGGGGAACCGGCTGGGTGCTGGGACAAGGCTGGGAGGGCTGACTGGCCCTGGAAGGTCAGCAGGGTGGGCCTGTGGGATACCACTCTGGGTGACCACTGGGGTCTGGTGCAGCCTGCCCTGGGGTGTGTGGATGGTGGGTTCACGGCCCTCTCTTCCCCCCGGCGGTCCCAGCTGGGAGGCTGTGGCATCCTTGGTGTCGGCATCTGGCTGGCTGCCACCCAGGGGAACTTCGCCACCCTGTCCTCCTCCTTCCCGTCCCTGTCGGCCGCCAACCTGCTTATCGTTACCGGCACCTTCATCATGGCCATCGGCTTCGTGGGCTGCATCGGGGCCATCAAGGAGAACAAGTGCCTCTTGCTCACCGTGAGTGCCCCCCGCACGCAGGCTCCGTCTCTGGGCCCCTGCTCCCTACCTGTGCTGACCCCGCAGGACCAGAACAGGTCACAGCCATGGCCTATGGCAGCCCCTGGGGACCCTGCTGGGGCTGGGGTGGGCTGCTCGGTCAGGGTTTAGTGGAAGCCTCCCCGACAGGACGGAGACCACCTCCATGTGCCCACGAGTGCCAGGTGGGGCCCCCTCCAGCCTATATCGGGTCTGTTTGCTCTGAGACCACCCTTCCTGGGAGCCCCTGCCCAGCTCCTGTCCCAGGACCCTCTGCTGAGAGGCTCACAGTCCCCTCCTGTGCGGTGGAGACCGATTCACAGGCAGGCTGTGGTTCCCCGTCTTCAGGAGCATTAAACCGGGGAGGAGAGGGGCCAGGCTCCTCACTGATTAGCATGTCTGGCAAAGGCCTCCTGCAGCTTGATCTCATCAGCCGAGCCCTTGCCCAGGGTGGGGCCTTGGAGGGCCTGTCCCCCAATCTGTGCAGCTGTCCCGGGTGTTTAGCTGGTTCCACAAGCTCTCGTCAGGGCCTGGGGCTCTGATCCCTTGGAGCAGAGGGTGGGGGTGTGGCTTAGTCCCCAGCTGCCCTGGGGCAGGAAGCTGTGGTGTGCCTGGGGGGCCCAACCCCAGCCTTCCCTGCAGGGTGACCTGAAGTCCAGAGTGCGGGGCCTGCTGGGGGCACTGTGGGCCCTGAGTCCTGGGCCTGCACTGAGGGAAGGCCAGATCGGGGATCCCGGGGGAGGACAGGGCTTGCTTCCCCCAGCCTGTCCCCTTCCTGTCTGCAGGAAAGGCAGGGTGGACGCAGGCTGTCTCTGCTGGCCTGTGGCTCTGGGGTGCTCACCAGGCGGTGGTGGGGGGGGGTGACTGCCACCCAGCAGGCAAGGTTTGTACGGTCAGGTGGGGCTTTGCAGGCTCCTGGTGGCTGTCCCCTCACCTTGGTCTTTCCTGAGGGGGTGTTGACCACCCCTGGCTGCTCTGACGGCTGTAACCGGCATGGTTCAGGGTCTTTGTGGTCCGACCTTCTCCCTGCCCACCACAGGGACACAGGCACAAAGCACACATGTGTGCTGGCAGGGGTGAGGCTTGTGCTTCCGAGGTTGGTTGAGCAAGAGAAGAGCCCTCGCTCCAGAGAGGGCAGGAGCCCAAGGGAGGTGGGGCAGCAGGAGGGGGGTCTGCTGGTCTCCGGGGAATGGACACCTGTCGGGGAGGTTCCTGTAGCACTGGGGTGTCGGTCTGCATTTGCGGCCCCACCCTTGGGAGGCTGCACGGGCCAGGTGGCCAAGTCACCAAGGCCAGGTCCCCTGTGCAGTTCTTCGTGATGCTGCTGCTGGTGTTCCTGCTGGAGGCCACCATCACCATCTTGTTCTTCGCCTACACTGACAAGGTTCGCCCACCCTTGCCCTCCCCAGCTTCGGGGGTGGGGGCTCTGAGCTCACCAGCCAGCTAGGGC
Organism: Lontra canadensis; assembly: GCF_010015895.1. Lineage (NCBI taxonomy): Eukaryota > Metazoa > Chordata > Mammalia > Carnivora > Mustelidae > Lontra > Lontra canadensis. The sequence goes on along the minus strand of NW_022631060.1, from coordinate 11,255,738 downwards.
CACAGCACTGTGGGTGACAAAGGTGCGGGCAGGGCTGGGAATGGCAGTCACAAGCCCCACACTTGGTGTGGGTGGACAAAAGCCCTGCCATCCACGCACTGGGGGACGTGGCTTTAACCGCAGCCACCAGAGGCTGGGCCTGGAGGGGGACGCCAGTGGCCTGGAGGCTTGGGGAGGTTTCTGGCCCTCCAGGAAGTGGGGGACAGGGGAGCAGTGCTGTGGTCTGGCTGTGCTGAGCTCCTGCTGTCCTGGACTGCATGTCTGCCAGGCAGGGAGAATCCCCCGTCCCCAGGTCCTTAACCACCTATTTACTTACTGCTGGCTCGTGGCCGTGTGCTTCCTGTCCGGTCGTGCCCTGCACCTGCTCCTTCCTCTGCTCACGCTCTTCCTCTGCCCACGGGTGCTCTCGCTTGGCTCCTGGGTCCCTCTGGCGTCCTCCCGTCGGTGCACTTTCTGGCGCTGGACGACCCCCCAGACCTGGCTTGGCCTCCCCTTTCCCAGGCCTGGAATCAGCCTCTCCTCCGGGAGCCCTGGTCCCCTCGCTGGAGGACGGTCTGGGGAACCGAGTTGCGGGGGCCGGTGTGCTCGCTGCCACTGGGGCGTCGTAGCTTCTGGGCCCCTTGGTGGACGGACGGAGCCGCGTGTGCTCACAACCTGCGTGTACAGACTGGTCGGTGTTTCTGTACGTGTCCGTCTGTCTGTACCTGCAGATGAGGCGGCAGACTCTGGTGCCAACCGGTGTTCAGCACCACAGAGGGCCCAGGGGTGGGGATGGGCATAGGGATGGGGGCTTCTGGGAGGAGGGGACTCCAAGGAGGGAGACAGTGGGCACAGGGTGCCTGTGGGGTCTGGATGAGGGAGGTGGAGCTGGCTGTGTGGGGGGGTGTCCTGCTGACCCCACTGCACCTGCAGATCGACAGGTACGCCCAGCAGGACCTAAAGAAGGGTCTGCACCTGTATGGGACCCCAGGCAACGTGGGCCTCACCAATGCCTGGAGCATCATCCAGACCGACGTGAGTGTGTGTGTGTGTGTGTGTGTGTGTGTGTGTGTGTGTAGGCAGAGGGGATGAGGGTGTGTCGTGTAGGGGACACAGCCCACCCACCCACCCCCCAACCATCCCAGCCCCTGCACCTGTCCACAGTTTCGCTGCTGTGGGGTCTCCAACTACACCGACTGGTTCGAGGTCTACAACGCCACCCGCGTGCCTGACTCCTGCTGCCTGGAGTTCAGTGAGAGCTGTGGCCTTCACGCACCTGGCACCTGGTGGAAGGCGGTGAGCCCCTCCCCTCCCCAGGCATCCTGGCCCCAGGGGAACTGGGGGTGGGAAGGAGGGCCAGCCTCGCAGCCCCTGTGACGCACACCCTTCCTCTAGCCATGTTACGAGACCGTGAAGATGTGGCTCCAGGAGAACCTTCTGGCTGTGGGGATCTTTGGGCTGTGCACGGCACTGGTACAGGTATGCTGGCCGGGTCCTGCCTCAGGAGCCACCTGGACTCACCTGTCTCTGACCTCACAGCTTAGCTCACCAGCCGGCGGGTGGAGGTGCCTTGAGCCCCCATGGCTGAGCAGAGGTGGGGTTCGAGGTATGGTGGGAGGCCACTCCACAGGCCACTCCACTCCACGCCTTTGACGTATCAGGGCCTGGTAGGCCAGCCTGTTCCTGTGGCCTAAGCCTGGCAGCTGTGGTGGGTGAGTCACGGGACGGCCCAGCCAGTGCCGAGCAAGGGTGGGCAGCCCAGGGCCTGGTGCCCAAGCCGGGCTTCCTGGCCCCTGTGGAAGCCCAGAGTGTCGGACCCTGCAGGAGCTGGAGGCCAGTGTGTCAGCAAACCCAGACATCGGGCAGCCCTGTTCCTGGGGTGCAGTGATAGGCAGGTCCCAGCCAGCTCACACACTGTCAGAGGTGATCCCACGTGGAGGATGTGCAGGGGAGAGAGGGAGGGGGCACGGAGCCAACGGGCCCTGAAGCCACCAGCAGAACCACAGCAGCCACACTGAAAGGCAGGTCTGGGGGCTGAGCCCTAGGAGTCCCCAGCGTGACCCCTATGCTAAGGCTCGGGGATGTGGCTGGGAGGGACCCCAACTGCCGGGGTTGGGGGAGGCATCCCTGGGGAAGTGGGGTACGGGCCATCCAGGGAGGAAGCTGTGGGGTGGGGTCTGTGGCAGGACCCCTCTGTGCCTGCGTCTCCGGGAGCAGTCCTGCCCAGCCCCCCTTGTGTCTCCACAGATCCTGGGTCTGACCTTCGCTATGACCATGTACTGTCAGGTGGTGAAGGCGGACACCTACTGTGCGTAGGGTGCCCGCTGCCTGCCACCCCTGCCTCGCTGCCAAAGGACACGGCCCACTGGGAGATGCCCGTGTCCCCACCTTCCTCTCCTGCTGCAGGAGTCAGCACCAACCCTGCCCCCAGCCCCCCCAAGACCCTCAGCCAGCTGGGCGAGCACCGTGCTGGAGGCGGGAGGGGCTTCTGGCACATTTCACGTCCGTGTATTCTCCCGAGCAGTGTCTGCCCCCCTGGCTGGGGTCATTCACGAGTGGGGATGGGGGTGAAGGGCTGACCGCTGGTCCTGGTGCTCCAGGTGGGGCTGCCGCCCCACCACCCACATTCCACAGCGGAGCCTGGGCAGGCTCTGGGTGCATCTTAATAAAGTGTGTGGACAGCCCCCCACCACCGCATCTGTTGCTGCCTGACCCCCAGGGATGTGCCCAGTGCCTGGGGTGGGATTCCTGCACTTGCGTGGGGCCAGCCCCCAACCGCACCCCCCCCCCGGGGTAATCTGTTGGTGGTGCAGAGGGGTCTCAGGACCGCCCTGTGCCTCCCTCCCCATCAAGCCCCAGGGCCTCGCCTGCCCCACGGCCCTCTCTGTTTCTGTGAACTTGGCCCCGGAACTGCTCATCTGTACGGGCTGTCGGGAGGGGAGCGGAAGCGGCAGGCGCATCAACGCAGGGGGGCCCTGGAGACAGGAGCAATGGGCGTGGGGAAGGCCGTGGGTCTGGAGCTTAGGGGAAGGATGGGACCCTCCCAGGAGCCTCACTAGCTGTGCGGCACACGACCCCTCAAACCTCCATCTCCAGCCCTCCTTCCTGCCGGCTCCAAGGTGCTGCCCTCCCCCCGTCCCCCCAGGAACACCCCGTATCACTGTCCTTGTGTGGCAGGCCCACCTGGGAATGCCCAACCAAGCACTGACCGCAGCCACAGACACGACTGACAGCCACTGTGCTCACAAGCCCACCGACCCCACCTGTCCTCACTCCACGGAAACTACCAGAACCAAAGTGTAGTGACGTCAGGGCATGTGGTTAATGCCCCCAAACTAAACCATTTCTCACCTGCCAGCCGCAAACGACTGGAAAACCAGCAGGAACGTCGCATATCCAGGAAAGCAGTCCCCACGTGACCCTACCCCCCCAGTGTCCATAGAGCCCTCCTGCTGGGAACCAGGCCCCCCCACTGGCATGTGTGACCAGAGACAGACCTGCCCCACGCTCGGGTGCTCCTGAGTACGCCATGTGCAAGCTCACTGGACCCATGGGAACGGCTTGCAGACCTGGGACCCTTTCCGCTCACAGCCTCCTATGTGACCCTCAGACTCCAGCCCTGACTCAATTTCCCCCATGATCCTCCAGTGGCCTTGGAGCCCAGGGTCCCTGCCCTCCAGCCCAGACCCCCACCTGCTGGCTCTGCTTCCAATGCTCACGGTTTTGTGTGGGTTGCCCCTGGGGTCTGACCTCAGGACCCCTCTCTCACAGCTCTCACCCCCTTTACTGGTCCCACCTTCCCCCACACACCCAGTGTCTATCACCTACCCGGCTCCCCCTCTAACCCCCAGCTCCAGAACAGACTTGAGACATACTAGAGCCTGGCACCCCAGCCCCGGCGCCACGGCCTCCTGGCTCCCCTCTTGCCCAGGCCTCTGAAGCCGGGACAAGGGGATGCTCCATCCTCTGCTCCTGCCCATTGCCAGGGGCACTGGTGTGGGGACTCGGGGAACCTCTTGCTGTGGCCCCACATGCCGACCCTCCAGCAGACGGGCATAGATGTGGACACACGTGCACACGCACGCACCCACAGCAGGTGCGCACACAGACTTCCCAGGACAGCTTCGCGTCCCCCCCACACGCTCTCCCCGTCCCTCTATGCAGGCCCAGACTCTGCATCCGCCCTCGCAGGCTGCCCTGCCCCCGCCCCCTCAGAACTGTGGGGTTCCTCTGTGGGGCCACTCCAACAGGGCACTGGCTGGCCCTGCCCCTCAGAGCCCTTCCCGCTTCATGTCCCACAGCAGGAGAGCAGGGAGCACGGCCTCTGCCCCCAGACTCGGAGCATGGAAGCCCCAAGTTCCCATGCAGCGCCTGCCCATCTGTCGGGTCTGGCCCGGCAGGACTCTGGCCCTGTGGACAGCACCAGGCCCTGGACGGGCCTGCTTACCGAGGGCTGTGCTGCTTGGAGCCCATGGGCCACGGAGCCCAGTGGCTGGGGAGCAGGGGCCAGCAGCAGCCCTTCCAGCTGAGGGGCTGGGGGAGGCAGGGGCCACTGTCTTTGGCTACAGGCAGTCCCGGAGTCTCTCCTGCTGTGTCATTCCGGGAGCCTGGCTACGCCCGGGGGCAGAACCCGACAACCGCCCGGCCCACTGGCACCCAGGGGCCCACAGGGGTCCTTCTGTGGGACAGGAACAGCTGCTCTGCGCAGGGCTTTGTCCAGCAGCCCTCACACCCTCGCCGGGCTCACCGGACCAGTGTGGGCAGTGAGAGGCCGAACCCCTCAGCACAGCCCGGGGGGCCACAGCAGAGAGAGCCGGCCCGGCCCAGTGAGGGCTGCGTGGGAGGGGCCGCGTCCTCTGGGCAACACCGCCAGGACGGCCCCTCCCCACATTGCTGGCGAAGAGGCCTGGCTCCCAGGACCCCTCGGCCACCGCTCGAGGACTGCAGCGGACACCAAACGGAAAACCGAGAAGAGTCTGTATTTCGCGTGTGAACCGGTCACTGCGTCGCTGGGGAAGCGTCCGCGCACGGCCAGGCCTAGAGCAGGTCGTAGAAGTAGTCCAGACCCTGGCCCAGCTCCCACATGGACACGCCGACGCCCAGCTCCCGGGCCAGCTCCAGCCGCACCTGCACAGACTGCCACCAAAGGGAGCGTCAGCCAGGCCTCCCCACCAACAACCCCCCCACCCCCCGCCCCGCTGAGGGCAAGGGTCATTGTGGGAGGGGCTACACCTGCTGCCCCACCCCCAGCATCAAGGCTGGCCCACGAGTACCTTCAGAGTTGGATAGAAGACCAGGTGCCTCCCACCGCGGCTTCTGCAAAAGACGACGGGCCTTCTACCTCGACGGGCCTTCTACCTCCGGCCGGCCTCTGCTCCTCCCGCCACCCCCATCCCAAGTGGAAGGGAGAGCCGGCCCCGCCTCCCCTTCCGGCAGAGGTCTCTGCCTCCCGCAGGGAAGGGCCCTCCACGGGTCCCACTGCTCGGGCCACGCAGCCCTCGGTGGGAGGCGGTGCTCGGGCTGCTGGCCCTGGAGCCCCTGGCCGGCCTGGGCAGGCACACCCCTCACCTAGGGCCTCCTGCCGGACACTCACTTCTTGTACTCGAAGAAATGCTCTGCTGCCTGGCTGTCCCACACGATCCGGGGCCTGTGGTCCTTCAGCATCTGGATGTACCTGGGGGAGGCCGCGGCACGGGTGTGGGCGTCCTGGAGACTGCCCAGACACCTGAAGGGGCCACGCCAGCTGAGGCTGTCACGGGCAGGCAGCAGGACGCGGAGGCTACGTCCCCTGTCGGTGTAGGCAGTGCCCGCAGCACACCCACTGTGGGAGGGTCACGTGTGCACCCGTGACACGGGAGCACAGAACAGCGCCTGGGACCCTCAGCCCTGGGCCCGCGTGGGCTGGGGGCCGAGTCCTCCCTCGGGGGCAGGGGAGGGACAGAGATGCCGACAGACGGGGGCTGAGATGGGAGCAGCGGGACGGCGGCACCTGTGGCTGCGCGGCTAAGTGTGGGACGGCACCAAGGCGCTAGGCGACCCGACTGGGCCTCTTGCTGTGTCCTCCATCTGCCCCATGAGTGTCCGTGTGGACAGAGTGAGGGCCTGTGTGTCTGGGGGCAGAGCCGGCGCTCGTGGGACTGCGGAGTGTCACAGGAGAGGCAAATCCACAGAACGCGGCTGTGGTCACCAGTCATCCGGGGGCTGCTGCTAAGAGGGCTCAGGGCTCCTTTTTGGGTGAGGAAACTATGGAACCGGAGGTGCCAGCTGCACAAACGAAGGCCGGCTTGGCCACGCTGAGTTTGTGGGTGTGAGGGACGCCTCCCCGACGTGACAAGGCCTCAGGTCGGAAAATACCCCGGAGGCCAGACAGAATCAGGGTGTGTGTGTGCAAGACCCGCCACAGCCAGGGAGGGAGGGCCCTGCGGAGGGTGGGAGGGGTGCAGGGGCCCCTCCACTCCAAAGGAAACTAGCCTGTGGCTTCTCACCTTCTGGGGCAGGGCCTGAGGTCTCCCTGCATGCCACGCTGGGACCCCTGCCCCCACGAGACCAGAGGCACGCGACAGGCTGGGCCGAGCCTAAGCCGTCCATGCTGGACCGCTGCCGTGCTGCCCTGCGGACCTGCCCGCACCCCGACCTCAGGAGGGGTCCCCGCTAGCACAGATTCCTGACCTCCCACTGGCCAGGGGTCCCGGGGCCTGACAAGCACAAAGGGTGGGACCCACATGCCCAGTGGCCTCTCCTTGTTGCCAGTCCTGCTGCAGCCAGAGCCACCGCACCCCAGCCTCTGCCAACCCAGGCCCCCTCGGAGCGGTCCTGACCCAGCCTCCCCAAAGGCCGTACAACAGTCTTCTCAGGCTGGAGGTGGGGAGAGCATGGTCTCCCTGATGCAGGCCCACGCTAGAAGTTCAGTGGGTTCTGGGCCAGTCACGTCTCGGGGGCAGGAGGACCCTGGCCTGCAGGGCCCCCTGACAGGCAGCGGGGCTCCCCCAGGGCTGCCCCTCATGGGCAGGGCACAGCAGAAGGCACCCGGGGAGCCAGGCCGTGACGAATGGGCACCCTTCAAGCAAGGTGCATGAGGAGGCCCAGGACCAAGACAAGAGCAGGCTGCTGGGAGGCAGGACCCAGCAAAGGGAAGGAGGACAAAGACCAAAGCAAGGCCCAGGGCTGGACAGAAGGCCCAGAGCCACGGGAACTCAGACCCGAGAAGCAGCCCAGGGAGGCCGCCCAGGGGCTACTGGAGTGAAATGGGGGACGGCAACGGGGACACAGCAGCCTGCCTGCAAGGTTCACCCTACAGCTCCCCGCCCGTGGGGCCTTCGCACACACCTGCTGTCCTTGACCAGGAGGAGTGGGATTCCCAGCACCGCTGTCAGGCCACAGGGACTGGCCTTGCCGGGAAGTGTCCATCCCCAAGCCCCTGAGTGCCCGGGACGCTCTGGTGCCCTGGATCTCAAGGAGACTGCCACGTATAACCTGCCTGTTAGGGACCCATCTGGCTGTGGTCCAGCTGGGGCTGCCTTTCCCTGGGGTCCTGGGGGGATCCCTGGGCAGGGGCAGGAGAGGCCCCACCGGGTGGGGGCTGCAGGCCCCAGAGGTTCAGAACAGGTGTCCACCTGCACTGGTGCTGGGGATCTTGCGGGGCTGGCTAGGCCCTAGGGAACATCTCGGCCTGCCAGCGAAGCAGGACAGCCTCTCGGGCAGGGCTTGGCAGGCACGGGGATCTACAGATCAGCACCTAGACCCACACCACCTCTGCGGGCTTCACAGCTGTCCAGAATCCCCACACTGGAGACTGACCAGGCCACACACTGGAGCCTGGCCATGGTCGTGACAGGTCTGTGTGTTGTCTGGGGATGGCCAGTAGAGACTAATAAGTTGGGAGGGACTCTCAGGCACTGCAGACCATGGTCCCAGAGGCCCCCTTGGCAGCCACAGAACCCAGGCCTGAGGGAGCTGGCCTCCTGCCCCCACCACGGGCTCCTGGCTCCGTCTGTCTGGGGCCGAGCAGGTGGTGAAGCGGCTGGTCCCACACTCCCTGGAAGGGGCTGGGGACACCTGCCACAATGGGCCCAGGGCTCAGCATCAGAGAGGCCAAGATAGGGATGGCAGACGACCCTGAAACAGGCTGCCCCGGCTACTACTGGTGCAGAGCTGGGGAGCCTGAGTGACTGCGGGGCCCCTAGCACCCCACACCTGGCCCATCGTCAGCTGCGTGGAAACGGGGTGCATCACTGCAGGTTCCTGCAGGGGCTGGCCAGGGTGTGTCTCCTGGTGAACTGCCTTTCTAGGGTGCCCAACCAGAGCGCGCCGCCCAACCCAGCCTCAATCCAGAGCCTTGCTGAGCTGAGCTCTAACATCTGGCTCCCGGATCAAAGAGGTGTGGTCCTGAGAGGGGCACCCATGTCAGGCCCCTTCGCAGGCCAGGAGGACTGCCTGGAAGAATCAGGCTGTGGGCAAAGGAGGTGGAGACAGACCCACAGGGGCCCGAGGGGCAGCTCCCTGTTGGTGTTACATCAGTGGGAAGCACTCAGGTGCAGGGGGGCTCATGCCGGCTGGGAGGAGAGTGCTCAGCCCACATTGGGGGGGGCCGCCTTCACCTCACTCTGTGTCCTTTGTTCTCACCAGGAGCTGCGGTCCTTGTCTGGACTGCAGCTCTCACCCCAGACTGACCTGGGGGTGGGGGATGTGACGCCCTCCCAAGGCTCGACTCCCCTGTTGCGGAGGCAGGGGACATCGTTCCTGATCCCCTGTAGCCCCGTGTGCCTTTCACAGAGCCAGCTCGCCGTGCCGCGAGGCCCAGAGGTGCTGTGCCAGGAGCATGCTCTGCTTGAGACCCCGCTTTGGCAAAGGCCCCCTAAATGTGAATCTGACCGCATCGGGGGCTGTGGGGAGCGACCACACTGAGGGCCACATGTTTGCCCCTCCACACCTCATCTGGGGCTCGAGGCTCAAAGGTCCCTTGTTGGAACTGCAGCCCTGTTTGCCACTGGACCAGTGAGAAGCCCTTCCTGGGACCCCGGGGGCTCCTCACAGGGCTCAGAAGCCAGCCCCCCAGGCACTCCCCCCACCATGGCCTCTCCTGCCCACTGTGGAGGGTGCAGCCCCCAGCCTACCAGGATCCAGAGAGGGACTCCCGGGGAGGGGGAAGTGAAGCAGAACATGGGCCCCCTGGGGACACCTGTTCCTTCCCTCAAACATCCCTGGGAACTAACGACTTTTATCCACCTGGATCCCACCGCACAGGCAGATAAAAGACCAGGTAAAGCGTGCGGCGTGAGCCCCTTCTGCCCTGTAGCCTGTGATCACCCGGGGGCTGTGAGGGGACAAGGGGAGAAACAGGGGAGGGGGTTCGAGGAGGACCCCGGGAGCCACCATTAGGACCACAGTCCTTGCCTGGTCTCAGGGCACCAGGCCTGGCCCCATTCTAAAGTGAGGCAGGCAGAGGCCTGGGGTGGAGGGGACTCTGGGGTAGCCTGCTGCCACGGCCCTCCCGAGAAGCAGACGGGACCCCTTGCCTGCTTCGAAATCCTCAGGTCAGTCAGCACCCAATGCCCAGAGGCTACAGTATTGCCCCTGCCTGCCGGCCACAGGCCTGTCACCACCACCCAAGGCCCCTCAGCCCCTCTCGATGGGAAACACCCACCAGTCAGGGCTGAAGTGGGACAGGAGGCCTGACCTCCACGTGCCCTTGAGATGCATGGACCGCTGCCTTGCCAACTCAGCACTGTGCCCACTCTGACACACGGGAGGCCCTGCTGAGCTGCCATCTGCTCGCCAGGGGGACGCGGAGGCTGGGTGGTGGCCTCCTGCCTGACTGGTCAGGGCAGCCTGTGTTTATCCCGGACACAAGGCCCAGACGTTATCCTCCGGGCCCGCAGACCAGCCTCCGGCCAACCCGCTGCCCTCAGGCCGGAGCCATGCCGCTCCCTCCTCGGCCTCCTGCCCGCAGGGGAGGGGGCTGGCAGCCTGAGCGGGGGATATCTCAGAAGAGGGTGAGGAGCAGGATGGGGGCAGCCAGAAGTCCCGCAAGTCTGAGAGCAGGTGGTGGGTGTGGGACTCACGGCTAGACTGGGGGTTAACAAGCCTGAGGGTCCACGCCACGTGCTGCTGTGGGCCCACCCCAAGTGAATACGGTGACTGTCCCCCCAGGGCTGGTGGCAGGGATCAACTGCGTCCCCCAGATTCCCATGCTGGAGCCCTGACCCCGAGCACCCCAGGATGTGGCCGCGTCTGGAGCTGGGGCCTCTACAGAGGTGTTGGAGGGAACATGGGGTCCCCGGGGTGGCCCTGATCCCGTGTGACCGGGGTCCTCACAGGAAGAGGGGATCAGGACACAGACATGCACAGAGGGACGACCCAGGAGGACCCAGGGAGAGCACGGCCATCCGGAAACAAGGAGAGAGGCCTCGGGTGGGGGGCGGGGGGCGCCCTGCCCGCTCCTGCATCTGGGACTCCCAGTCTCCGGGACCGGGGACAGTGAGGGTCTGCAGTGCGGTACGGGAGCGCAGGCGGCCTGAGCACCACAGGGCTTCTGCCTTCTGGCTGCACAGGCCTGGGCCAGCAGAGCCCGAGGCTGGAGCAGGGGTAGGCAGGGGGCACTGGGGCCCTCTGGCCTCACATGCAGGATCCTACCCCGGCTGCCCGGCGGGCACACAGCGTTGCGAGGCTCCCTTAAGGCCTGGGGGCTGGTGCTGGGAGCCCAAGCTCTGGACACGGCTCTGCCACTGTCTCTATGAGCCAGGCACCTGGTCAGGGACACCGGGCAGAGCAGGGGCCCCAGCAGTACTTCTAGAACTCTCTCAGCAATCCCATCAGTGCGGGGCTGCAATGGGGGTTGGGGCAGCACAGGAGCAGCACAGAGCAGCCCTGGCCGGAAGGACAGGTGAACAGGAGCGGGGAGCTCTCGGGGATGGGGCTGAAGTGGGACAGGAGGCCTGACCTCCACGTGCCCTTGAGATGGCCAACTGGCCAACTGGCCAGGCACCACCTCAGCACCCAGGAGCTGAGGAGCCAGTCCTTGTCCTCCTGTCCCGGCTCCTGCTGTTTATGCCACGCCACCTCCCCAGGCCCTTCCCAGCAGAGAGGGGCAGGTCCTTGTTCAGACAGAGTGCGCCCGGTGCCAGGGGCAGGCGAGGGGTGGGCACTACAGGCTTGCACTGGACCCCAGCATCAGCTGTGCAGACACAGGACGTGGTCCTGGTGGGGCCACCACTGGCCCGTCCCTGCCACAGAGCACAGCAGATCCTGATGTCCCCCCAACAAAAGGGACAGCCGAAGTGAGAGGTGGTCGTGGCCCCTGCTATGGGCATTCTTCCTTGGCCTGGAAGCCAAGCCCTCAGAGCAGGAGGGGCCTGGAGGAAACAGGGAAGCCCCCCCCCCAACCAGGGCAGGTGGCTAGGAGCAGCCCCTCAGAACGCGTGAGTCTAGCCAAGGGCCAACCGAACAGCTTCCGCCCCGGAAACTGCTGGAGGCTCTCCATGGACAACAGGTCCGGATAGGCGTAGACAGGCCTGGGGGGGGCGGCACACTGAGCAGTCCGCCCCCCGCCCAGGATGACACGCCGGATCCCTGGCAGAGACAGGCCTGCAGGTGACCCACAGAGAAAGCGCCTGCAAGGACAGCAGGCACGACAGGCAGGCCCCCAGGCCGCGGCGTGCGACCCAATCTGCGCCGACGGGACGGGAAGGCGCTCCAGAAGAGCGCCCAGCTCGCACAGCGTCCGGACGCCCCAAACGAAGCAGTTCACAACATCTGGAGTCCACCCCAGGAGCACAGGTCCGCCGGGCAACGGCCAGACAGAGCACGGGGAGAGAAGCGCCGGCAGGCCGGACCCGGGGCGGCCGCACTCCGAGCGCAGCTGTCGCAGCCAAGCCCACACGTGTGAGGAGCGGGAGACGCGGGGCAGGACACCCAGCACGGACCTCTGGACGTGAGCCCCACAGCACGGGAGCGGGAGAGGCAGGGAGCGGACAGCACGCGAGCCACGGGCACGGAACACCAGTGAACCCCGAGCGAGAGAGGAAACAATGTGAGTGCCAGCGAGCGGGGACGACTGACCTGACGCACGTATTTGAGAGCCCGAAGGAGAAAAGAGGAAAAAAGGAACAGAAAAAAAAATTTGAAGAAACTGGCCAAAATTTTTCCAAATTTCATTAAAAGTATAAACACACGGGTCCCAAAAACTCAATGCAAACCAAGTGCAAAACACAGAAAGAAAAACACATGAAGGGACGGCCACCAAACTGCGCCCGGCGCCGTGTCGCCAGACAGCTGCAGCAGGAAGACAGGGACGAGACAGCCTGGGGCCACACGCCCAGGAGAAGTGTCTTCCAGAAAACCAACGCCGACTGAGGCTGACAGAATGTGCCACCAGCAGAAGGGAAGGAAGAGCCACGAGGGGGCCCTGGGCAGGAGAGACCCCACATGGAGTGTGGGTGTGTGCCCAAACTGAGGGCCTCCCAGGCCAGGCCTGCCTGCCTCTCGCACTGGGCAGGCGGTCTGCCTGCCTGCGGACGGGGCAGAACCCCAAGGGGTTGAGGGATGTCCCGGCGGCAGTGCTAGGACAGTGCCCCCCAACCCAACAGGCTCAGACCCTGCCCCTCCCCAGCTCTAAGCCACCACCCCCGGGAGACTCACAGACCCACGGGAACGAGGGCCGGGGCACAGGCCAGCACAGGAGGCCGTGCCACATGGTGGGGACCCTGGGCTCACCTGGCCCCGATGACAGGCTCGCGTGTGTCCCTGGAGGCTGCATAGTCCATGCCATAGAGGTTGAGACCCAGTAGGATCTTGCTGCGCCACTTGGACTTGGGGTCCAGGACCTGGACACAGGCTCGAACCCAGGACAATGGTGCATTGGGGCCAGGCCTGTGGGGGCGAGGGAGGAGTGGGTTTCAGTCGCAGGCAGAGGCCTCCCGCCATGTACTGTGGGCACCCCAGGCTGGCGCAGCGGGCCACGCGGGGGTGGGGGAGAAGCACTGTGACACCGCCCTCGCCCCAGGCTCCCTTGGAGGCAGTGACCCCACCCACAGGAGCAGCTTCTCCTTAGCAACAAGGCAGGCCCAGTGCCAGTGGCCACTATGCTGGCACAGCTGGACACCCCCCGATGGTGTTCCCATGAGAGCTGTCCTCTTCCCTCTCACATGCCCCGAAAATGTGAAGGCTGCTCAGTGCAGGGGCAACTGTGGGCTTCAGGGGTAAAGGGACCAGGCCCCCTACGTCCCTGGAACCAAGAGCTGACAGCAGTATGGCTCCAAGCACACTGGTGACAAACCAGGCCTTGCCCCCTCTGCCTGTCCAGTGTCCAGGCCCCAGAGGAGGTGAGCATGTCTGTCCCAAGGCACAGAACCCATGGGGCCCTTGGTGCACACACTCACTGCTGTGCTGTGGGGTAGTCGTAGGTCATGAGGCTGAAGCCGTCCAGCACAGGGGCCAGCTGCTCAAACTCCTTGTGCGTGAACACGCCCAGCTGCTCGGTCCTGCGACAAGAGCCGCGTGTCCTCCACTGCCCATCGCTCACAGCCCAGCCAGCCCCATCCCCAGCGGGCACCTGCGCCCACCCGGAGCCAGAGCAAGCTCCAGACCACGCCCCTTCTTTCCTCCACTCGTGGAGGGCTGCAGGTCACTTTTTTTTTTTTTAAGATTTTATTTACTTATTTGACAGAGATCACAAGCAGGCAGAGAGGCAGGCAGAGTGTGGGGGGGGAGCAGGCTCCCCGCTGAGCAGAGAGCCCGATGCGGGGCTCGATCCCAGGACCCTGAGACCATGATCTGAGCCGAAGGCAGAGGCTTTATACAGTGAGCCACCGAGGCACCACAGGGGACCACACTTCTCATGGTGCCGACTGATCTCTTCCCCAGGGAGGACCCTGTCCCATCTCCCTGCTCCCGAGGCCGCATGCTTGTAGCTCGACGCTGCACCCCTTCTCCTCTGCTATCTGCCCCCCAGACACCAGAGAGGGGTCACCTATTGGTGGTAAACCCCAAGTCCTACCCTCGACCAGCTCTCTGGCACCCAGTCCTCTTTGGGGTCAGTGTAGGTTCTGTGCGTGGCCACTGGGCTCTGCCACTAGCCACAGGGCGGCCCCCACAGCAGCCCTGCTGGGCACCTGACAGATGGTGTGTGGAAGGCAGGTGTCACCGCCCACACTCTCCCTATCTGCTCCCCACAGGCCTGGGGGCCACTCAAGCCTTCGGCTCCTCCTCCACCGGGAGATCACAGATGAGTGACGGCTCTAGGGCAGCAGCTCCACGGGGCATGGTTGCGACCCCGCAGGCAGGGCTCAAAGTCAGCACAGCTGCCCGAACTAGCAGGCCTCCGGGAGGTGGACGACAGGCACGATGGCGTCCCACTACACGATGACGTCCTGCCACAGAAAATGCCAGGACGCAGGATTTGTTGGGCCTGCTGGGGAGCTGTCAGCAAGTGTGTACGGGGTCCCTGACGTCCATGGGATGAGCTCCTGTGGCCCCACCAGCCAGAGCCTTGGGGAATCACTGGGCTGGCTTACAGCTGGGACATGCACACCCAGGTAGCCAGGAGGGCGCGCCCATCACACCTGAAAGCCCCACCCTCAGCCCTGACCACACTGGCCATAGTCCCCCCAAGATCCCCCCTCAGCTGCCTTAGCACGGTGCTTTTGCCCTTGGTGGCTAAAGAGTGAGGGGAGGGCTGTCTACTTCCTGCCTCAGTGCCAGGAGCTCAGGGTAGGAACCCCTGGGCACAGATGCACCCCACCGCAGTCCTCCTGCCCTTCCAGGCCAGGCCCGGGGGGTGGCCCCGAGGAGCGGCCAACCTGTCACCACCCCGACTCTCCAGCACATCCTCCACACCCCTGCTCTATGCCTGTGCCGGAAGCCGCTAGGCTCTGTGGAGACAGCTGCAGGTGGGCACCCCGGCCCTGCCTCTGCAGACGACACCTCCTGCACCCATCCCACGGGTGGCTCCTGCCTGTAAACAATGACAAGGCCAGGCCACCCCCGCTCCCCGAGCCACCCACAGAACCTGAGACCCGGGAAATGGGCAGCAAGTGCCGTAGCCAAGCCCACAGCCTCTAGAGGGCCTGTCCCTCGGCCTTCGCGGAGGAAAGCTCCTCTTCCAGGCCCAGCCTCAGCTCCAACCTCAGGCAGCCACAAGAGCCCCGGGAGCAGCAGCCCCACCAGAGCCTCAGGACACGCGCACCCCACACACGTTCACCAACAGGCACACAGACGTCTGTATGTGCAGGGTGAAGGACAGACAGAGGGGGCTCCGGCTGCGGTCCCTCCTGGGCTGAGCAGCGCCTGCCCCGCTCTAGGAGGGAGGTGCCGGCCCAGGGACACAGGTGTGGACCGAGGACCTTGAAAGCGTGGGGAGAAAACTCCGCTAGCAGACCCACGCCCTAGTAATGCAAAGGGCACAGTCCACAGCCTCTGGCGGCACATGGTGGGGAGGGGCACGAAGGCCAGGCCGGCGCTGTCCCGGGGAGCAGCTGTTGTAGCTGCTGGAGAGCCCTGCAGGCTCCATGTGGCAACTGGCGCTTCCGTGAGCCCACTGGGCTCTGAACCACGGCTGGACATCCCAGGCCCCGGAGGCACCCCCATGCGGCTCCCACCCCTCAGCATACCACCCTGTGGCCACTCGATGGGGGGCCAGCTGCTTCCTCCCGGGGCGGCAGTGGGAGAGCAGCGTGTACCTGTGGGCCACGGCGCCGGGCTAGCAAAGGCCAAACAGAGCCCCCCGTTGGTCCCACCCAGACCTCTGTGGCCAGCTCGCCAACAATGCCACTGGACCCTGGGTCTGCCCTGGTCCTCATGACAGAGCTGAAGCGTCCATGTGCCGGGCACCAGGTGACGTCCTGGGGAGAGGGGACATGGCTCCAAGAACTAGGGCCTGGCCTGCTCAGCCTCCCTGTCCCCTGGGGTCCAGAAGGGTGACCAGCCGGGTTGGGGAAGGAGGCGGTGGGACCACATGGCCCTGACCACCCAAGGACCTGTCCATGTCGTGGGGAAGGTCCAGGGCTGCACCTGAGAATGAGTGCAAGTGTCCAAAAGACGTGGCCCTTCAAATTTAAGAACCTCTGTCTCCCAACACGTGGGGGGACGGCGCAGCCTTCTGCTGCGGACATGCAAGGACATGCCGCCGTGGCTGATGCGGGTCCCCAGCTCCACAGCACCTACCCACCCAGGTCTGCCACCGACCAGGAAGGAGCGGCCTGCCCCCAGCGAGCTTGGTACTTACCCGGGCGCGACTGCTGGTGGGATGACCAGGATGGCCAGCAGCCGGGCCTGGTGTAGGGCCTCAGCCAGGTGGGTGAGCATGTGGACGAGACCCCTGCGAAGGACCCGGAGGTCAAGGACAGGAAGCCAAGGGGCCTGAGCCTAACCTGCTACGGGGCAGGTGCCCCTGTACGGGCACTTACCATCCTGGAGGGCTCCAGTGAGGCCCTGCACCACGCAGACACTCAAGGCAGCCCAGCAGGTCCCGCAGGGGCCACCCGCCCCCCAAACTGGGCCTGCTCAGAACGTGGCTGGTGCCTGTCCTTCCTTGCTCAGGGTCACCTCAGAATGGCATGGGGAAAAAAGGGGCATCTGGGCAGCATCTCATCACCTTTGGACCCTCCCAGACACACAGCCTGGCCCAGGGGTGAGGAAGGACCTACAGGTGTCCTGGGGGCTGACTTGCTGGTGACTGGGTCAGCCCAGGCCACGAAACACCACTTGACCTACTGGGTGTCACAGAGCACCTGAGAGGTGCCTCGGGACCAGAAAAGCAAGGGCAGCTGCACCAACCAGGCTTTGTGCTGAGGCGGAGTCCTAGCCCAGCGCCCCAGAGCACTGGCCACAACTGCCCAGACCCCTCTTGTGGCCACCCCCGAGCCTGGAAGAGCCAGACACGGCCGCCTTCTCAGTCCTAGGGTGGGGGGTATCCTCGGCCCTGCGACACACGGAAGGGACACCCGCGGGTGGGCAGCAGGTGCAACTCTCCACTTGGGCCTGGACATGTCTCAACAGGAAGTGGGCCACCAGATGGGGGATGGAGGGAGCTGCAGTCATGGGCTCCTCTGGCCCCTAGAGGCACACCAGGTATGGCCAGTGGAAAGGAGACTAACACGGCTCCGGGCTCCCCCCTCCCCCTCATGCCATGCAGCGAGGACCACCAAGGGACAGGCGCCCAGAAGCCCTGCAGGAAGCCAAGATGCTTCTGGGTTGTCCGGCCTGGGCCCAGTCTGCAGAGCACAGTGAGTCCAGTGCCCACGCATGGGGCCAATCAGAGGGGCTGGGGCAGCAGGACGCTCACCAGCAGGGATGGTGGGTGTTGTCCTGGCTACCCTTGCACAGCCAGGGCACAGGGCCCAGTGCCCACCTCAAGGCCTCACAGACATGCGCAGGGTACAGGTATGGCCCCGGCTGTCTGGACAAGAATGGGCTAGGTACCGACCATGGAAGCGTGGCTCAGCAGGAGCGGGGCCTGGCACGGGGGAGTCTCTCCTGCAACGAGGCGGCCTGGGCTCCGGTCAAGCCCTTGCAGGGCATGTGCCCCATCCGCGCTGCCAACAGCTGTCACGTTGTCTGCAGCACCGTCACCAGCTTTCCTAGCTTTCTGGACGCCCCTAGGACTGCATCTTTGTGAGAAGGGAAGGCTGGTGGTGTGCTCCTGGGGCGGCACTCACCAGCTGGGAACCCAGGGTCACCCGTGTGCCCTGGGCGCGCATGGAGGGGACCAGGCCACTCACTGGAGCTGGGCGCCAGCCCTACCTGCTCCAGCTGCTCAGACCACCTGCTCCTCCCCAGAGGACTTGCGTGGGAGGGAGGCCGGAGGACGCTGGACCCTGGAGTCCATGGTGTCCAGGCAGCACTGTACCATCGTCCCCACCACACCGCATAGGCTATGTGCCCCACAGCATTTGCCCACAATGGCCTTTCTGGGCTCACCTCTCCAGAAGGAAACGGTGCCCTCGGACACCTCAAAGAGGGTGACAGGTGGGGACGGCCTCGTGAAATGTTCCCGTCATGCCTCACTGCAGCCTGGCCCATCCCGTCCTGGGAGATGGCTCCCAGGTAGCAATGTGGCCCGAGCCATCTGCTCTGCTGGCTGCTCTCCACCCCACTCCACCTGGCCTGCCCACCTGCTGGCCAGCCCGTCACACGTGCCTGCTGCATCCTAGCTGCGGCTCAGGTGTCCACCCCTGCAGTGAGCGGGCAGAATCAGGCTGCCTGGTGAGAAGCTGCGGGGAAGGGCTCTAGCTCCACCTCCAGAAGGTTCTGCAAGGTCACCCTGTCAGGGCTGTTGCCTGGGAGGAGTGGTGAGGAGGGTCTCTGGGCTGAGCCAGGACCCCTTGCACACTGGCCCTATGCCGGCTCCCGACAAACATGGGAAGCCCCTCAACCTGGCTCACGTTATCTCTACCCACCCTCCCCGACAAACTGGGCCTCAGGGCCTTCCCGGGGCTACGGACTCGGGCCCAAGTGCGGTGGGAGCCACAGCTGCCCAGCCAGGCCTGCCCCTCCAACCCTGGGCAGGGAGCCCCAGGGCCTGCCGGGCACCAGGCAGAGATGAGAGCCAACGGCATGCCTTCCACCTGCACTCCGACGCCGCCTCTGAGTGGGCAGAGTGGCCTGCAGCTGCAGGGCAGAAAGGGGGGGCCGCCCGAGCCCAGGGCTCCCTGCGGGGGCAGCCGGGCATGGAGAAGCAAGGTGGGGGAGCGGCTCAGGCTTCGGGCTGAGACTTCTCCAGGCAGAAGAGGGAGGGGATGGGTGTTCCAGAGCCAGGGGTAGCTGGCCGCCAGCCTCTGCTGCCCCTGGCCCCCTGCAGGTCACACCACTGCTTGCTGTGAAAACATCCGAAGCGCCCCGCACAGGAGAGCTCGACAACCCCCTGTCCTTCGTGGGGCTGACCCCATGACCCTGACAGAAATGGGTGGTGGCCGCTGCAGGCAACACCTGACCACTCCCACTCTGCCTGGTCACTCTGGTCACAGGCGGTGTGGGAGCCACTGCGAGGGGAGCACGTAGAGCCTGCAGGCCTGGGCGGCTGCTCTCGTCCTAGATGACTCCGTAGCCACACTCTGCGGACCTCTTCTCGGCAGAGGAGCTCCTGCTCACATCCCAGCCTCCCCTTGCCATTACCACCTGGGCCGGTCTCCCCTGCCAGCATTCCTGGGGGACGCTTATCACACTCCCTTCCCCATCCATGCAGCGTGGTGAGGGCCAGACGCTGGCCCTCGAATGCTTGTGAGGTGCCGTCCCTGCCCCGGGTGTAGGAAGAGGGCCCTCCCCACGGCGGCGCTCCCTCAGTCCTTCCTTCAGCCTCCTCCAGGACGCCGGGGGGCCAGGAAGAGCACACAGCCCACTCACACGTGCTTCTGGCTCAGCAGCTGGCTCCAGACCTCCACCACGAAGCCGTCAAAGTGCTGGCTCTGAAAGGCACAGGGCAGATGAAGAGGGTCCGATAGCCTTGGAGAGGTGGGTGGGAAGGTGACAGAGCCAGCCACCACCACACATTGGGGAGGTCATGGCAGGCCCCGAAGCCCCTCTCTGAAGGGGGCAGTGTGGAGGTCCCCACAGGAGCCGGGGGCAGAAGGGCTCAGCCTCGTGTGTCCTGTTCACTCATGTGTCTCTCCAACCCCAACCCCTGGGGGCCTGGAGGGCCGGGAAGGCAGTGGGCAGCCAGGTATCTCCCAAGGGAGGCCTCCCTAGCCCAGAGGACCTCTGTGGCCAAGAGGAAGCCTAGGGCAGCCTCTGCGGACCCCATGCAGTGCCAGGCCTCACCTTGGCCACCTGGACCACGGTCTTGCCAAGCTCCTCTATCTCGTCCTCGCTGTCCAAGACATTCCGGAAGTCCTCATGAGTCCAGTCCTCAAACAGGAGTCGGGGCACTTGGGGGAACAGACCCACACAGGGACTGTGACCCCTCTGTACTTGGCCCTGCCCTCAGGGTAGCCCCGGCCACCAAAGCAGAATGGCCACACAGCTAAGCGCCCATAAGGCCTGGCAAGGGAGGGGCATCGGGTAGTGCCAACCTCTTTTCCCTGCACACACCAAGTTTCTGAATGCCCAGACCCCAGCTTTCCAGCTCCTCGCTGCCTGGCTCCTACCGGACTGTCTTCCACCTGGATCAGTCCCCAGCCGGCCCCACCCCACATGGCTCCTCCTGTGCAGCTGTCACCTGTTCCCTGCTCCAATCCCCAGACCCCGATAATCCCACTGTGCTCTGGGAACACCCTTGCCAGCTGTGAGCCCCGGGACTGGGCAGGTAGGGCTGGCATCACTCTCAGCCTGGTCCTGCCAGGGCCTCTACCTCACAGTGTGTGGCTTAAGGGCTGGGTGCCCTGACAGCCCAGGCCCACCGGACTTACCTATCCGTAAGCCCTTGGCCTGCTTCCTGACCGCTCGCATCCATCCTGTGGGACGAGGAGAGGACAGTCAAAGCAGGGACGCAGGAAGACCCAGCCCCCTCCCAAGGGAGAAAATGCTGGGGCACCTGCAATGGATGTGAAGAGGGGAGGCGGCAGGAGAGACTCCGTGGGTCTAGCCCCTCCTCCCTTCCCCTCCCTTCTTCTCCCTTCCCCTCTCCTCCCGCTGCGGACCAGCCAGGGCAGGTCAGACCTCTGGGCCACCAGAGACAAAGTGGTGGCACTGGCCACATCTAGAGAAAGGTGGCCTCCAAGGGGGCTGGGACTGTTTCTTGGAGCTAAAGGGTGCCTGAGGGCCAGGTCCCAGTGCTGCCCAGCCGTGTCCGCGGACACTGCTCTCCCAGCATCAAGGGAGGGCTTCAGGTCTTGGAACACCACAACTAGCTAACACATCCCCTCTTCAAACTCCAGAGGGGAACAGCTACGTGAACTTGGGTGCGTGCTCACAGGGGTGGCCGCCGAGACAGCTGGGCCCTCCCAGACACCTCCTCCCTGGAGCCTGCGTACAAACCGCCAAAGGGGACAGAGTTTGGGCCAATGGCAGACCGTCTCACGCTCGTGCACACACACTCAGCTATACACACAGTCCCACACAGAGTCACACCCTCCACGCACACAGGCGGACATGCACTCACTCCCTCTGAGCCCTCAGGACCAGCACAGGTGAGCAGCAACGCGAGAACCTTGGTCCACGTCGTGAAGGCCCGTGACGTCGAACATCTCCCGACCCCGCCGCTTCAGCTGCAGCCACACGGGCGAGATCTGTGTGAACTTGCCCCCGAAGACCTTTGCCACATCATAGCCATGGCTGTTCCACTGGCAGAAAATGGAGAACAGGTGAGCGCACTTGCAGCTGGGGACGGAGGGCCCCAGAGACACCTCTGAACCGGGACACCCCGGGCCCCCCTGCGCCACGCAAGACAAGTCCCCCGAAAACCCAGGGGATGGCTGTCACTTGTGCCATCATTCTTTCCCCATGCCCCTGCGTGGCCGCAGCCCCGGAAGGTGGACTCCCGTGGCCACCTTGCCCTCGGGACCTCCCTATCCGCCCCAGGGCCCGGCTTACTGGAGTGACGTAGCCCAGCACATCCCCGGCAAAGTGCCTCTCCCGGGCCTTGACTGAGCAGTAGCTACGGTGCTCCAGAACGACATCCTCAGCCCTAAGGTCTGTCGCCACCAGACCCCGGTCCTGCACAGGCTTCTCTGAAAACTGAGTCTGAGGTAAAAGCGGAAGGACTAAGCGGTCAGGGCCTGCCGTCCACAGGCAGGCCACAGGACCTTGAGCGGCGGTCCTCTGCTCAGGCAGGCACTGTGTCCTAGGACCAACACGGTGCCGCTGACCGGAGCCCACAGGGAAAGGCCCACCCTCGAGGAGCTGACCGTCCCTAAGGACTCACTCTCCTATCCCAGCAAAATGGCACAAAGGCGCGGCGCGTCTCTCGTCCGATCCGCCCGACTGCCACGCATGTGACAGAACTCCACAAGGCGGGATGAGAGCGCGGCCGTGGGAAGAAGCAGAGGCAGAGTGAAGGCCCAACTCTGGGCTAGCGAGGGCCAGCACACCCTCAGCCCCATCGCCAGAAACTGCTCCCCCTCAGGCCATCAGCCAGAGCCTGGGGCAGTACTGGCCAGTGTCCCAAGGAGGCCAAGGCCCTAGGCTCTGGGCCCACAGAGTCCACCATCACAGGCCTCGACACACGACCCCAGGGGGCAGGAAGAAGCCAGCCTCCGGGACACGCCTACCTTCTCCAGCAGCGTCTTCGAGGCGGCCTTTCCGGCATCTGACTTTGACAGAGTAGTACGGACGGGGCTGCAGGCCAGAGCAAGCCACAGTGCACTGAGCAGTGTCCTCATGGCGGGAGCGCCACAGTGCGCTCCAACCTCAGGGGCCGGGGGCTGCGGGGACAGCAGAGCACACATGACCACCAGCAGTGTGCGGTGTCCCCTCTGCCAAATGAGCCCCTCATAAGGCCTGGGTCCTCGTGGCACTGGCCTGGGCACTGGTCCTGGGACAGAGCCCTACCAGGGCTAGCCCCAGCAGCCTGCCCAGCCCCCGGCACTGCTCGGCCCCTTGTTCTTCAGATGCCCAGAAAGGGGTCTCCCTGCTGCTAGTCAGAAAACCTTCCCCACTGCCTCCGGGCTGCCCTGACCACGGTGCCATCTGGGAAAACGGCGGCTGCCTCCCACCAACCCAAAGAAATCCAGGCTACTGGAGGGCTTAAGTGTGAAACAGCAGAGCCATGGAAAGGACTTGAAGAAAATATGGGTGTCTGCTTCTGTAAACTCAGGCGGAGAAGGCCCTTCCAAGTACGCCAGCAGTGTGGAGGTTAGGGAAGAACACGCCAACAGAATTCATTACACAGAAATGTAACGCTTTAGGGGCACCTGGGCGGCTCAGTCGCTGAAGCGTCTGCCTTCAGCTCAGGTCATGCTCTCAGGGTCCTAGGATTGAGCCCTGCGATGGGCTCCCTGCTCAGTGGGGAGTCTGCTTATCCCTTTCCCTCTGCCCCTCACCCCCGCTTGTGCTCTTTTCTCAAATAAATAAATAAAATCCTATAAAAGAAAGAAAGAAAGAGAAAAAGAAAGAAACATGACACTTTAGGGGCGCCTGGGTGGCTCAGTTGGTAAGCAGCTACCTTTGGCTCAGGTCATGATCCTGGGATCGAGCCCCGCATCGGGCTCCCTGCTGGTGGCGGGGGGGAGCCTGATTCTACCTCTCCCTCTGCCTGCCGCTCCCCCTGCTTGTGCGCTCTCTGTCAAATAAATAAATAAAATCTTTAAAAAAGAAAAAAGTGACACTTTCATTTAGGAAACAAAAAAGCAAATTTAAAGAATAAGCCAGGAAAAAAAATAATTAGAACGAACTTCACAAAGCATTCCTACCCATTATCTATCCATAATGAGCAAAGAACTCTTACAAATCAAGAAAAAGAGTCGGGTTGCCTGGGGGGCTCAGTCGCTGGGTGTCTGCCTTCGGCTCAGGTCATGATCCCGGCGTCCTGGGATCGAGCCCTACATCGGGCTCTGCTTGGCGGGAAGTCTGGGTTTCCCTCTCCCACTCCCCCTGCTTGTGTTCTCTCTCTCACTGTCTCTGTCAAATAAATAAAATATTTATTTAAAAAAAAAAAAAAAGAATAAGGGGCACCTGGGTGGCTCAGTGGGTTAAAACCTCTGCCTTCGGCTCGGGTCATGATCTTGGGGTCCTGGGATCGAGCCCCACATCAGCTTCTGCTCAGCAGGGAGCCTGCTTCCTGCCCCCCCTCTGCCTGCCTCTCTGCCTACTTGTGATCTCTCTCTCTGTCAAATAAATAAATAAAATGTTAAAAAAAAAAGAACAAGAGGCTCCAATAAGGGGCGCCTGGGTGGCTCAGTCAGTTAAGCAGCTGCTTTCGGCATGGATCATGATCCCAGGGTCGTGGGATCCAGCCCCATATTGGGCTCCTTCCTTGATGGAGAGCCTGCTTCCCCCTTTCCCTCTGCCTGCCACTCTGCCTACTATCTCTCTGCCAAATAAGTAAATAAATAAATAAATAAAATCTTAAACAAAAAAGAAAAAAGACACTCCAATAAAAAATGCCCCACTGCAAAAATATAGGAAACAAAGAGGTGCAGTCATACTTCTTAGTACACAGAACCTCAAACTCCCTAACACACAGGTACCCCATACAGACATGCAATCACAGATACCCTGTAAAGCCAGGCAAACCCCGCAATACAGATACCCCATAATAGAGATGCTGTGTAATACAGACACATTGTAACATAGAGATGACCCATAATGCAGAAGGACCCCACGTTATACATGCCCCAGATACAGAGATGCCTGTAACACAGAGACGCCCTGGAATAGGCAGAGACGCCCTGGACTATGCGGAGATCCCCTGGAACACACAGAGATCCCCGAGAATACGCAGAGA
This sequence comes from Lontra canadensis, assembly GCF_010015895.1. Lineage (NCBI taxonomy): Eukaryota > Metazoa > Chordata > Mammalia > Carnivora > Mustelidae > Lontra > Lontra canadensis. The sequence continues at coordinate 11,231,449 of NW_022631060.1, read as the reverse complement.
CATCCTGGACCACACAGAGATCCCCTGGATTAGGCAGAGATGTTCTGGAATACGTGGAGATCCCCTGGACTACTCAGAGATCCCCTGGATTACGCAGAGATCCCCTGGAACACGTGGAGATCCCCTGGATTATGCAGAGACGCTCTGGAATAGGCAGAGATCCCCTGGACCACACAGAGATCCCCTGGATTAGGCAGAGACGCCCTGGAATACGTGGAGATCCCCTGGACTACAGAGAGGCGCCCCGGAATACGCAGAGATCCTCTGGAATAGGCAGAGATCCCCTGGATTACGCAGAGATCCCCTGGATGAGGCAGAGATCCTCTGGAATAGGCAGAGATCCCCTGGACCACACAGAGATCCCCTGGATGAGGCAGAGATCCTCTGGAATAGGCAGAGATCCCCTGGACCACACAGAGATCCCCTGGATTAGGCAGAGACGCCCTGGAATACGTGGAGATCCCCTGGACTACAGAGAGGCACCCCGGAATACGCAGAGATCCTCTGGAATAGGCAGAGATCCCCTGGATTACGCAGAGATCCCCTGGATTAGGCAGAGACGCTCTGGAATAGGCGGAGATCCCCTGGAACACGCGGAGATCCCCTGGATGAGGCAGAGATCCTCTGGAATAGGCAGAGATCCCCTGGATTACACAGAGATCCCATGGATTACGCAGAGATCCTCTGGAATAGGCAGAGATCCCCTGGAACACGCGGAGATCCCCTGGATTATGCAGAGACGCTCTGGAATAGGCAGAGATCCCCTGGACCACACAGAGATCCCCTGGATTAGGCAGAGACGTTCTGGAATATGTGGAGATCCCCTGGACTACAGAGAGGTGCCCCAGAATACGCAGAGATCCTCTGGAATAGGCAGAGATCCCCTGGAACACGCGGAGATCCCCTGGATTAGGCAGAGACGCTCTGGAATAGGCGGAGATCCCCTGGACCACACAGAGATCCCCTGGATTAGGCAGAGACGCCCTGGAATACGTGGAGATCCCCTGGAACACACAGAGATCCCCCAGAATACGCAGAGACATCCTGGACCACACAGAGATCCCCTGGATTAGGCACAGTTGCTCTGGAATACACAGAGATCCCCTGGATTACACAGAGAGGCCTTAAGCCCCAGAAACAGCACCTCCGCTTCACCAGCAATTGAAGGAGTTGACACACAGTGTTGGTGAGCACCAGAGACGACGGCGCTAACAGTGTGGACCTGGGGCAGCAACAACTCACGCCAAATTTGCACATGCCTTTTGGATGACAATCTAGTCATAAATATACTTTTCAATACGTTTCCTTTCACAAATTAGAGTCTGGGGGACTCCTGCGCTTCTGTGGGGAATGGAGGTGGTTCATCACGGCACTGCCTAAACAGGGTAACCCATGCTTCCGTACGCAGACAGGCACTGGGGTGCTCGGTGCACAGTGACCTGGTGTGTGCAAATGTTATGAAATGCACACATGCAAAAGGATCCCAGCCTTGTTTAAGAATTCCTGTGTGTATACACACCTACAGAGAAAAGTACAGAAAGGGCGATACTACAAAGTAAAGGAGAAGGCTATCTGCTGAGAACCCTGCATCTTTTGGCTCAGCTGTATTTTCTGGCTCTCCTGCTCTGGCCTTTGAAGAGCCTGTAGTTCCTTCAGGTTCTGTACCCACCCCCCCCCACCCCCGCCATTCTGCCTCCTTGTTGTTCACTCCCAGGGCAGTCGAGTAACAGGCAGTCCCAGGCTGGTTGTAGTCTTAATGAGGCTCTGAGGTGTGCAAGTGTGGGGGTCCACAGACTCACAGCTGGACTTCCCCCTCCAGACCAGCTAAGGAGCCACTTGGTGGCAGAGCCAGAGGAGACCCCACAGGCCCCAGGGAGCCAGCAGAGCCTCCTGATGAGCAGTGGCTATGGGGTCACCAGAGCCCCAGGCAGGGTATGCCCTGTCATGTGCTGAGAGTCAGGCCCTCTGCAGCACTCACCCCTCTATCCCCTCCGCCCTGTTAACCTCCTGGCCAGGAGCCTGTGTTTACCTCCTCCCAAACCCTCCTCTTCAGCAACTTCCCTTGGCAGAGCAGCACAGGCTGCATGGCTTCGGGCCGTCACCCCCTGGGCAGCTGCAAGGCATACCTGTCTGTGGGAGAACAAAGGCCAGAGTGAGGAGCCCTGGAGGTCCCTCCCCAAGAGGCAGGGAGGCACAAAAGGCTGGCCCAAGGGCTTCACAGGAGGACAGAAGGGACACAGCTGCAAGGGCAATTCTGAAGGGGCTGTGGGGAGGGAAGCAAAGACCCAGGCCCAGATTGCCATCCTCTGCCCCCTCCCCTCCCCAGCAGCCCCTCTCCTGCCACTTCCTGGCAACAGAATCATCAAGGACAACAGTCCCTGCCCCCTCCCATCTTGTGACCACAGCTCTGACTTGGGCTCCCTCAGCCACAGCAGAGGGCAGGTGGCACAAAACTCATCTGGTTAGGCTGACATCGAGGCTGCCAAGCTGTGAGGGGCTAACTCTCGGAAGCCTGGCCACCAGGAGGCCAGAAAGACACCTGAGCAAACATGCTTGCACGAGGGGCTGCAGAGCTGAGAGGACAGCTGTGCATCCACGGACAAGTGCACCTGCCGGCAGGAGCCACATGGAGTGGGGCGGAGTGTGTGCGGAGTAGTGCCGACTCTGCCAGGCACCCCCACCTTTGATCCCAGCCCCCCGGGTCCAGTCCATGACCTCAGTCTCTTCCTCAGCTCCAGAGTGGAGGTCTGGGTCACTGAGTATGGAAAGTACGGGAAACCAAGCGGTAGGGAGGTCCTCAAGCAATCCATAGTAGCCTGGGGTGTGCCCCAGTAGCCGCCACATCCTCTGTCCACGGACTGCTGCCCCACCTACTGCCCGCCCACCTAGAGACCCCTCTGCCCATGGCTCACCTGCCCCTTGACCTATTTCACACGGTGGGGAAGGAAGAAAAGAGGAAAAGGCAGAGATGGAGCTCATCTGGGGGAAGAGAGATGGACCCTGCCAGGCTCCGTATAAAGTGGAGGCAGCAACGGAAAGAGCCAGAATGAGCTCAAGGCCTGGACTGGCACTGCCACCGACTGTGCCCAGCGGCCAGCCCCAGCATGAGGCGCGATGGTATCATGAGTGGGCTGCTCGTGAGTGCTGGGCCACTCCCTGACCGCCGTGCACTTGGCAGACCGAATGCCTGCCATGTGGCAGGGAGGACACACTGTGTGAGCTGCTGGGACGTGCCAGGGGGCCTAAGAGGCAGCAAGGCCTTGTCTGGCACCTCCCACAGCTCCCTGCTGCGCACCTCGGGCACGGCCACCCTTCCCGAGGCCTGAGGGCAAATTCTCCCATCGTGCTCTCTGCGGAGCCCCGGCTCTCAGGTCGGTTCTCCCCACGCGCACCAGTGACCTCCTTCGGGCAGCACAGGCCCGCAGGGTGTGGTGTCAGTGACCACTTCACGTCTGTGGTCCCTTGAGGGGCCCTGGGAGGCAGGGGTCTCCGATCTGCTCTAACCACCGAGCGCCCCTGTGTTCCGCAGACTCCAAGCTCCTGGGAGGACTGTCAGCCGTGTGCCGACCAAAGGACAGCAGTAACCTTCAAGCGTTCGGTGAGACCACAGTAGCGGTGTGTCACGGGCCACAACAGGTGTGCGTGTGCGCGCAGGCGTGTGTCGCCTGAAAGCCGCTCACCAGAGCGGCCCACGCTCGGGGAAACGCTGCGAATTTTCCTATGCTCATGTTTAAGAACTGATTCTTAGGGGCGCCTGGGTGGCTCCGCGGGCTGAGCGTCCGGCGCTGGCTCCCGGCTCAGGTTGCGGAGTCAGGGTCAGGCGAGAGGCTCCGCGCCGGGCGGCGAGGGCGCTTCTCTCCGGGTCGCGCCCCGCCCCCCGCCCCCGCGTGCCGCCGGCTCCCTCCCAGAATGGATCCATCTTTTAAAAAAAAGAAGGAAACTGACTTTTCCTCGTCAGACTGGTCTCGCTCTTCGGTCCTACGCACGCGAGAAACGCTAACCGACGTGCCCCGAGTGTGTCACCACCACGCGGCGGACCACGAGCCAGAGTCCGGCCGTTCCCGCCGCAAGCCCACGGCCCATCACGCGCAGTCCCGGCCGCACACGTCCCGGAGCCGACCGTGCTCCCGCGGGAGGGGCGAGCGGCTCTGGCCAGCGACGGCAGCGAGAGAGGCGGGACGAGCACGGCCCTGGGGACCTTCATTGCCCCCGCGCGGCGGGCCAGGCCCGGGCCCGGGGAGCGGAGTGCGTCCCGCCCCGAGGTGAAGCTGCCGCGCGGCCCCGTGCTACACGCACCCGACACGGCCACGGACACCGGACGCCGCAGGGGGCTCGGGGTCCTTTTTGCCACCAACCCGCTGTCCCCTGGCTCTGCGCAAGCGAGGGGCCAAGTCACCTTTCAGAGTGCACCGTCTCCGGCTTGCAAGGCGTGTGGCCGAACGCAGAGGGACCCAGCCCGGCGTCCCCCAACCCGCACGGGCCACCTGCCCCGCACCCCGGCTCGGCCTCTGGGACAGGGTGGCCACCACGCCCTGGCTCAGCAGCCCAGTCACACTAAGTGTGCTGGTCGCCCTCCCGTCGCACGCTCACTCCCACACCGTCTGGCACAAACCGGCGCTCACGCCTGTTCTCTCCCAGGCCCCCCGCACTCTCACCCGCTCTCACACCAGCCCCGCACGCCCACACCCGCCTCAGTCACGCTGAGCGTACTGGTCACACTCGTCTCCTCCTCAGGTCCGCCCTCCCACACCTTCACTCTCACACCGGGTCGCTCGCAGGCCCCGCACGCTCTCGCCCGCACTCGCGGCAACCCGCACGCTCACCGCTCCATCTCTCACGCCCGCGCTCCGTCGCGCCGCGCCTCCTGCTCTCACACGCGTCCCCCGCGAGCCCACTTCGCGGCGCGGAACTGAGGCCGCGCGAGGAGGAGAAGCAGCCGGCGCCGAGGCGCGGGGCGCGGACACCACCCCGGCCGGACGCCGCGGGGCTCACCTTCACGTACCACAGGCCCGCCGGACCACCCTCGCGCGCGGCCGGAAGACGCTCGCAGGCGCTGCCGGAAGTCCCGCCCCAGAACGCTGGAGCGCAGCCGCCGTGCACTGCACGCCGGAGCTGGGGCGGGGCCGAAGCCCGGGGACGGGACCCCTGTGTGAGGCGGGGCTGGGGGCGGGGCTGGGGGCGGGGCTGGGGCAGGGTGTGGTGCAGGACGCGGTCTGGGGCAGAGGGCAGCTGGCCCGGGCAGGGGTCCGCGAGGGTAGGGGTGGGTGCTGGCGCTCCAGCCTTGCCGCGAGGCGCCCACGCGGTGACCATCGGGAGTCGCGTCTCCCGGCGCCCCTCCTTCCCCTCTGGCGGCCACCCTCCCTCCTGGCCCTCCCCGACGTCCCCCACATGCCCCGGAGTAAGCGCGGTCCGGTCCTCCGCCGCAGGCAGCGTCCGTGTGGCCCCGGGGCATCGAGCGCCCCCGCCAGCCGAGCCCCGGGGCTCCGTCCTGCCTCCAGGGTCTGCGGCGGCCGGCGGCGTCTCCCACAGGCCGGAGCCCCCCCCGAGAGGCAGGCAGAAGCCCCTCCGGCCCAGCGCGGTCAGGAGGAATGGGCACCGCGGGGACTGGGCACGACGTGGCCAGCGATTCTCATCCCCAGGCGTTTTGCTCTGGGTGCAGCCCCCGCCCCCATCCCTAGCTGTTCCGGGCAGTCTCCCGCAGAAAACCGCACAGCCGTCCCGCCCGGCTCTGCCCCTCCAGTCCCAGGGCGCGAGACCTGGCTCGCTTCCCCATTTCCGCCGCTGAGACGCTTCTTTCTGAACCGAACTTCGTTCTCTCTCTTCCTAGTCCTGTTTCCTTCTTTCTCTTCCCCATATTTCCTGCCAGCTGACCCTCTGCAGCCCTCCCAGAGGCCTGGAGCCGCTGCGAGCGCTGACCCACGTGATGTGCCCGTGGCCACAGGCAGCTCGTTGTTCCTGGCACCCGTCTCAGCCCTGAGGCCTCACCTTTGGGTAGTGACCCCAGGTCAGACAGAGCTCTGGAGAGGAACCCAGGCAGCTCTGCTAGGTGCCCGGGTACCTACTCAGTCCTGGGAATGCTAAGGAGACCCCGTAGTATCAAAGGTCTAGTGTGAAAGGCATTCAGACATGATTCAGTGTCGAAATGAGCTCCCATTCAGGTCAGAGGTCTTCAGAGCAGAAGAATGGCAAAGTCCACTTGGGGTGCACTCTGAGCCAGCATTGCCTGAAACTCAAGAGCAGGCAGGAAGGAGGGACAGTGCAAAACCCGCCCTCTGGGCAAGGTTCTGGGGCATCAGGCTCCCTGCTGGTGGATGCCAAGGGCCCTAGAACCTGGATAGAAAACTGACTTTGAATGGCTACACAACTTTCAGCCACAGTAAGGTTTATTTTGTTTTATTTTATTTTAAGATTTTTATTTATTTATTTGACAGAGAGAGACAGAGATCACAAGTAGGCAGAGAGGCAGGTTGGGGGGGGCAGAGCAAGCTCCCTGCTGAGCAGAGAGCCCAATGTGGGGCTCGATCCCAGGACCCTGAGATCATGACCTGAGCCAAAGGCAGAGGCTTTAACCCACTGAGCCCCCAGGCGCCCCCACAGTAGGGTTTAAAGTGAAGCAGAACCAGAGTGTTAGCGCCCACATAGTAAATGAAACCTGGACATGTTTGGTATTTCATATTTCAGGAACATTTGAGACAACTTGGGGTTCACCGCATTCAAAATTTGAATCTATCGAATATATGAATTCTTTTTTTTAAAAGATTTTATTTATTTACTTGACACAGAAAGAGAGCACAAGTAGGCAGAGCAGCAGGCAGAGGGAGAGGGAGAAGCAGGCTCCCCACTGAGCAGGCAGCCCAATGCCGGGCTGGGTCCCGGGACCTTGGGATCATGAGTTGAACCAATGGCAGAAGCCCAAGGACCGAGCCACCCAGGCGCTCCAAAAGTTAAGTTTTGAGTTTGTAACTTCAATAAATTAAATCCTATTTAAATTGAATGTTAATTGGAGTATAACCCCCTTGCCCAGTCCCTAAACCCAGGGTCCAAGCCCCATTCCTGGACCTCTTGTCTTTGAGGCAGCCCGCCCTACCTGGGCTGGGTGTGGGGTACCCAGACAGAGGTTCAGGCTCTGAATTTCAAGCCCAGGTCTGGCCCGTCCTCACACTGTTCTCCTCCTTGTCCCCTACTTGTCTGCAATGGGCACAGGCACTTCGGTGGGGGGTAGGGGGAGACAGAAGAGGGAAGGTATACGCCCACATGGAGCAAGGGACGGTGCAAAGACAAGCTTTCCTTCTGCCAACTGAATGACCCCTCCATGCTCTGGGGACACCCTCAGAGCCAAAGCACCCCACCTCAGAGCACTTGGTCAGCTGTGCAACCCTAACCTGGGGCTGCCCCTCTGGGACAGCTACAGAAGTGTCCCTAAGTAAGGCACTTGGCTGGCTCAGTCGGCGGAGCATGTGACTCTTGCTTTCAGGGTCATGAGTTCAAGCCCCATGTCGGGCATAGAGATTACTTAAAAAAAAAAAAAAGAAAAAAAGAAAGTGTCCCTAAGTAACTATGGGGAGTTCATCACACCCCAAGAGCACGTGCACCTGGTTGTCGGAGGTGCCTGGTGGCTGCTGGAATTCTGGGGGCTAGGCTTGTATGTTCCTGGGTGTGGTGAGAGTGGGGTGTCCTCATCTCGCAAGTGGCCCTGGGCCTCTCCTCGTTTGCCACGTCAGCACAAGACAAGGCCCTTCCCAGCAGGGGCAGCCCGTGACTCGTCCCATTTGAACTGGGGGAGGCCTCAGCCAGTGGTTGCCCCAAGGGCGGGGCCCAGCCCACTGTCACTGACCGTGTACTATCACTCCTGAACCTCAGAACGTTCCAGTTATGAGGCCGGAAGCCCAGGAAGAGGGACCCACATCAGCATTTCCTGCTGCTGAGCCCTGCCCTGCTCATGGATGGAGACATCCTCCCTGGGTCTGGGATAAGCAGAGTCCACAGCTAGAAGGAAGGAGGGGGGCACCCTCTCGTGCAGTGGAGGCCTTCAGATTTAGCTCAGAGCCAGCACAGCATGCTTTCTGTCTGTGTCTCCCGTGGGAGCCCCCACCAGCCCATCTGGCCTTGGCCACGGTGAGGGCTGTGACCTGGGTATCATGTGCCGTCAGGTGTGAAGGGGTCCAGGCAGAAGCAAGGCAGGGGATAGGCCTCAACCAGGTGTCCGTGGTGGGTGCGAGGCCCTGCAGGGGGCTGTGCGCTTTGTGATGCCAGTGCTGCGTTTTCTGCTTCTCATCATCCCACGACCAACCTTAAAATACCCCATACCAATGGGAGGGACAGGATGTGTGTGATGAGACCAAGGGGGCCAGATTCCCTGCTGGTGGAGTGGGGCACATGGAGGACCCCAGAAGCCTGTCCGTGTCCCAAAGCCCACACCTGTGAGGGTGACCTCGTTTGCAAATAGGGTCTCTGCTGATGTGACTAAGGATCTTAGGAAGAGATCATCTTGGATTTAAGGTGAGCCCCAAATCCAATGACAGGAATACTTGTAAGAGAAAGAAGGGAGATGTGAGACACGCAGACCCAAGCGAGGAGACCTGGAGATGGCAGAGGCACAGACTGGGGTTACATAGCTCTGAGCCAAGGTTGCCGGCAGTCACCAACAGCTAGAAGAGAGGCAAGGACAGGTCTCTCTCCCAGAGCTGACCACTTTGTCTTCGACTTCAGGTTTCTACAACTGGGAGAGAATTGATTTCTCTCTCTCTTTTTTTTTTTAAAGATTTAATTAATTTATTTATTTGACAGAGAGGGAGAGGGAGAGAAGGGCAGTGAGAGAGAGGGAACACAAGCAAGGGGAGGGCAGAGGGAGAGGGAAAGGGAAAAGTAGGCTCCCCGCTGAGCACAGAGCCAAAGGTAGACACAGAACTGAGCCCCCCAGGCAGATGGATTTCTCTTGTTTTTAAGCCTCGGGTTTGTGTCATTTGTTACGGCTGCCCCAGGCCCCTGGTGCAGTAGAGCAGGGAGGCCTGAGCTGAGGCGGGTGGCCGCGTTTGCTTTCCTGACACTGGGTTTCGTAGGTCGATCTTAATGTGGACATATACTGCATCAGGTCACACTTGCTGGGTGGATATGGGCCCAGAAGGATGCCCTTTTGGCACAAAACACCCAAAGCCGTGAGGTTACGGACAGCTGGCTGGCTGCCGGCACGGTCGGTCTGGCCTTTAAAGTCACAGAGTGGGGACGCCTGGGTGGCTCTGTTGGTTGGGCATCCAACTCTTGGTTTCAGCTCAGGTCACGATCTCAGGGTCTTGAGATCAAGCCCTGTGTCAGGCTCTGTGCTCAATCGGGTTGTGGGGGTGCTCACTTGAGATTCCTTCTCCCTCTCCCTGCCCCTCCTGCTTGTGCACGTGCTCGCTCTCTCTCTAAAATAAATAAATAAATCTTCAAAAAAAAGTCAAAGGGTGTGTTTTTCAACAGGTAACTTAGGGAAACTGAAGGTCATGGATCCTTCCTTTGGGGGAGGGGACAGGAAGCCTTATCTAGCAGCACCCTGTGGGGACAGCTGGATTTTCATAGATGGCTCCTTTACCCCTCCCCTGGTTGGTGTCACCAGCTGTGTGGCTCCTGAAGCTGTTTGCTGATGACTGACAGCGCTCTGCAAGCCCCTTGGAGCTCCGTGGGGGTGAGTATGAGGGGTCTTGAACACAAGCCACATGGGGGGGTTGTCTTGACAGGCCTCGGCTCCTATGGTCCCAGAAGCCTCAACGACACCTGAGCCATCAGGCATGGGAATAGGTGTTAAATAGGCCCTTGACTGGGTGGGAGGCAGCAGGGCCCCCAATCATGGTGGCAGTAGTGTGAACACAGGAAGTTTGTGGCTGGCGTAGTGACGAGTGGAGAGACCATCGTCGTCATCTGAGTTGGAGCTCCAGCTGTCAAAGTCATGTTTCAAGCAGCCAGGATGGAAAAGGGGGCACAGACTCAAAATCCTGTCCTGCATGTGCTCACAGTACCATCTGCTAAGAGGTGAACCATGTCCCCTAAAAGTTCCCATGTTGGAGTCGCTCAGAATGTGACCTTACTTGGGTCACTTCAGATGGAATTGAGTTCATACTGGTGTAGGGCAGACCCCGTATCCAGTGTGACTGGTGTCCTCATGGAAAGGGGAAATCTGGACAGAGGAGAGAGAGAGGGGGGCACAGAGGGAGGGCCTCGTGAGGAGACACAGGGAGAAGGCAGCCATCTCCAAGCCAAGCAGGGTCTGGGCCCTGTCCTTACCCACAGCCTCAGGAGGAACCGGCCCGGCCCACACCTTGACGTCTAGCTTCCAGAGCTGGGAGAGAAGAAATCTCTGAATTCCTTTCTCTGCATTAGACCCCGGAATTTCTGGCATCTCAAGCTTGTTTTAACGCTGGCCCCAGAGTCCAGCTTTCAGGCTGTCAGCTGTTCACGCTTGCCCGGCTGACCCAGATCGCCGGGTGCCCTGTGGGACAGGTCTACTCTCTCCGAATTCGTCCCACACATGTTCTGCAGAATTCTGCCGGCACAAGCCTACTTCCTATGGTTCCCTGTTCTCCTGGTGGCTAAGTCTTCCCCGTCGGAGTGTGGCTTTATGTTGGCAACTTGACTCTCCCAGGTCTGGGGTGGGGGGGGGCAGGGGGCTTTGAGGGAAACAGACTTTTCTCCTACAAAGTAACTCCTTCAAGGGATGTCATTACAGTATCTTCAAGGGCAGGGACAACTTCATCCAATGAGGGAAGAGGGGCTGTGGAGGCTGGCAGGGGGCCTTCTGCCAAGGAGGGGCGGAGGCCCCTAGCTTATGCCATTTACTGTGGTCCGGTCCCTGGACCCTACAGGTGCCACAGCAGCCCTCCTGCTCTCCCACAGATTTGGAGAGGTTGGAGAGTCAGCTCCTGCGGTTGCTTTGCAACAAGCCAATCCAGCTGGCTGGCTTCGAGTTCAGCTTGAGAGCCGTCAGAAGTAGGCTCCCCAGACTGGGCAGCTTCCTGCCGCCCCAGAAGAGTGGTCTGGAGTTTGAGCCCATTACTTTCCTTCCGTAGTAGGTCTGTTTCATTCAAAACAGCAGCCCTGGAACGCCTGGGTGGCTCTGTCGGTTAAGCCACTCACTGCCTTCGGCTCAGGTCATGATCCCAGAGTCCTGGGATCAAGTCCCGCATCCGGCTCCTTGCCTAGCAGGGAGCCTGCTTCTCTCTCTGCCTCTACCTGCTTGTGCGCTTGTGCTCACGCGCTCTTTCTCTCTCTCTCTGACAAATATATAAATAAAAATCTTAAAAACAACAATAACAACAAAAAAAAATCCAGCCCTCCACAGAGTTCTTGAATTCCTCATGCTCAGCTGTTGTCCATGGCCGGGGACATGCTTGGTTCCCAGAGCCTGGCCTTCCCCAAGCAGGTCATTCCTGGTGACCAGGTGCCCAGGACTGCCTCATCCCGGTCCCTGCACGCTGCTCAGGTCCTCTAGTCACATCTGGGCCAGCCCACCAGCCCCAGTTTTCTGGAAAGGTCGTTGTCTGCAACCCTCTCCAGAGATTACGGGAAGCATCACTTGCACAAGTGACCAGAGGGCTGGGCAGGCTCAGGTCTGGGATGGAGGCAGGACAGCCAGCTGGAGATAGCGAGTGTCCCCAGACACTGTGGCTGTGCTACGGGCTCTGGGCTCCCCAGCTCTTGTTTTCTCCCTCACCATGCCTGCGGTGGGCTTGTGTCCTTACTTCCCAGAGGCCAGGGACGCTGGAAAGAGACTCTGAGGTCTGCCCTTGCCCCTGGAAACACAGTTGTGACACGGATGTCCAATTCACGCGACTTAAGAAATGAGACTGTTAATGAGCACTTCATATTCTTGAAGGTGGCCTGTCCCCTGCTGAGGAGTCAGGGTGGTTAGAGAGGGCTGAGTAGACTCAGGACTGGGATTTGACAGTAATCATGCCCTGAGGGCTTGTGTATCTGGCAAGGTGTGGGAGTTAGGAGAAAGTGTGGGGTCTTTCTTATGGCTGCCTGTGTGTCTCATCAGGCTCTGGGACCCCCTCCCCAAATACACACATGCTTTGGGGAACGCCAGGAGGCTTGGGAGGCCCACAATCAGCAGTGAAAGGGGGTAGGATGTCTGCCCGGCTCTAAGCCCTTCCTCAGAAAAGCCCTCCGCATCAGGCTGAGGTGGGCGGGCCCCTGCAACCTTTGGGCATTGCCCTGTCCTCGGAGTGGCTGCTGGGGGCGGCTCAGGGTCTGCTCATCTGAGTCCCCTGGCTTGGCCACGGAAGGTTATCTGCAGGCGTGGGGCCCGTGTTCCCTGGGGATCTCCCCTCCTCCAGGAAGCTGTCTGGGGGCCTAGCTCTTTGGAAGGCGGTGAAATTGCTGCCTTATAAGGATTCTAGTCTCCACAGTTCCGGTCTCCCCCAGGGGGTCTTGGAGGCCCAGAGCCTGGGTGGGGTGCCTGGTCTGCGCAAGGGGCCCCACCCCTTCCTCCTCCTGGCCAGGGTCCAGACCCGCCTGACCTCTCACTGGGAACTGAGGAAGTGAGCCAGGGTGGGAAAGAGGTCTCTTCTGTGGGTCTGGGCCAGTACCAGGTGGGGGTGGGGGGCAGATAACCCCATCCCCCATAAGGAGGAAGCTTCCCGTTCAAAGCTGTCTGGCTCCACAGAGGCGAGGCTCAGCAGGGACGCCTGCCCTGGGAACAGACTCCCTGGGGGATCCACGCCCTGCCCAGGCCTCTGCGCCGAGCTGGGTGGTGGCAGAATGGCAAAGGGCCCTGGCTGGGCACTGAGGGATGGAAGCGAAGACTGGGCCTTGTGGTCAGCCGGTGCAGTCATGGGGTGGGGGTGGCAGTCCTTTCTCTTCAGTCCTCAGTGCCCCCCTCTGTAAAGGAAGGGGCTGGTGGCCCTGGACAGCGGGTGATGTGCCGCAGGCCCTCAGGTCCCCCCATCGTGGACAGGGTCCTGGGGAGCCCGGGACACGAACCCCCGGCTCCCAGAGCCGCCCGGCGCGCGCGTCTGCCGGCAGGGGGCGTCCTCGCGCCTGATTTTATGCGCCCGCGCTCGACGTGCTCGTCCCCGCACCGCCCGCCGCCGCCCGAGCAAACGTGCGCGCGCACGTCACCGCGAGCGTGTGTGCGTGCGCGCGCGCGCGCGCGGCGGCGGCGGCGGCGGCGGCGGCGGCGGCGGCGGCCCTGAAAGCGGCGCTCTGAGCCTGAGGCGGCTCCGGCTGAGGCGGCTCCAGAGGCGGCGGCGACCCGCTCCCCGCTCCCCGCTGCCCGCTCCTCCGGGCCCGCCAGCCCAGGCCGCTCTCCGGGGCCCGAAGATGCCGGCCGTGTCGAAGGGGGACGGGATGCGGGGTCTGGCGGTCTTCATCTCCGACATCCGCAACTGTGAGTGGCCGCGGCGCGAGACCCGGCCTGCGAGCGGCGGGGGTCCCGGTGCGGACCTGGAGGGCGGGGGCCGGGGGGCTCAGGCCCCGGGTGCGGACCCGGAGCGCAGGGGTCATTGGGCGCGGGGCGGGGCGGGATCCTGGGTGCGGACCTGGAGGGCGGGGGTCCGGGCGCGCAGGCCCAGGGGTGCGGGGGTGCGGGGTCGGGTCCGGGACGCGGAGCTAGAGGGCGGGGGTGCGGAGGCGCTGGCCAGAGTGCGTGGTGGGGGTTCTCGGGGGCGTAGGCTCGGGGTGCGGGGGTGCGGGGCGGGGTCCCGGGTGCGGACCCGGGGGGCAGGGGTCATGGGGCGCGGGGCGGGGCGGGGTCTTGGGTGCGGACCCGGCGGGCAGGGGTCAATGGGGCGCGGGGCGGGGCGGGATCCTGGGTGCGGACGCGGAAGGCGGGGGTCCGGGGTCGCAGGCCGGAGTGCGGGGTGGGGATCTCGGGGGCGTAGGGTCGGGGTGTGGGGGTGCGGGGCGGGGTCCAGGATGCGGACCCAGAGGGCAGAGGTTCAGGCGCGCAGGCAGGGAGCGCTAGGGTCCGGCTTGGGAACCTAGAGGGTGGGGGTCCGGGGGCGTGGCTTGGGGTGTGGGGGTGCGGGGGTGTCTGGGTGCGGACCCAGAGGGCAGGGGTCAGGGGTCAGGGGGCGAGGGACCTACAGGGCCGGTGAGGAGGGTGCAGGGCTCTGGGAGGCAGGCTCGGGGGTGGGACTGGGGCCTGCGGATAAGGCAACAGTGGGGCAGGGGTTGCGGGGTGCAGGGTGCAGGGCGGGGCCTGTTGTCCACCCGCGTGGGGGGCTGTGGCATCGTTGACCGGTTCCGGAGGACCCCCGCATGATGTCATCTTGAGCAGCCTGCAGTCTTCTAGTAATGGAGCATTTAACCCAGCCTTTTCCAAGCAGCGCGGATTTCCACTTCGGGAGTGGGGACGGCCGAGTCCTGCCGGGCTCTGGTGGCTCGTCTGCCCTGATTAAAATGACTCCTTCCCCGGGGGGATCCAGACGCAGGGCAGTAGAGGGTGGGATGGCTTTGGGGTGACTGGCCTGGCTGCTGTCTGTGTTCTCGGGGACACGCGTGTCCCCTCACGGTGGGACAGATCCGCAGCAGAAGGCAGGCAGGCCAGGAGGCTGGTGGGGGCACCGTGGGTCCACCTGTAAACCTGGCTGTGGTCTGCAGAGGGGCTACGGTGCTCCGAGAACACCGTCCTTTAAGTTTTAAAGTAGACACAAAACCAGTTTCCTATCTGGTGCTTTTCTGCTTTGTTTTGTTTTCCATGGAGAGTTGACTGACTTCGTGACCTTCGGGTCAGCGTCTGTTTCGAAGACTGTCACGGCACTGGCTGGTAGATGCTGTCGTGGGGAGCTTTCCCTTGACCCCTCCCTCCTTAGACCGGAGGACCCAGATGCCCGGCTGGTTCTCCCCAAGACTGGGGACGCTCAGCTCTTCTGTCCCTCTCCGTCCTGTGTGAGAAACCGAGAGGCCCGCGTGGGAACCTCTCTCAGATCCGAGCTTCTACGAGTAGCTTTTCCTTCCTTTGCTGTTCCGTACGGTTTCCCGGCAGCGGTGCTCGCGATCAGAGCGTCCGGTAAAGCTACCGCAGGGGAGCCCTTGGCCGGAGGGCTCGTGGCCTTGCATTAGCAGGGATGTCAGTCTCCCATTTTGGAAGGAAAACACGGTGGGCAGGAGGGACACTGAGATCGAAACCCGTCCTGGACAGCCAGTTACCTGCATATGAGACGTGTGTCCTGGGCTAGGTGCGCACTTGAGTGGCAGGTGGGTGCCTGCCCCGCGCGGGGGACTCTGCAGGTCCTTGCCGACGGACCATAGGGCGGACTTTCCCCGGCCCCACACCGTGGAGCTTGGGGCCCGTCCCTTGTTGAGCTGCGCTGCCCGGTGGCGGTGGAGAGCAGCGTCCCGGGCCTCTGTACGAGTCGCTGCCTCCGTGCAGCAGCCACACAAGTTGTGCAGACACTGCCGGGTGGGGCCCGGTCTGCTCCCGCGCAGGGCCACCAGGGCCACCGATAGACCGGCGCTCTCCCGCAGGAGCGTCAGGAGGGAGGGGCGCCTCGCCCTTCTCGGGGGCAGGTCTCTGTTTATTATGGCCCCTTCCTCGGAAACGCCTTTGCGACCGCGCTGTGCCCTAACCTGTGTCCCATCCGTCGTAGTGCTGTACTCCTCCTTCAGAGCAGTGTCGTGGGCTTGGGGTGCTGTGCCTGCGCTGCACCGGAAGCCCCGTGAGGTGGGCTCCGCGCCCGTCTTGTTCGTCGTGTCTCTCCACTGCTTGCACAGCGTCCGGCACGAGACATGTGCCCAGTAGATGTGTAGGCGAGTGAGCCAGAGAGGATGTCGCTGGAAGATGATTTGTCTAACGGGCACTGCGGGTGGAGGGCCGAGATGTGCAGGCGGCAGGGATTAGTGTTCTAAGCACGTGTGGGCCAGTGGCTACAGGTGGTCTCGGAGAGCCAACCGTGGCCAGAGCCGGTCTAATCATAACCCCGGTGGGCAGGGCGAGCAGTCCCTGTGTCCCCCTTTCCTTGCCCACCTCTGATTTTGTGTGTGTAGTGGGTTCTTGTTATGATGTAGGCAGGCTCCGTGCAGAGAGGTCATTGAGTTTGTGGGACCCTGACTGCCTCTTACCTGCTTCACCACCCAAAGCCGGGGGCCGCTGACCTTCAGGTTTCCCAGCTGACGAAGAGGGCTCTAGCACAAGCAGGCAGAGAGGCAGGTAGGCAGAGAGAGGAGGAAGCAGGCTCCCCACTGAGCAGAGAGCCCGATGCGGGGCTCGATCCCAGGACCCTGAGATCATGACCTGAGCCGAAGGGAGAGGCTTTAACCCACTGAGCCACCCAGGTGCCCGAAGACTTGATCTTTTTTGATTAACTGCAACCGAGAGCCGCTGAATTTGGCTAATGTGAGTTTGGTGTATGGGAGTTAATGAACTCTTTTTTTTCTGTTTTTAAATTGATATTTAAAATTCTAACCCTTTTATTTAGTCCCAATTTTTAAATAATTCTTTGTTCTGAAATAAATGTAGATTCACAAGAAGTTGCAGAGAAATGGACAGGGAGGTCCCAGCACCCTTCACCCCACCTCTTCAGAGGGGGTCTCTTGCATAACAGTACAGTTTCAACACCGGGAAACTGGCATTGGTACACTCCACAGGGCGTAGTCACATTTTATCAGTTTCACCTGACGCAGTGTGTGTGTGTGTGTGTGTGTCTTTGTACTTTTATCACATTTAGCTTCATGTAACCCCACATTAATCAGGACGGAGAGCTGTTCCGTCATCACAGAGCCCCTTGCGTTACTCCGTATAGCCCGCCTACCCCTCCCAGCTACTAGTCTGTTCTCTGTCTCTACGTAACGTCCCAAGGAGGTTGTGTGGCGTTGTGCGGTGTGTGAGCTGTCGAGGTGGGCTTTCCTCACTCGGCACGGTCCCCTGCAGCCCCTCCAGGCTGCTGCATTGATGTTTATCATAGCCAAGTGGTGGGTTTTTAAAAAAATTTTTTAAATTTTTAAAATTTATTTTATTTTATTTTTTTAAAGATTTTATTTATTTGTCAGAGAGGGAGAGAGAGAGAGCACAGGCAGGGAGAGCAGCAGGCAGAGGGGGAAGCAGACTCCCCACTCAGCAGAGAGCCGGATGCGGGGCTCTCTCGCAGGACTCTGGGATCATGACCTGAGCCGGAGGCAGATGTTTAACTGATGAGCCAATCCAGGCGTCCCGGATTTTTTTCCTAAAGATTTATTTGTTTGCGAGAGCGAGCGAGTGAGAGCACGAACGCGCGTGCACACACAAGCAGGAGGGAATAGAGAGATGTCAGGCAGGCTCCACACCCAGCCGGCTGCCTGATGCGGGCGCGTTCTCAGTACCCTGAGATCATGACCTCAGCTGAAACCTAGGGTCAGACCCTCAACCGACTGAGGCACCCAGCACCCCTCAAGGGATGAATTTAAAGAAAATGAAAGAACTGCTGAAATTGGGAAGAGAGTAGCTATTTGCTACTTCTGTTTACTTTCACACGCGCGCTTTGTCGGGGGACGGTTGTATAGAACTTAACGCGTCTCTGCGCGCTGTCGTGGACCGGTCAGTGCCGTGACAGCGCTGAGAGTGTAAAACCGTGCTGAAAATACCAGACTTGGAGTTGATTGCAGAATAATCAAGACTACAGTGAGAGAGAAGTGATAGGTCTTCATTCTTGTGAGACCAGTCATGTTGCCAGTGGGCAGGAAATTGCCACTTACTCCTCTGCGCACGTGGTGGCGGGGGCTGTGCTGTGCAGATGACTTAAGACCCGTCCCTCGCGCTTGGAGGCATTTTATTTCATCCCTCCAGGCACTCACTCAAATGAAGGGAAACGAGTGGAGAGATGTAATTAGCTATTTGGCAAAAAACAAATTTCCCGTGTTCTTGGAGAAAGCATGCGGTTCTGCTGCAGGTGCCGTGAAGGACTGGGGCAGTGTCCGTGCTCTGCTCATTGTGTTGGTCACAAAACGGTGTCCTTTCTGCCTCTGGTAACTTTGTTGAAATTGGGCATCCCTTTGAATTGTTTTTCAGCATGACTAAAGTTTAAAACACTTATTGGTTCATAAAATTCCGTTTGTTATGAGTCATAAATTGAACGTGGAGAAACTGAACATAAAAAATTGAAGTTCCGCTTAAGCTTCAGTGTCGGAAGTTAAACGTGACGTTGGTACTTGATTTTTTCCTTAGTAACGATAGAGATCAGAATCACAGTTTGCCAGTCTGCTTTTTAACTTTTACAGTTCTTAAAAAAAGATTGATGTTCATTTTAGTCTTGACAGGACATTTAAAAAATGCTGACTTTTTGAAAAAGAATGCTCTTCTTGCATATTTTCTTTTGCACGGCTCTGCATGATTTATATTCCTTAGAAACGGATGTAGGACGTGTGTGGCAGAGGGTGAAGGGAGGGAAGAAGGGGCATGCCGGGGGAAGGAAGGAAGTCTTTGATCCAGGTTGAATTTTTCTGCTGAGGTTGGTGGTTACTGCTGCTAGGAAATACCTGTGTGTTCTTCCCTGTTTCCCTTCTAGCTCCTCTGGAGCGGGGGACCCCCTGTTTCTTTTATGACAAGCTGGAGTGTCGTGTAAGTGAACTCTCATGCCCGGTACTTCGCATTACTTCTCTTCCCCCACCCCTTTTTTTTAGAGACTTTATTTATTGATTTGACAGACGGAGATCACAAGCAGGCAGAGAGGCAGGAGGGAGAGAGGAGGAAGCGGGCTCCCCGCTGAGCAGAGAGCCCGATGCGGGGCTCGATCCCAGGACCCTGGGACCATGACCTGAGCCGAAGGCAGAGGCTTAACCCACTGAGCCAACCAGGCGCCCCAACTTCTCTTTCCTCTTAAAGTGATTTTTGCTCTGTTGTTTTGGCAACAGTATGTGTCAGGATTTTGTACTTGCAGAATTATCGGGAAGACTCTTTGTGAGATTAAGTAGCATCTCCTTGGCTTTAAAAAAATTGCAGAGTCAGAGCTGGGGGGGTGGATTCGGGTGTGATGCCCCCCCCCCCCGCAAGACAAGGGGCTCCCTGGTGCGAGCTCCTGAGTGGGCGGGGCTCTGAGCACCTTGGAATTCTTCAGGCCTGGGGCTGTCTTCCCTTAGCTCAAATTTCAAAGCTTATAAGACTCCCAAAACAAAAAATGTTTTTCTGAGTCTTTGGTGAACTCATTTGGCGAAAATACAGCCAGAAGCTCTGTGTGGCCTCCCCCTGTGCGAATGTTCACAAGTGCATTGTGCTTCTAGGCCACAGTGACTGGGTCCTGTGCTTCCTCCTAGAGTCTGAGCCGTTCTGGATTCTGGGACGCATCGGGCCTTGGGTTTTGGGTAAGGGATGGCATCTGGACCTTTTCTGTGAAATGTGTGGAGTTCAGAGAAATAGAATGTGTGGTCCCTATTCCCCTGAAGAGCTTGTGGACAAATGGGGAGACGAGTTCTGGCCAGTGGACTCATCCTTACCAAGCGCCGCCTGTATTCAGGACTCCTGAATGCAGAATTAGGGGAGTAGGCAGTTGTCAGGTGAACAAGATGAATCCTTGCCCTGAAAGCAAGTGGGGAGGTCCTAGAGGGCAGACGGAAGAGTGAGGAACACCAGAAGCTCTGGCATCTACAAAAGGTAGTTCTGAGTCAGACTTCGGAGTGTTTCGTATTTACCCTTGACCTTGTTGAATATTCTGTTTTTGTTAAAGCGTGTCTGGTCCATTCCCTCCCTGGATCCAGTAGGATGAGATGAGTGTGGGATAGCTAGATAGGAACGGTGCCCCTCCTGTCCTCCTTCATTGTGGTCAGCACAGGGGGCTGATACTGAAACCACAGGTTTGATGGGGCGCCTGGGGGCTCAGTGGGTTGAGCCTCTGCCTTTGGCTCAGGTCATGATCTCAGGGTCTTGAGATCGAGCCCCGTATTGGGCTCCTGGCTCAGCGGGGGCCTGCTTCTCTCTCTGCCTGCGGCTCCCCCTGTTTGTGCGCGCTCTCTCTCTCTCTGACAAATAAATAAATAAAATCCTTAAAAACAAAACAAAACACACATTTGGGAGCTAGAGTGTTGGTGGTTTCTGTCCTCTTCCGCGCAGTGTGAAGTAGATTAGATGATTTTGCCCTCACCTTAACACAACGAATGGCGCTCCTAAGACACTAGAATGAACAGTTTTCACTGGGTCGTGTGATGTCTGAGATTTAGATTATCAAACTGCATTTATTGATTCTGGCATTGACCTTTTTAAACATAACTGACTTCGTGATGCAAGTTTACATGGTTGAGATGTCATGAGAAGTTGTATGTGCACTTGCTTATGCCACGTTCAGGGCGGATGGGTTCCCGTGGGCGTTCCCCCAGGGAGGGGAGCTGAGGCTGAGCGGTAAGATTAGCTTTCGCACACGCACTCGGGTGGGGAGGCCTGGGAGGGTTCTTGGCCGTGCTGGGGGTAAGCAGCAGGCAGGGAGGAAGTGGCCTTGTTTGCAAATAGTGCTGTGGTGCCTGGTCGGGAAGAAGGGCTAAGAGAGTGTGGGGGTGGTGGGGTGCAGGGTACACAGAGCCAGAAAGGGAGAGGCGAGTCCTAGCCATGCCCAGACTGTTGTGACTGCTCATAAGATGCGGCGTGAACTTGTGGGGACACTCTGGGTCCTGCCCGCCTACACACGTCACTTCCTGCCAGCCTTTGGTTCTTCTTCCCTCACTGTTCTCAGCAAAGAGGACGAGGACTGTGGCCCACAGTCATTTAATCATGAGAGTGTGGGGCGTGGAGTCAGGAGAATTCAGTGGGAGTTGGGAGCCACCGGGTGGGAAGGTGGGAGGCACATCAGGCGAGGGGATGGGGCCTGTGGTCTGGCCCTTGGAGTTGGTCGTCTGTGTTAGTGGGGGTGCGACAGGTTGGAGAGGGCATGATGTGCCCCATGAGGAGAGGACGGTCTTTGCAGTAAGGCCGAGACCCACTCCCTTGCTAGGTTCTGGCCTGGGATGGCTCCCTCAGCTTCCTGCTGCCTCAGGAAACAGGGACTTGAGGGGAAACAAAAGTTTCTGCGGGTGTTTTGGGCCAGATGCTGGTACTGCTTCCTTTCGTCTCTCAGTTTTGCGAACTGTGGCTCTCTGGAGTCTGGAGTCTTCAGTTTTGCTCCAGTTGTGAACCCAAGGACAGCTGTGGCGGTTTCGTGTGTTCCTTGTGTTCTGGTGTTTCCCATTTCCCTGGTCACATGCCCAGGATTTGTCATCTGCTCACGAGTAAAAGTGTGGGGTCAGCATCCAAATTGGGTTGTCTTGTTTCTGTTTGACATCGTAAGGTGTTTTCCTTCCCTTTAAACTCCCTCCTGGTGCCAGGTCAGGAGTGTCATGAGGATTGGTTAGTTGCGTACCTAAAGCACTTGCAGCAACTTAGGGCAGGCAGGGCCGTATTGGGATTTGCGTTTTGCTTTTTCTGTGGCCAGCCTGCCTTCATGTAATGTGGTTGAGAGCAATTACATGTTTCTTTTTTTTTTTTTTTTAAAGATTTTATTTATTGATTTGACAGAGAGAGATCACAAGTAGACAGAGAGGCAGGCAGAGAGAGAGAGGGAAGCAGGCTCCCTGCTGAGCAGAGAGCCCCATGTGGGGCTGGATCCCAGGACCCTGAGATCATGACCTGAGCCGAAGGCAGCAGCTTAACCCACTGAGCCACCCAGGCGCCCAATTACATGTTTCTAATACGGTTTAAAAAGCACAGAGAAGGGACGCCTGGGTGGCTCAGTGGGTTAAAGCCTCTGCCTTCCCTTCAGGTCGTGGTCTCAGGTTCCTGGGATCGAGCCCCGCGTTGGGCTCTCTGCTCAGCGGAGAGCCTGCTTCCCCCTCTGCCTGCCTCTCTGCCTGCTTGTGATCTCTCTCTCTCTGTGTCGAATACATAAATAAAATCTTCAAAAAAAAAAAAAGCATTGAGAAAAGCATCAACTGATGCTGTTTTAGATGACTACTGAGCTGAGAGAAAAAATAGAGCAGGAAAATGATTATTTTGAAACACTTTTGGTGGCATTTATTGCTACTGAAAAATACAGTTCTGTAGCTTTTTTTTTTTAAGATTTGTTTTATTTGTGTGGGGGGTGCAGGGGTGCGTGTGCTCGTGAGCAGGGGGAGGAGCAGAAGGCGGGGAGGGTATTCTAGAATCATGACCTGAGCCAAACAGCATATGCTTCACCAATTGAGCCACCCAGGTGCCCTCCCCCCGCCTTTTTTTTAAATGTCAGGTACAGCATGATCAGGTCACCTGAGTCTGAACCTTGTCGTGCCCGTGGGAATCAGAGTCTTTTGTGACAGTTCATGCTGACTGTGCCAGGGCTGTGGTGGCAACGCCTCCTTCCGCGGGTCTGCAGCAGGCCTTTCTTCTGTGGGACACATTCTTCATAACCTCAGTTCTTTCTTTCTTTTTTTTACTTTTTTAATTTTTAAAGGATTTTTATTTGGGGCGCCTGGGTGGCTCAGTGGGTTAAGCCGCTGCCTTCGGCTCGGGTCATGATCCCAGGGTCCTGGGACCCAGCCCCACACCGGGCTCTCTGCTCCGCGGGGAGCCTGCTTCCCCCTCTGCCTGCCTCTCTGCCTGCTTGTGATCCCGGTCTGTCACATAAATAAATACAATCTTTTTTTTTTAAGATTTTATTTATTTATTTGACAGAGAGAGAAAGAGAAAGAGCGAGCACAAGCAGGGGGAACAGGCAGAGGGAGAAGCAGGCTCCCCGCCAAGCAGGGATCCCGATGCGGGATCATGACCTGAGCCGAAGGCAGACGTTTAACTAACGACGAAGCCACCCAGGCACCAACCCCCCCCCCCCGCCCGTCCGAGTTATTTCTTTTAATTAGGTTGTAGGTTTTGTTCGAGGAAGCAGACGGGGCGGGGGGGGTGTGTGTGTGTGTGTGACTGATTGCGGGGCCTTTTGTGCCAAGTTGTTCAGTTCCTGACGTTTTCTTTTCTTTTCTTTTTTTTCCTGAGGTTGTCATCCATGGGTTGGAGCGGTGGACCGCTTGCGCAGATGCTGGTCACAGGGGACAGGAGATGCTTTTCTGTTGGGTGTTCGTGTCCGATGTGTGTTCTCTAATGCGGCATTTGCTGCGGACGTAATTTAAATCTCTTTAATATCGAGTAGTCAAAAAACCAAAGTTCTTCCTACAGTGTTCTTACGGTTTTGCTATACATTTGGTATAACCCCAAGAGCGAAGTATATTTTGAAGGCGTATATTTCAAAATTCGTTTATTTTTCTGGATTCTGTTTTCTGATTTAATTGTACAATTCACCTGTTTGTTCATATGCGAAGTCTACTGAGCGCCTGGTGTGTGCCAGGCGCTATCTCTTCTAGGCCCCGGGATTCAGTGGTTCAGCAAATGGACAAAATTCCTCTGCTTTCAGAACCTCAGTGCTTACGAGAGTAGGCAGACAAAGTAGATGAGAAAAATATGTATTTATTTATATCCATTCATCTTTTTGTTGATCTGTTTTGGAGGAAAATAAAGTAGGGAAAACGAACAGAGAGCGGGGAAGGTTCTCAATATCAAAGAACGTGCTCAGGTCAGGTAGCCTGAAGAAGGTGTATTTTTTTTTTTAAAGATTTATTTATTGGGACACCTGGGTGGCTCAGTCGGCTCAGTGTCTGCTTTCAGCTCAGGTCATGATCCCAGAGTTCTGGGATCCAACCACTGGTTAGGCTCCCTGCCCCGTGGGAAGCCTGCTTCTCCCTCAGCCTCTGCCCCTCCTCCTGCTTGTGCTCTCTCTCTCTCAAATAAATAAACAAAATCTTTTTTAAAAAATTATTTTATTTTAGTTTTTTTTATTTGCCTTCTTTTAATGCAAAATCTTTTTTTTTTTCAAAGATTTTATTTATTTATTTGACAGACAGAGATCACAAGTAGGCGGAGAGGCAGGCAGAGAGAGAGGAGGAAGCAGGCTCCCCGCTGAGCAGAGAGCCTGATGCGGGGCTCGATCCCAGGATCCTGGGATCACGACCTGAGCCGAAGGCAGAGGCTTTAACCCACTGAGCCACCCAGGCGCCCCAAGATTGATTTATTTATTTGGCAGAGAGAGAGACAGCAAGAGAGGGAATACAAGCTGGGGAGTGGGAGAGGGAGAAGCAGGCTTCCCACTGAGCAGGGAGCCCGATGCGGGGCTCGATCCCAGGACCCTAGGATCATGACCTAAGCCGAAGGCAGATGCTTAATGACTGAGCTACTCAGGCGCCCCTAAATAAGCAAAATCTTTTTTTTTTTTTTTTTTTTTTTGTAGATGTTATTTATTTATTTGGCAGACAGAGATCACAAGTAGGCGGAGAGGCAGACAGAGAGAGAGGTAGAAGCAGGCTCCCCGCCGAGCACAGAGCGATGCGGGGCTGGATCCCAGGGCCCTGAGATCATGACCTGAGGCAAAGGCAGAGGCTTTAACCCACTGAGCCACCCAGGCGCCATATCTGTAATTTTTTACTGGATGCCAGATGTCGTGAATTTCACCTTGCCAGTCCTAAAGATTGTTGTATTTCTTTAAATATCCTTGAGTTTTGTTCCAGGATGAAGCTCAACTTCCTGAAAACCGTTTGATTTTACAAGGAGGGACCAGAGCAGCCGTTAGTCTGGGACTGATTTGACCCCACTCCTGAGGGATAGCGCTTCTTCTTAGAGCTCGGCTCCGTGCCCTGGTTTTACAAGATTTCCCTCTGGCTTGCTGGCCCTATGCTGCCTTCCATGGTTTACCCTCTGGTTTCTTTCCGGCGGCTCTTCCAACAGCCTCAGGAGCTTCCTGTCTTTGCTTGAGCAGAAAAGGAATGCGACCTGGACGCCAGGACCCTTCTGTGGCTCACCGGCGCTCTGCTCTCCATCCGGTGGGCTCTGTTCCAGTGCTCCTCCCTGCGCGCTCTAGCCTCCTGGGTGTGTTCCTCACTTTGCGGAGACCTCAGGGCTCTGTTTGGGTCCTCCCTCCCAAAGCAGTGAGCGGGAGCAGCTTGAGCCTCATCTTGGTTCTTCTCTGCCTCTCGGTGACTACTCTTGTCCGTAGTCTGCTGTCCAGTTTCTGAGAACTGGTGTTTTGTCTAGGTTTTTAGTTGCCTGAGGTGGGAAGGTAAATCATGTCCCTGTTGATCACCATTAGGTTTTGGGGAGAGACATTGAATCTGCAGTGGGACATGAATTCCAAGACTGGGATTCAGAGAAGAGGTCTGGGCTAGGGGTAAAAATACGAGGGCATTCCTTGTAGGTGTTTGAAGCCATGAGCCTGGGAGCTCACCGAGGGAGTGAGTAGAAATCATCTGTAGAGAGAGCTATACTTTCACTCCTGTAGCTTTACTGCGTGCCCGGCATGCTTCCAAGTCCGCTGCCTTCACTACTGTATCAGATCGTCATGGTGACCCTCACAGTAGGTACTGCGGTCCTCCCTGTTCCATAGATGAGCAACCTGAGGCCCTGAGCCCACGGCCATGTGACTGCCTAGGAAGTGGTAGAACCGGGATCACACTTTGGCGACCTGCTCCGAGCGTTCTCTCCTAAGCACGGTGCTGGCCCATCTCTCCGGGACGATGGCTGGAGCTCCGGGCATGCAGACCGGAAGCAGTCAGGAGAGCCGCATCTAGGTGGGAGGACACAGGCCAGTGAGGAGGAAGCAGTCTGGTGCAGAGGTGAACTTAATGGGGTAGAATAATTGGGAGAATAATTGGGAAGCCTGAGAGTCAACCCTCGAAGAGCTCTCCTGTAAAGAGGAGAGAGAGAAGATGGTGACTGCAGGTTGCGGAAGGCGGATGAGCTCTCTCGCTGCTATGACAAGTGCACACAGGGTTAGCAGCCTGGACCAGCAGGGTCCTCTGCCTAGAGTCTCACAAGGCTGACATCAGGGTGTTCCTTCTGGAGACTCTGGTGGTGACCGCTGCTTGTAGCCAGTCCTTGTAGCACAGGGCTGGGGTCCCCTTTGCCGGCTGGTCACCTCCTAGGGGCAGCCCACGTGCCTTCTCAAGGCTCGCATGAGGCCTCTCCAGCGAGTCCCTCTCAAAGTACAATCTCTCGACTTGGCTCATCTTCCGCCTCCAGGCAGAACAAGTTCTCTGCTTTTAAGATTATATTGGGCCCATCAGCAGGACCCAGGATACGTCCCTATCTTAATTACACGTGCAGAGTCCCTTTTGCCCTGGAAGATATCCTACGAGGTCCTGGTATTAGGGTGTGGGCGTCGTTGCAGGATGGGGCGGTGGGGTGCTGGGGGTATGCTCATCACAGTGGGGTCAAACACATTTTTTTTGAGTTTGATTCATTTGTTCATCCATGCACTGAGTGCCAGTTCTGCACAGTGAGCAAAATAAACAAGAGCATCGCTGTGTGGCTTACATTCTGGCGAGGGAGACGTGATGTAAGCGCGGTACTTTGTGCACCGCACACCGCGTGTGAAGGGGAAACAAGGCAGAAGAAGGGAACCACAGTTTAGGTAGTGCAGCTAGGGGTCAGGCACGCCCTGCAGTGCTGGGGCACAGTGTGGCTGGACTGAGGGTTGGGGAGAGAGCCTGGGACGTTGCAGTTGGGTGCAAGGGGCAAGGGAGATGATAGGGATCTCATGGGCTGTTCTGAGAGCTCTGGGTTTCATCCTGAGTGACGGGGGGAGCCAGTAGGGAGGAGGGGCTGGCGGTGAGCAGAGAAGGGACTTACTTGCGGAAGAATTCTGATGGTGGTGTTGGGAAGAGGAGGGGCGGGGAAGCAGGCAGAGCTGAGGAGCAGGGGCGGTGGTGTGAGCGCTTGAGTGCTGTCAGGAGGGCTCTCTGGTGGCCAGTGGGGGCGGTGAGGGAGGGGCTATTGGGGGTAGAGGGGAAGCCTTGGGGTGGCGGTTCAGAAGAGCCTAGGAGAGCCGGGCAGGGCCTCCCTGGGCTCCCTGCGCGTGCGAGGCCAGCCCAGTGACTGGGTGTGTGCTTTCCCCAGGCACACTCGGCTGTCCGGGCCGTGTGTGGTGCCAGGTGGCCAAGAAGTGGATTCAGCAGGGAGGGGTAGGTGCACAGACAGAGAAGCAGGGTCAGGACTTGGTGTATGTGAAGGGATTGAAGCTGGCTAAGAGGGGGTGACCATGGGGAAGGGGCGGGGAAGAGAGAGGGAAAGGGAGAGAGGGAGGGAGAGGAAGAGAAAGAAATCAGGTCCTGGGGTCAGGGTGGCTCATGGGTGTCAGAAGACTTGGCTTACCTGACTGAGTGGGCTGAAAGGTTGGGGCCGGCAGGACACCTGTGGTGGACCACGGGTGGGAGGGTGACTGTTGGCGGGATGTCTTGGGTGGGGACCAGATCATGTGAGGAGCGGAGGTCAAGGCCAGAGGGTTGTGTGGGGGTGATGTGCATGGACATTCATCACCAACGGTGGTGATCTTAGCATGGCTTGGAGAGAGGTCGTGTCATGGTGGGCAGTTGGGCAGGTTTTCTCAGTGGTGTGCGTTTTGTTATTTTCTTGTCTAGTCTTGTCCTGAATGTTTTGAAAAGTTACGAGGAGGTTAAAATCAAGAATGCAGTTTAAGAAGTTAATTGTAAAACACTCGACCTCTGCCTCATCTCCCCATTCTTGAACCTCAGAGTCATTTATTTTCATTTTATGGCCATTTTTTGTCATATTTACTTTAAAACAATGTAATTACTGAATCCCATGTTATACCACCTATGGGTGTTTTTTCCCATTTAGTTATTATTTATTGACTTCTTACTTTGGAAGATAATGATTTAATTTACCTGAGCTTTCCTTGTGCCATTCTCTAACGTGCCACAGTATTTTATTTAATTAATGTATAGCATTTAATGTCTGAAAATACTCTCAGCTGAGAATGGTAGTTCAACTTTTTTTTAAAAAAGATTTTCTTTATTTATTAGAGTAAAAGAGCGAGAGCATGAGCAGGAGGGGAGCAACAGAGGGAGGGGGAGAAGCGGGCTCCCCATTGAGCAGGGAGCTCGACATGGGGTTCACTTCCAGGACCCTGGGATCATGACCTGAGCCAAAGTCAGATGCGTTACCAACAGAGCCCCCCAGCTGGCTCGGTAGTTCAACTTAATATCTTTGGTGTTCATTACTGCTTTTGTACTTTTGTTTTTTTTTAAAGATTTTATTTTTAAGTAGTCTCTACACCCCATGTGGGGCTCGAACTTATGACCCTGGGATCAAGAGTCACATGCTCCACCAACTGAGCCAGCCCAGTGCCCTCTACTTTTTTGTATGTGTTAATGCTCCGGTTGTTTTTCAGCCCTGACCGTCTGGATGTGACCGTAAGAGCCCGAGTCACGGGCTGGACGCAGCCAGTAGCCTCTCAGCCCCTACCTTGCGTGTTGGACATGTCCTTCGTGGGGTGATCGGTTCTGCCGTTGTCTGGACTGGTTGTTTCTGCTCACGCTGTCCTCCTGGGACTTCCCTTCCTTGTAGTCCTGGCCTTGTCTCTGGCTGGACCTCTGTTCTTTGGAGCCTGCGTGTCTGTCCTCTGGGCTTGTGTTGCTTTGTGCTCGGTGAGAGTGTGTAGCAGGTAAAATTCTTCTGAGATTTTGCATTTTTGAAAAGAAGTTTTTTTTTTGTTTTTTTTGTTTGTTTTTTTTTTAACCATTGTACTTAATTGAGAATTTGGCTCTGGTAGAATGCTAGCTGAAAGTAACTTTTCCTCAGTTTTAAAGGTTCAGCTGTATTCCTAGTGTCTAGTGTCTGCGATTTTAAGATGCTGTGCCAGGGGCGTGGCGCATGGTGACCTTGCTCTCTCTCTCTGTTTTTAAAAATTTTATTTATTTATTTGAGAGAGAGCATGAGAGGGGAGAAGTCAGAGGGAGAAGCAGACTCCCTGCTGAGCAGGGAGCCCGAAGTGGAGCTCAGTCCTGGGACTCCGGATCATGACCTGAGCCGAAGGCAGCGGCTTAACGGACTGAGCCCCCTGGGCTCCCGGTGACCTTTTTCAGTCTGGAAACTTGTGTCCTTTCCGTGTGGGGGAGCGTTCTTGTTTTATCTCTTTGATTATTCCCTTTCACTTTCTTCTTTTTCACTGGTCCTCTATTAAGAGGTGAAAGTTGGACCTCTTGACTCACATTTTCTTACCTTTTTTCTTTCCTCTCCCATTTCTTTATCACTGTGGTGGTTCATTTCTGGCACTTTCAACTTTGTCCTCTAGCCCTTCTTTTGAACTTTTAAGAAATTTCTGCAAGTACTCTTATAATTTGAGGCCTTTCTTATTGTCTGAGTGCTCCTTTTTTTGGTGTTATCTGGTTCTTAAAACTGTATTTTCGGGGCGCCTGGGTGGCTCAGTGGGTTAAGCCTCTGCCTTCGGCTCAGGTCATGGTCTCAGGGTCCTGGGATCGAGCCCCGCATCGGGCTCTCTGCTCAGCGGGGAGCCTGCTTCCTCCTCTCTCTCTGCCTGCCTCTGCCTGCTTGTGATCTCTGTCTGCCAAATAAATAAATAAATAAAATATAAAAAACCCCTGTATTTTCTCTGTGTTGCTTTGGAGTGTCTTGCTCTGTAGAGCCTCTTTGCTCTCCTTTTCTGCAGGTTGGCTTTGGTCTCTGGCTCATGCTGTGGGCACTTCCCGGGTGCCCGGTGGCGGGACCCTGTGCCCGCACACGCACCGGCATTGGCCAGCACGGTCAGAGCTCCCGCGGGAGGCCTCCCTGCACGGTGAGGGGTGAGGGGTCTCTGTCGCTGGGGGAGCCTGCATGTCAGTGGTCTCCTCAGTCTCTCCAGAATGACGCTTCAGTCTCGTCTCTCGCCTGGTGAGGCAGGCGGGGACCGTAAGCCCAGCTGCCGTTGTTCCGGGGACGGCGGCCTTCCCCACCAGTGAGTCGTCACTCAGTGGTGCTCCTCTCGGCTCGGCACCGTAGCCCAGCCTTCGCCGGCGTCACCAGGGCTAGAGCTTCCGTGTTCCTGCTTTTCCAGAGGGGGAACCTCTGGTCTTCTGCTGGTGGTGGCGGGCAGTTGGCCTGACAGCAGGGTGTGCTGGAGGGAGCCCGCTGCTCCTTACATAGACTTGGCCTCCTCCTGAGGCCCGCCTCCCGAGGCACCCGACGGTTTCAGTCCTAGGCCTTTCCGGTTCTCGGGGAGGCTCGTTTCACTAGTTTCCCCTCGCAGGCGCTGGGCCCAGCTCGCTCTGTCAGTCTGAGTACTTGCCGCTTGGTCACCTCTTTCCAGCATCCCAGATTGTGGTGACCGCTCTTATCATACGGTCTTCTTCCTTTACGTGAGTTTCGGACTAATTTTATGTACATGTATAGTGTACGTATGCGTGTATATGTTTATTTTATTACTTATTTATTTAAAAGATTATTTATTTGTCAGAGAGCGAGAACACTAGCGGGAGAGAGAGAGTGCGCACAAGCAGGGGAAGGGGCAGGCAGAGGGAGAAGCAGGCTCCCTGCTGAGTAGGGAGCCCCATGTGGGACTCGATCCCAGGGCCCTGGGATCATGACCCAGGCTGAAGGAAGATGCTTAACAGACTGAGCCACCCAGGCATCCCTGGCTGTTTTTTTGTTTTTGTTTTTGTTTTTTTTTCATTTAAGATTTTTATTTATTTATTTGACAGAGAGAGACATAGCGAGAGAGGGAACACAAGCAGGGGGAGCGGGAGCGGGAGAGGGAGAAGCAGGCTTCCCGCTGGGCAGGGAGCCCGATGGAAGGCTCAATCCCAGGACCCTGAGATCTTGACCTGAGCTGAAGGCAGACGCCCAACCTACCCCACCAGGCACCCTCTTTTTTTTTTTTTTTTTTTTTAAGATTTGTTTATTTATTTTAGAGACTGAGAGAGACAGAATGTGATTGAGAGGGGCAGAGGGAGAGAGAGAGAATCTCAGGCAGACTCCCTGCTGAGCTCAGAGCCTGATGCTGGGCTTGATCTCCCGACCCTGAGATCCTGATCTGAGCCGAAACCAAGAGCCAGATGCTTAACCAATTGTGCCACCCAGGCAACCCCAAGCTTAGTGGTTTGTTAGCTCAGTTGTGTAAAAGCTCTTGGGACAGTTTAGCATATGATAAGTGCTCAGACGTACGCTGTTGTTAACGCACACCGTGTGCTGGGCCTGCTGTCCTCACGGAGCATCATCTGAGGACCTGCTGAGTTCCAGGTCCTGTCCTGCGCTCCGAGGCCACACCAGTGACTCAGACGCACAAGTCTGCCTGCTCACAGGGAGCTCACATACATTCTGGTAGATGGAGCTGGAGAATAGAAAGGAAATTATAGCTTATGTTGGAAGACAGTAAATGCAAGAGAGAGAAGTTAGGGAGAGAAGGTGGTGGGGAATATGAGGCTGTGTTTTCAACTCCAAATAGGCTGATCAGGATTGGTCTTGCTGTGAAGGAAACTTGAAGGCACTGGGCCGTACGGAAGTGAGCGGGGAGAACACCTTGGTCAGAGGGAACCACACGTGCGAAGGCTTTCACGGGGGTGGGAGGGGGGGATGAGCAGTGTATGCAGGAGATAGCAGTCCGATGCGGCTGCAGTAGAGCAAGCCCAGAGGATGGGAGCGGGCGGTTAGGTCAGAGTGGTATGGAGCTGGGGAGACAAGTGGTATGTAGGGCCTTCGTAGAGCATTATAAAGACTGTGGCTTTTTTTTTTGTTTTGTTTTTTGGTTTGTTTTTACACATTAAACATTTGGAATAATGAGACATGGTCTCTGTCCTCAGCGTTGCTCAAGCCCTTGAATGCATAGTGTTAAGTGGTGTGAGATGAGTAGTGAAAATGAGTAATGATGAGCTTAGGAGAGAGCGGTCAGGCACGGTAATACAGAGATAGTATTTGGGTCAGGTCTTAGTAACCTCACAGTGCAAGGAGATTGTCCAGGAAAGTGGGGACACCGTCAGTCACGCTGTAGAGTGGCAGCAGGATGCATGGAGTTGTGGGTGGTTTTTAGCATGAGTAGTGTCTAGCGGGTGGTGGGGTTCTGGCAGTAGGACAGGGCAGGAGAGACAGGCTGGAGCAGAGCGTGGGGGACGTTCTCTGGAAGGTGTGGTCCACTGATGTATTTTAAGAAGGACAGTGACACTATGCAACTTAATTTTTTCTTAGTACAACAGTAATTTTGAATGCAGAGGATGGATTTCAGACTAGGCTTAGAGGCAGGAAATTGCTTTGGTCTAGGAGATGGTGAGGGTCTAAATCAAGGGAGTAGGAGTGGAAAGGTGGGGTGGGTTTTGGAGATACAGAGAGCAGAATCGATAGGGCGCAGGTGGTCAAGTACTCTTTATTAGTAGTGGCTTTGAATCTGTAGCAGAATTGCCATTTACTCAGAATGGTGGATTGAGAACCTCCATCAGTCCATCCCGCCATAAAGACATTGAAAACAGTGGTAAAAACGGTCTACATCGACTCTGCCAGAGCTCTGGAAATTAAAGGTTCAGACAGTGTCAGGCGGATTTATTCAACAAAACTGTTGAACCTCTAACTTGACCTCCTCTCAGTATCCTCTCCCGTGATTTGCAGTGGCACTGACAGTAGGCAGCTTCACAACCATGTAGCTGTGAAAACAAGCAGCCTTGCAGCCACTGGAGAGACCGGTCGGGTTTGGAGCCCCTCAGAAAGTCCTGTTCTTAGAGCACGGTTACTGTCTGGCCAGTCTTGTAGCTTTCCGGAAAAGCCTCATTTGCAGAACTTAACATTATTTAACTTCGTTCAGTGGGAAAAGCCCTGTCCTAGTGTGTCGTGGAAAACAGTCAGTGACATTTGTTTAATATCACAGTTGGGGGCAAACAGGCGTCTGGCCAAAATCTTCAAAGGAAGATGCAAAGAATGACATGCTATTAGGGTGCTTTGAAACGCTCTGACAGGTTTCTGTGGATCTGGAAGGCTGCGTGAGTGCAGGATTATACGTATGCCTGGGAAAGACTTGAGAAGGCCGCAGTGTCTCGCCTCCGACCAGTCGTGAGTCCCTGTGCGAACAGGGAGTGAAGCAGAGGCAGAGTTACATCCGGCCCAAGTGCTGACAGGCTTCACACACAGAGTTCCTTGGCAGTGTCTGGGACACTTGCTCAAGGCCCTGAAGGCGATCCCCGGTCAGTCATGAACTGACCACTAAGTTAGCTAAGCCAAGACTTCGGTAGTTGTAAACTCTAGGGAATTACAGACTTTACAGAACTAGTTCAGGAAGTTACTAAAGAAACTGACACAGCAACAACCAGAGTAACGGCAAATAGCACCAATAATTCCTGGGGAGGGGGCGTTTGGGTTTCCAGAATTGCCACATTATATTACCTAATATGTTCAGTTTTCAATAAAATTAGGAGATGTACAAAGAAAAAGGAAAATATAGTCTATACACAGGGAAAAAAGTAGCCAGTAGAAACTATCCTTGAAAGGGTCCAGATGTTGAACTTATTAGACAAGGTCTTCAAATCTGCTATTCTAAATCTGTGCCAAGAACTTAAACTGTGTCTGAAGAATTAAAACATGAAAATGATGTCTCACGAAATAGAGCATATCAAAGAAGAGGTAGAAATTATTAAAAAAAAAAAGCCAAATTGAAACTCTGGAGTTGAAAGTATAATAACTAGAGTGAAAAATTTACTGGAGGGGCTTAGTGGCAGATCTGAGCTGGCAGAAGAAAGAATCAGTGAATTTGAGAATTGGTTTGTTAAGATAATTAAATTAAGATCAATATCAAGGTAAGTATAAATCCAGTCTGAGGAACAGAAAGAAAAAAAGAACAAAGAAAAAATGAACAGGGGCACCTCGGTGGCTCAGTCTATTAAATGTCTGCCTTTGGCCCAGGTCATGATACTGGAGTCCCGGGATTGAGCCCCGCATTGGGCTCCCTGCTCAGCAGTGGAGTCTGCTTCTCCCTCCAGTTCTCTCTCTCTCTCGCTCGCTCACTCTCTCTCAAATAAATAAATAAATACAATCTTAAAAGAAAAAAGAACAGAGCTTTGGAGATCTGTGGGACGTCATCTAGCATACTGATATACCCGTAATAATTAAAGTCTCATAAAGAGAGGAATAGGAGAAAAGTGCGCAAAGGTTATTTGAAGACGTAAACTCCCTGAATTCGGTCTCAGACACTTACCTGCGCATCCAAGATGACCTCCCAGAACGATTGATCTAAGGAGATCAGTATCTAGACACGTCACAGTCAAACTGTTGAAAGACAAAGACATGGGGACATTCTGGAAAGCAGTGAGGAAAGTGACTTCTCATTTTTGAGAGACCTTCAAGATTCACAGCTCACTTCTCATCAGAAGCCGTGGAGCTCAGAAGGCAGTGGCTGACAGCTACAGAATGCGGAAGAAAATGCCTGTCAGCCAAGACTTGTGTCTACAGCAAAAGCATCCTTCAGACATGCAGAAATTAAGGTATCATTACGTAAACAAGAGAGAGGGAATTTGTTGTTCGCACACCTGCCCCACAATAAATACTAAAGGGAGTGCTTCAGGCTGAAACGAGGGGCGTTAAGTCATAGAGGCCACGAAGAAAGGAAGAGCCGCGGCAAAGACGACTGTGTGGGTACGTCTAAAAGCATAGTTTTTTTTTTTTTTTAATGACCTTTTGTCTTTTACCTGGTTTAAAGGAAAACTGCGTAAGACAATCTTAATTAATTTAAATACAGTTTAAATAGAACTGTACTGATGGGCTTTTAATGTATAAAGAGGTAATTTGTATTACCGTAGTGCAAAGGAGGGGGAAGGGAGCAGACAGTGTATATTGGAGTAAAATTTTTCTGTACTATTACAGTTAAGTTCATATTAACCCAGATTGGATTGGTTTAAGTTAAGGTGTTAATTATAATGTCTAGGCAACTACTAGGAAAGTCGCTAAAAAAGTACAGAAAAAGAAACAAGGGAATTAAAGTGGTGCACTAAAAATATCTAACACAAAAGAAGACCGTAAGGGAAGAATATAGGAACAGAGGTACAAGATACATCAAAGATAAGCAAAATGGTAGATAAGAACCCTACCTTATCAGTAATTATTTTAGATGTAACCGGATTAAACACTTGAATTAAAAGGCAGAGATGGGGGCACCTGGGTGGCTCAGTAGGTTGAGTGACTCTTGTTCTAATCTCAGGTCTTGGTCTCAGGGTTGTGAGTTCAAGCCTTCTTGAGTTGAGCCTTCTTAAAAAAATAAAAAAAGCAGAGATAGGCAGAATGGATTTTTAAAAAATCCATCTATACACTGTCTTGAAAAGACACCTTAGATTAAAAGACAACAAGTAAGAGGAAGAAAAATAATGTGCCTTTTAAGTAGTAACCAGAGAGCCTAAGGGGCTGTGCTAGGATCAGACAGAATAGACGTTAAGACAAAAATTTAGAGACCTAGAAGAACATTTTATAATGGTAAGGAGTGACTCTCTCAAGGTACATCAACATATGTAGTCACACTTAATAACAGAGCCCGAACTACAGAGACGAAATTCGTGATGAGCTAAAGGGGAGAAGTAGATGACTGTGATATTGGAGACTTCGGTGCGCCCCTTTCAGTAACACACACACAAGCGGACGTGATTAGCAGTGGACAGAGACTCCGCGCCGCAGACCAGCCAGACCTGACATTTATGGACTGTTTCCACCCAAAGCCAGCGGAGTTCACATCCTCTCCTCCAGTGCCCGGGGGCATGCTTCAGCATAGAGCGTATCTTAGCCCATAAACAAAAGCCTCAGTGAATTTAAAAGGATTGAAATCATACAAAATATGTTCTTCAGCCACAATGGGATGAAATTAGAAAAATCAGTAATAGAAGGAAATTTGGAAAATTCACAAGTATGTGAAGATCAAACACTGTCCTCAGGAGCCACCATGTCACAGAAGAAGACACAGGGTGTTGGGTTGTAAGCTCCTTCGGAGCTTCCTGGGCGTAGTTGGATGCTAGGCTCTGTTTGGAGGGCAGGGAGAGACGGACTGAAGAACGGGCTGCTGCAGAGTGGTAGGCGGCGGGTTTCATAAGCAAAACAGCTTACAAGTGAGGCTCGGCGTGAGCAGCTGCAGGACTCACGGGTCTTTGTGTCTGCTCACTGCTCCTTACAAAGTTTCCGTAGAGGCCTTGACTGGCTTCAGTCCCCTGTACTGTCCAGATGGTCTCAGGACCGCATCGCTCTCTCGAGGCTGTCCCTACACTTGCTGCAGCTTTTGGGAGAGGAGAAGCCAAGTGGAACCTACATTCCAAGGACAGGATGGCGGTCAGGAGGTGCCGATTGCCTGCGTCTAGTTCTCCGGTTAACTGGGAATCTCATCTTCTTGATGATCTCCCTCAACAAAGGGAGAGTAAAAAAATAAGATAAATGAAAATAGCCCAATATGCCAAAACGTAAGGGATGCAGTAAGGGCAGGGCCTGGGGGGAGACTTACAGCTGCAAATACCTATTTAAGAAAGAAGATCTCAAATCATTAACCTAATATTTCACTTTAAGAATCCAGAAAAAAAAAAAAAGAGCAAACGAAGCCCAAAGCAAGCAGAAAGAAGAAAATAACAAAGATTAGATCAAAGATTGGTTCTTGGAAAAGATCAGCAAAACTGACAAACCTTTAGCTAGACTGACCAAGAAAAAAAGGAAAGACTCCAAATTACTGAAATCAAGAATGAAAGAAGGGACATTACTACTGACTTTGCAGAGATAAAAAGTATTGTAATGGCATGCTATGAATAATTGTATACCAAAAATTAAGTAATTTATTTTTTTTTCAAGATTTTATTTATTTATTTGACAGAGACACAGCAAGAGAGGGAACGCAAGCAGGGGGAGTGGGAGAGGGAGAAGCAGGCTTCCCGCCGGGCAGGGATCCTGATGTGGGGCT
Organism: Lontra canadensis; assembly: GCF_010015895.1. Lineage (NCBI taxonomy): Eukaryota > Metazoa > Chordata > Mammalia > Carnivora > Mustelidae > Lontra > Lontra canadensis. The sequence continues at coordinate 11,194,841 of NW_022631060.1, read as the reverse complement.
CGATCCCTAGACCCTGGGATCATGACCTGAGCTGAAGGCAGATGCTTAACAACTGAGCCACCCAGGCACCCCCCAAAATTAGGTAATTTAAATAAGATGGAGAAATTTGTAGAAAGACACAAATAACTGAAATTGACTCAAGAAGAAACAAAAGATCTGCATAGGTTTATAACAAGTAAAGAAATTGTATTAGTAATTTAAACATTTCGCACAAGAATCAATCCTGGCCCAGATGGCATCACTGGTGAATTTTATCAAACACTCAAGTAGACAGTTCTGACCCTTCCCACACTCTTTGAAAAGAAATAGAAGGGCACCTGGGTGGCTCAGTTGGTTAAGGGTCTGCCTTTAGCTTGGGTCATGATCCCAGAGTCCTGGGATCGAGCCCCACGTTGGGCTCCCTGCTCAGCTGGGAGTCCGCTTCCTCCTCTCCCTCTGCTGCTCCCCCTGCTTGTGCATGCATGTACTCTCTCTCTCTCTCAAATAAATAAATTTAGAAAAAAATCATAAAAAAAAGAAATAGAAGAGGAAGGAATACTCTCCAACTTATTCTGAGGTAATTATTATTATTTTTAAAGATTTTATTTATTTATTTGACAGACAGAGATCACAAGTAGGCAGAGAGGCAGGCGGGGGGCGGGGTGGGAAGCAGGCTCCCCGCTGAGCAGAGAGCCCGATGTGGGGCTCGATCCCAGGACCCTGGGACCTATGACCCGAGCTGAAGGCAGGGGCTTTAACCCACTGAGCCACCCGGGTACCCCTCTGAGGTAATTATTATCCTAATAACAGGATCAGACAAACACATTATAGGAAAGAAAACTACAGTATAAAATCCGTTGTGAATCTAGAAGCTAAAGTCTTGTTTTTTTTTAAGTTTATTTATTTTTTAATCCTGTGATCATGATCTGGGCTGAAGGCAGATGCTTAACTGACTGGGCCACCCAGCTGTCCCGCAAATACACTCTTAGGATAGAAATACTCAACAAACTAGAAATATGAGGGAACGTCTTGATTTGATAAAGGGTATCTATGAAACGTCTACAGCTAAGATCTGACTTAATGGTGAGAGACCGAATGTTTCCCTTTAAGATTAGGAACATGACAAGGATGTTTCTGCTGTCACTGCTCCTGTTTACTCCTGGAGATTGTAGCCTGGGCAGTGACAAAAGAGAAAGGGAAAAAGGTATCCAGGTTGGAAAGAAAGAGAACGGACCCCGTGTAGAGCTGCCACCATTCTGTGTATAGAAAATCCTAAGGAATCCAGGAGAAAACTGTTAGAATTACAAATGGGTTGAGCAAGGTTGTGGTATATAACATCGATAGGGAAAAGTCAATTGTATTTCTCTATACTAACCATGAAGGAAACTGTCCTATCTATAATAGCATCAAAAAACGAAATACAGGAGGACCTGCCTGGCTCAGGCGGCGGAGCACATAACTCTCACCCTTAGGGTTGCGAGTTGGAGCCCCAGGATAAACTGGAAGAGTAAGTTGTAGCAGCAAGTGAGGCTTGTACAGTTAACTGCAGACAGTTGTTGAAAGGCAGTAAAGGCGCCTTAAGGACGCCCCATGTGTGTGGATTGGGAGACACCAATAATCCCCAATTAACCTAGGGATTTAGTGCACCCTTATTAAAAAAAAAATCCTAGGTTCCCCCTCCCCCTCGCCTTGAGATAAGCAGATTCTAAAATTCACATAGAAATTCAAGGGACTCATAGTCGTCAGATTAGTCTTGGAAAGGATAAGCAAAGTTGGTGGATTCACTTCTCTTTTCCAAAACGTAATACAAAGTAATCAAGACAATGTCGTTATGGTATAATGATAGGTATAGATTAATGTAAAATACATATACATTTTACATTTTTGGTCATTTGATTTTTGACAAGAGTGCCAAGTGCCAGTTCAGTGAGGGAAGAGAATCGTCTTTTAACTAATGGTGCTGGGAGAACTGGACATCCATGCATAAAAGAATGAAATTAACCCCTGCCTCACACTATACGCAAAAATTAACTCAAAACGGATCATAGGCCTAAACGCAAAAGCTAAAGCTATGGAACTCTTACAAGAAAATATAGAAGTAAATTTTGGTGACCTTGGGAAACGGCTTCTCAGATACATGACAGAAGTATAAGTGACAAGAAAATTAGACTTCATCAGAGTTAGAACTTTCATGCTTCGGAATGCTATCAGGAAAGTGAGAAGACGGGGGCATCTGGCTGGCTTGGTCAGCGGGCCGTGAGACCCTCGGTCTTGAGGTTGTAAGTTTGAGGCCCACGTGGAGCATAGAGATTACTTAAAGAAACGAAACTTTAGGGGCGCCTGGATGGCTCACTCTGTTGAGCCTCCGCCTTCAGCTCAGGGGGTGATCCAGGGTCCTGGGATCGAGCCCCGCATCGGGCTCCCTGCTCGGCCAGGAGCCTGCTTCCCCTCTGCTTCCGCCTCTCCTCCCCGCTTGTTCTCGCTCTCAGAAAAATAGAGTATTAAATAGAGTATTAAAAAAACCAACAAAACGGGGGCACCTGGGTGGCTCGTTTGGTTGAGCGTCTGACCCCCCCTTTTTTTTAAGGCTACATTCTTTTTCTTTAAAGATTTTATTTATTTATTTGACGGAGATCACAAGCAGGCGGAGAGGCAGGCGGAGAGGAGGGGGAAGCAGGCTCCCCGCGGAGCAGAGAGCCCGGTGCGGGGCTCGATCCCAGGACCTGAGATCATGACCTGAGCCGAAGGCAGAGGCTTAACCCCCTGAGCGTCCGACTCTTGATTTCAGCTCAGGTCATGGTCTTAGGGCCTGAGTCGAGCTTGGGTTGGGCTCTGCTCTCAGTGCAGAGTATGCTTGGGGTTGTCTCTTTCTCTCCCTTTCCCTCTGCCCTCCTCCCTGCTTGGAGGTACACGTTCTCCCAAATAAATCTTGGAAAAAAAATACCAGAACATACTGGTGGTTGCCTTGGAGGAGGTTGGGGCTTGATCAGAAAAGGGGAAGGGGGTTAAAAGGAACAGACTAGCAGTTACAAAATAAATCAGACATGGGGATGTAATGTATAGCTGATAATATGTAACCGCTTAGTAGGATGACAGACGGCAGCTAGGGTTATAGTGGAGATCCCTTTTCTAAAAACATTACAGAGAGAAAGAGCATGTGAGTGCAGGAGCCACACATGAGTGTGTGTCAAGCAGATGCCCGGCTGGGCGTGTGGCCTGGGGCCCCATCTCACCACCTGGCAGATCCCGACTGGGTCTAAAGCCGGGAGTCAGACGCGTACCTGACCGAGCCAGCCGGGTGCCCCGGGGACAGTCACTTTTGAATGTATATAAATGTTGAATCCCTGTGTTGTATTCCTGAAGCTAACACGATTGTGTGTCAGCTATATTCAGTGAAGAAAAGACGGTCCGGTTCTCCATTTGTCAGAGTTCAGAGTGTCTTTATCTTCTGTGGCAGAGCGACTTTGACCTTTGAAGTCTTTTCTTCTGATGTGTTGTCGCTGAGGGTTTCTGTGCTGAGACCCCCTCTTCCTGCACATGAGTAAAGAGAAAATGTGCAGAATGTCCCTGATGATGATTCCTACACGCTTCTGCGCTCACCGCGCTGTGTGCACTTTTTGCTTGTTACCCTGTGTGGTCCTCATTCCAGCACGTTGGTGGATGGCAGTCCCATGTAATGAAGGAGAAACTGAGGCACGGCAAGGCCACACAGCCGCGGAGACATGGGGCAGCATTCCGGTCCTGGCTCGATTGCCGACCTCGTGGGCCCCCGTGCTCGCACCTTCCGCGCAACTTCAGCAACAGTATCTTCCTTCAGAAATGGGCTTTTGGGGATGTGTGCCTGGCTCAGACAGAGAGTGTGTGACTCGTGATCTTGGGGTCGAGTGCCAGCCCCACGTTGGGTGTAGAGATTACTGAAAATAAATAAACTTAAAAAAAAATAGGCTTTTGTTTGGTAAATTTTGGGCTTTAGGTTTACTTAGTGAAATCATTTATACATAGACCAAAGTTCTCTATTTAGACCAAATTTTATTGTAAATTTCATACTTACTACCTTTACGTTTTAGTGGTTTGGTATCTTTGGTAAGTTGTGATGGGCTCCTGTACTCTCCGTTTCCAAAGTTGGGGTCACAGAACACAATACTGCCAGTTGATTAGTTCAGCACGCAAACAAGAAGAAATCATTAACCAGCACGTTATTCCAGAAGAATGACCGGGGCGGTAATTCTGAAAACCCAGGAGCCTTTATCGAAGCCTGTCCGCAGAGTGCGTTCTTTGCTATTGCTGGGCACAAATTGTAGCTCGTTTTTGGGCAGTGGTTTTGGGCTAGTCCAGGTTGTTCATTAGCTCGCAGAGCTCTAAGTTCACTGTGGTCGGATTGCCTGCTAGGAGCTCAGTGCCCTCAGCGGCTGCCTGACCTGCTGCGTTTAGATAGAGACACACAGGGTGGCAGAGACCAGAATGTCTTCACCGTGGAGCAGGTCAAGCCCGGTGAGGCTCATTGCTCCAGTCCAGTTACTCTTGTCGACAAATTTTCCCTTCGGAAATTGGTTTTTGAAGTCGGGGTGGGCAGTAAACCTCTCCCCATCATGAAAGCTAATGCTTCATCTGAAAAGATGATTTGCTCCCGCAGTGGGGGGTGGCGTGGTGGCTCTTGGGGTCCTCTGCCTGGAGAGAGGTACAGTCTGAGTGAGCAGGAACTAGCCTTTGCCAGGGCAGCCCTTGCCCAACCCCGGTGGACAGGTTGCCCTGCGATGTCCTCACGTCATGGAGAATGGTGAACTGATGGTGCGCCGCAGAAGGGGCATTTTGGTGAATTTAGGACATCCTGTTAGTTTGAATGTGTTAACCCTTATGTGGATTATTGGTCACTTGCAGTCATACTAGATTTCCTTTATTTTTTATTTTTTTATTTTTTTAAAAAGATTTTATTTATTTGACCCACAGAGATCACAAGCAGGCAGAGAGGCAGGCAGAGAGAGAGGGGGAAGCAGGCTCCCCGCTGAGCAGAGAACTTGATGAGGGACTCGATCCCAGGACCCTGAGATCATGACCTGAGCCGAAGGCAGAGGCTTGACCCTCTGAGCCATCCAGGCGCCCCTAGGTTTCCTTTAAAACTTACCTTAGACCGGCACGTTCGAGCCCAGTGCAGCAGGTGGAATTCCCCTTTGGCGTTTTCAGGGTTGACACTTGGGGATAGCCTTGCTCAGCGGAGTCAGTTGCCCCGTGTCCAGTTAAGGGCTCCATCTGTGGGCTGTGTTGTGAGGGCTGGTGCTCCTTGGCCTCCATGGTGGTGTCTCTGTGTGAGATGGTGGCCCTGGGCCGTAGTCCGGGCCCAGTCCAGTGATTTGGGTGGACTGGCCTAAACCTGAGCCCAGGGAGGCTCCCGCACCGGGCCCTCCACTGTGAGTTCCCCTCTTGCTGGGAGCCCTGCGTGGGCTGATGGGCTCCTCCCCTCGAGAGGGAGCCCCATTCATCCTGCCCAGCCTCCTTTGTCCCTGTTGGTCGCCAGCCAGCCCTGTGGCGGGGGTGCCTGTGCAAGGCTGTTGAGGTGGGAGAGGATCAGGTTGGGGGCAGGGACAGGAAGTGCCTGGGAGACTGAGGTCACTGTGGCAGCAGGCACGAGGGGCACCCCACCCTGTTCGGAGAGGTTGGGGGGTTTCTTGAGGCTGCCATCCTCACTGCTTAGTTGGAAGGGGGAGGGGGAGGGGACGCAGCTACGGAGGACTCAGGGTGGGGGGAGAAGGGCATGGCTAGGGGTTCTGGAGAATCTCTTTGGGTCCCCCCTTAACGGGGAGGGTGATGCACAGTGCGCGGGGCCTCGTGCGCAGGCTGTGCTGGAGGCGTGGATGGCACCCTGCGCCCATGGAAGAGACTCGGCTTTCGTGCGGGGGAAGCTGTGGTCAGATGCACCCGAGGACCCAGCCCGGGGCAGGGCAGCGTCCAGCTTCAGCGTGAACATCCCTGCACTCGGGTCCACTGCCTCACTAGGCAGTCTCCTCTTCTGTTCTCTTCGCTGTGCAGTAAAACAGGAGGCATCCCGGGAAACCTGTGCCTTCAGATTCACAGGCTATGACAAGGTGAACACCCTTGTCACCTCCACCGGGGTGATGGCCCCAGAGGCCCTTCCATGTGCCCTTTCCCATTGACCTCCCCCAAACCTACTGCCATTGTTGGGTGCCTTTGCACCCTTACGGGTCTCACACGGGCGCCTCCTGAGCGCTGTGCTTCGGTCTGCCCGTTTCTAAGCATTTCCTGCTTTTTCATATTTCAATCTGCGTTCCTGCCTTTTCCTCACAGCAGTCTGTTGAAGACCCGGGATGTGTAAGGGGCAGTACGTTGGGAACCCCTAGTGGGGTCCCCGTGCTCTTGGCCGTCTGTCAGCTGGGGACGGAGGCCAGATCACATGTAGCTGACACCGTGGCCAGACTCGAGGTGCTGCCCTCCTGTTCTGGGGGGCTCGTGCTGTCTGCTGACGCCTGTGACCTAGCCGCTGTGCGCCTCCCTGCTCGGTCCCAGGCAGTCCTTTGGGAGGGCACCAGATGGTGGTCGTCTCATCCCTTCCATGGGTGTGTTGGGATGCTCGGACCGAGAGCCCCTTCCCTTCCTGAGCGGCTGCCCTGGGGCGCTTCATGTGGAAGAGGCACGACAGCTGCTTGACTCTTCCCTTCCAGTGCCTAGTTTCCAAGTTCATTGGTTCCTTGATATCCTCAACGAATGAGGTGCTTTTTTTTAAATAAAATTTTGAACTCATGGATTTAAATGTTTTTGTGAATTTTGGCCACTGCACTTTTTATCCTTTCTGAAGCTCGGGCTGTCCCCGCTTTGGCTAATGGCGTCTCTCCGTTGGGTGCCGAGTGTTCCCGACGTGGCCCTGGTGGTGTGCGCTCCTCGATAGTCCTCGTCCAGTCCAGGCTTGCCGTGGGCCTCGCCCAGTCGTGGGTTCGGCAGTCCTGCCGGGAAGCCTGGCTTCCTGTAGTGTGACATGGTGCTCCCGGAGCACAGCCTGGAGGTGGGGGTGCGCATGGCCACCCAACATCGTCTTGTTCTGAGCCTCCTCCGAGGACAGCTGGAGGGGACACACGTGCGCATCTCGGGGGGAAAATGCCTCACGAGGCCCTTGTGGGCTCCAGCTCAGGTCGGGACAGCTGGGCTTTTCTCCGGAAGCTCGTCCGCCCCAGGATCTCGAGGACGCTGGGGGTGCCTGGGTAGGCTACATCCTGACCCCTCGTGACCTTCATCCTGTTGCACCGTGACAGGCTCTGAGCCTGCCACCATCCGTGTGGTGACAGGGGACACCCGGCCCGGCACCGCTCCTGCCCCGCCCGGCCGCGGCAGTGCTTCGTGTTTGTGCTGCCGCCTGCGTGCTTTCCCCTTCCCACACCTCCGTGCAGCTCCTTCGCTGTCCCTGGAAGCCTCGGTGCCCCCTCGGTGCACGCTCGCTGCCGTGGAGTGTCGCCGGGGCCTGCACGCCCATGTGCTCTGGACCCTCGCTCTCGGTGAGGTTTGCGCCGGGCGCGCTGGGGGCTGGCTGTGCTGGATGGAGAGTCCCGGTCGCACGTCTCCTTTCGCAGGGCTCGGCCGTCACGTCTTTGCTTCTGTGGCGGGGCGGGGCCAGACTCCGAGTGTCTTCGATTTTCCTTCTCGCGTGAGCTGCTTGCGCCTCTTGGGTGTTCAGAGGATTTTTCCCTTTGCCGTCGGGCACTGTCATTACAGTAGGTGTCGGTTGTGTTGTTTGGGGTCAGGACTCCCAGGTACAGGTGTGGAGGTTTCAGGAAGGCCTCTGGGTGACGGCTGTAGTCTGTCCTGCTGCCGCGCTCGCCTTTTCCTTCGGGGCTCCTGCTGGCCCCAGGGTGTGTCTCGCTCCACTTCTGCGTTCATGACTTTTTTCTTGAGTCCTTTATCGCGTCCTTCGTTTCTGCGTGGTGTCAGTAACGTTCCTTGTGTCTTCTCCTGCCAAGACCTCTGTTCATCTGTTCTCGTATTCCTTCTGGGTTAGTCTTCGTTTCTGGAATGGTTTTTTTAATTTCTAATTTACTTGACTTCTGTTACCTGATACCTGAATTTTTCTAGTGGACTGTTTTCTTCGGGTCTCTCCGCATGCTTTGAAGGAGAGGGCTCTGCTGTTGCTTGCTTCCCGAGGCACTTTCCCTGTTCATGGGGCTGCTGTTCTGCTCCCGCGGCCTCTGTTCTGACGTCTGCTCCTGTGGGAGGTGAGCCCGGTACTCGCTGTGGCTGATGCCTATGTGAGGGCAGTTTTCTGAGCGGATGGTGGAGGCCAGGGTCGGGGGGGCTTTTCCGCGCAGCGCTCCCCGGCTGCTGCCTCGGTGACCGCTTCCGCAGGTTCCCGGCCCTGCCCTGCTTCCCTGGGCCTTCCCCGACCTGCCGCTCGTCTGCTGCTCAGCGGGACTCGGAGCAGGCCCCGGCCTGCGCGCGGCGGGCGGCGGCTGCAGCTCCCCTGGGCCCCACGCACAGCCTTCTGAGCTCGCGCCGGTCCGCTTCGGGCCTCCCTCCCTCCCGTCCCGCGGGCCGACCCCTCTCCTCTCTCTGACCTTGCCGGATGAGCTGCATGGAGTCCTGTGGCCTCGGGGGTTTTCCCGGGGAAGGAGTGCGCTGGCGGGTGACTGCAGCTGCCCCCGAGCAGCGAGTCGGGCCTCGCGCGCGTGTGCCCGTGCCCCTGTCCAGGGACGCCTCGCCGGCCGTGGTGGGACAGAAGTGCGTGGTCGTGTGTTTGCTGTGAAGCGTCCGCGGCGAGGAAGCTCTGGGTGCGAGGCCGCCACCGCCGCCCCCTCGGTCCTGTTCTGCAGCCGGCGCCCGACTCACTCGTGTTTTTCCATCTGTCCTGGTGGTAACTCCTCTTGCTTCACGTGCTTCTAGTTTTACTTAACGCTTTTCCAGTCCCAGCTAATACCTGCGGCTCCTACGAAAGCCGGTCCCGCTCATTTAGCGTCACTTCTTCCCCACCGCCGCCCAGGGTTTCCCTGAGCTCCGCTCCGGACTGACCCCTTCGGCTGCACAGGACAGGTTCCTGCCCCTCGGGCTCTCCGGCCCTATAGGGCCGCGTAGGTGCGGCCGGGCGGAAGCGGATCCCTGTACGCCGAGTGAGAAGCACGCGTGCACGAGGGGTCACGGGTGCGCACTCGCGGGTGCACGCTCACACCCAGACACACATCCGTGCTCGCACACGGGCACGCTCAGCTGCACACGCCTGCACAGCGGTTTGCTGTGGGTGAAGCTGCCTGTCGTCAGCAGGGGGCGGCCGGGATACCGTGTACGTGGCCATTTGCGCCAGGTCCGGAAAGCCTAGTTTGGCAAAGATAACCCTGTTGAAGGATGGTTTAAGAAACAGTTGGCCCCCGGGGCGCCTGGGTGGCTCAGTGGGTTAAGCCTCTGCCTTCGGCTCAGGTCATGATCTCAGGGTCCTGGGATCGAGCCCCACATCGGGCTCCCTGCTCAGCGGGAGCCTGTCTCCTCCTCTCTCTCTGCCTGCCTCTCTGCCTGCTTGTGATCTCTGTCAAATAAATAAAATCTTAAAAAAAAAAAAAACAGTTGGCCCTTGACCTGCCACCCTGGGCCATTAAAGCCCACTGCTCTCACCTGTTCCCCCGTCCCTTCCCCGACCCTTCAGGGAGCCTTTGGCTGCTCCTTCTGTTACTCCCACGACCGGCTCTGGCCTGCGTGACATCAGGGCCGGTGTCGGTGCCTGGATTCCCCCTCCCAGTCTGCCTGCGCCCCTTGCTCCCCAGAGCCGGCCGCCGTGCTTGTTCTGTTAAAGTTCTCCTGCCCTCCCCCCGCCTGGAACAGTGACTCCCCAAGGCAGGAGGTGTCATTTTAGCCTACGTCCTGGCACTCAGATGGCGCCTGCTGAGTGAGAGGCCACATGGCCCTGTCCTGACCAGCTGCTCTGCCAGGGGCTTTCAAGGGTGCTGTGTTTTAGCGAGTTGGTAGTAAAAGAATGATGTTCTCGGAGTGTCCCGGACAGGAGGAGGTTGCTTTGCTGGAGGAGGTGACATAAGTTCCACGAGGGGAGGCAAAGGAGGGCTGAGCATGTGGAGAGCATCTCAGAGGAGGACACGGTTGCGCCCTGTGTCAGGACAGCTGTAGAGCACATGGGGCTGGGGGTGCTGGGGGTGGGGAGGCTGCTCTGGAGGCCTTTGTCCCCCCTCCGAACACGGTCGTGGTGCAAGGACTAGCCCGGAGACGGTGCTCCATCGTGAACCTCGTTCCTGCTCTCATGTAGTCGGGGGTTTACGGAGATGTGCCCTCGTCTACAACTCACCGTGTCCCATGGGAGGAATTGTTTCTTATATTTTTACAGTACTTGTTAAACTGTGTCACCCTTAGAAGGTCTCCCACGCTCTCTAGGCCTCCCTTTTCACACTTGGCCAAGGTGGAGTAAACCTGAGTATGGTCTGATGGCTGTTCTTCCTCTGACACGCTCCATGTGCACAGATGTCGTGGGGTTGGGTCCATTGCGGTGTCCAGGGCTGTCAGGCGTGTGACGCGCCCTCCATCTCCTTTACACGTAGTACAGAAAACTTCCCAGATTTCCTCCCAGATGGTAGAAGTGGATTTACCAGACTTCGTAGGTCAGTGCATTTCATAGAGAAAATTAGAAGCATAGTATAGTTAAAACTTCATACTTTTAAAAATTGCCCGTGGCAGTAACAGTCAATTTTAGGAATAAACTTTTAGCTGATAATGACTCACTGTGGAAAGTGTTTAGCAGGTGTTTTGAGTGCTCTCGGTTCCAGAACTGTGGCAAAAGGAAGGATTGAAAACGGCGCTGTAGAACCCTCCTGTCCTGTTGTGGCTGCTTTCCTGTGTGGTGCTTTTATGGACTTGCCCTGTTTTCACCCGGGGGCCCTGTGTGAGGCCCCAGCTTCTGTCCCAACCACTACCCTGCTGGTTTCGGCTGTTGGGAGATTGCTTCTTTCCTTGCCTCCTAGAAGCAGTGGTTCTGCCTTTGATTCTGATGTGTTGGTCTTGTCAGGGGACAGATGTTTGCGTAGAAATCAGTTAAAGTAAAAATGTATTTGTGTTCTCTTTTTTTAGGTAAAAGTAAAGAAGCAGAAATAAAGAGAATAAACAAGGAACTGGCAAACATTAGATCAAAATTTAAAGGTAAGTATGTTCAATCTTTTTCATGAAATGGACTTTTTTTTTTTTTTAAAGATTTTATTTATTTATTTGACAGACAGAGGATCACAAGTAGGCAGAGAGGCAGGTAGGCAGAGAGAGAGAAGGAAGCAGGCTCCCCGCTGAGCAGAGAGCCCGATGCGGGGCTCGATCCCAGGACCCTGAGACCATGACCTGAGACAAAGGCAGAGGCCTTACCCACTGAGCCACCGAGGCGCCCCCAAAATGGGCTTTTATAAATTTAATATAGCAGGGAGTAGCCTTCTGATGCCATTTTAATTCTTTCAAACCAAAGTTCTGAGCACGATTACTCTCATGGCTCTGTTACAGTTAAAATGTGTTTGGGGCGCCTGGGTGGCTCAGTCATTAAGCATCTGCCTTTGACTCAGGTCATGATCCCAGGCTCCTGGGATTGAGCCCTGCATCAGGCTCCCTGCTTTGTGGGAAGCCTGCATCTCCCTCTCCCACTCCCCCTGCTTGTGTTCCGTCTCTCTCTGTATCTTTCTCTGTCAAATAAATAAATAAAATCTTTTTAAAAAAATGAAATCTGCTTAAAAGATTTTATTTTTTTATTTATGAGACAGAAAGAGTGAGCAAGTGAGTGAGTGTGAGGGGCAGAGGGAGAGGGAGAGAATCTCATGCAGATTCCCTGCTGAGCGCGGAGCCCAATGCTGGGTCGTGCAACCCTGAGATCAGGACCTGAGTGAAATCAAAGGGTCAGACGGTCAGCTGACTGGGCCACCCAGTGCCCCAGAAGTAAGATGTGTTTGAAGTCAAGCCATTGGTTGCTCTTGACACTGATAGCTCATGTAGAATTAACCAGGTCAGGTGGCCCCTCGCTGGACCCAGCCTTGTCCCTGACCCGGTTCAAGGTGGAGGTCTCGAAGAGAGGCACCGCCGGAGGCTGCTTGTGGGTCTCGGTGCAGGTAATTAGCAGCTCCCTAAGGAAGCCCATTTGGCTTTGTGGATGAGGAGTGGACGTGACCTAACCCTCTCAGTAGACCGCCACTTTCCCTGAGAAAAGACCCCCATTTTGAAGAACTGTCTGGCGTAGGATTTTAGTCTTGACTGGAGACCCTTAGTTTGAAACCTTTACTTTTTCTGGGTTTGAGATCTGGTTCAAGTGTCCGCGCAGCCCGAGAGTGGCTGAGGCTGCCCAGAATTAGCGAGTGGAGGAGAGGGCTAGGACGGAGTCCAAGAGCTGTAGGGGTGGGTGGCGGGCAGAATTTCTAGGAATGGATGGCTTTTCAGGACTTGAGAATGGATATCCTGTGTTATTAAGTGATGCAAAAACTAGTGGAATTTGGGTATTTCTCTGTTGAGTGCTAGGGAAAGTATTGTTTTCTTTTCCTTTTTTTTTTTTGCATCGACTGCTTTATTTCAGGGCTTACGGCTGACAGCTCTCCCCGACCTAGCCCCTCCTCTGCTACAAAAGCAACTGAACTTGCAAAGGGGTTGTTCTGGCTATAGGACATGGCTCAGAATCTCAGGCCTTGGAAGGCAGGGAAGGAGGGAGGGCAGTCTAGGTCCAACGAGCAAGTGCTGGTGAGGCAGGCAAGGAGGCTGGAGGCAGCCTGTGCTGGCCTTGCCCTTGCAGAGTGTCGGGACACTGGCTCTGAGGAGAAGCAAGCATGTTCATGGCTTTCATAGCCAGTGAAGCTCTTCAGGGCCCTGGGGGAGCCGGCAGCGCGCCCCTCCTCCAGTCTGTGCCCACAAGCACACTGCCACGGCCACGCTTGTGGCTGTACACACTCACACTCACATCCACTCCATACACGCGGGGGCCTCTGAAGGTCTGGATCCACAGCCTGGACCCGAGTGTCTCTGGACCGGCAGCCGGCGGGACAGGTCCACGGCAGATGGCGCTGCCAGGGTCGTGGGTCCTCTGCATTGCTTTCGACTGGCTGCCTCGCAGGCATCTATGCAGTCACGGTACATGCCCGCTGGTTCCGACAGATCCGTGATAGGCGTCTGGAATTCCTCTGGGCACATGTTGCGAGAGAGGACTCCGGTGTTGCAGGCACGGTCCGTTTTTACGGCACAAGACTTATGGGCTTGCAGAAGGGGCGGGTGGACGGTGTCTCTGGAGTGCTGGCCGTCCTCTCGGGGGGTGAACTCGAACTTCCATATGGAATTTCTGCACCCCACGTCTTTTCTTCTCATTGCGATGGTGACTGTGTGTCGTTGGGTGAGAAGCCGTCAGACTGTCTCCCAGAGTGGCCGCCCCACCGTGGGTCCCACCAGCCACACAGATGAGCCGGTCTCTGGTGCCGCCCGTGGGCTGGCTTTGGGCCATTCCGGCAGGTGCGCACAGGGAGCGCACGACTGTTTTGCGGATTTATTGATTTATTTATTGGGAGGAGGGGGTCTCGCTTTCGTTTTAATGTGCGTTTCCCTGATGGCATGTGTTGTGCGCTCGCTTGCTGTCTATGGGTCTTCTCGGGTGAGGGCTTTCATTGTCTCTCCAAGGGCCGGCACGTGGCGGTCCGGAGTGAGGGCGCTCTGCCCGCCTGCAGATGTCTTCCTGCTCCGATGCTTGTCGCATCATGTCCCCTGTGTCTGCTCAGCTGCGACGTGCGGTGTTGGTGATCTTCTCGGGCCGGTTCTCTGTGAAGCAGGCGCTGAGGTGGGCTTGGAGGACACAGGATTTATGAGAGAGGAGTGCCCGTGAGAAGTGAAGGGAGGGAGAGGGCTGCAGGCAGGCCGAGGAGGAGCCCTGTGGAGCCGCTGGCCTGTTAGGGAGCTTTGTGGTGCAGATTGCCTGTTAGAGGCGTCTGCATTGGGTGGGAATGGCTGGGCCCTTGTCGCATCCCCTTACTCAGCTGTGGCTCGAAGCCGGGGAAGGCAGCCCAGGACAGGACCGACCCTGCCCGCTCACCACACTCAGCAGCTCCGGTCCTTAACTGAAGGGAGGGTCCGCGTCTGCTGCACGGGCTACGTCTACGTTTGGAGATGCGTAAAAATTGCTTCCTAGAAAGTGAATGCCTAATATGCGTTAATCGTGTTGTCACGGAGAAAGAGTTCATGGCCCTTCGGATGGTAAGTCTTCGGGTTCTTTGTGTAAATGTTTTGGGGGCAAACAAGGCTTCTGTTGTTTCTTCTTTCCTCGTGCCTGCCTGAGCTAAGCTGTCCTATATGGGAAAGAGCTCCCCTCTCGTCTGTGAAGCAGCTGGCATTACTGCATGTGTGTGCCCTGACCAGTGACAGAGGCGAGAAGACCGACCTTGGTCTTCAGGAGCGCGCACCCCGGGGCGCCTGCTACTGTTAGGGCGGATGAGCAAAGTCAGGTCTGCGCCGTCCGGGAGAAACGGAGTGCAAGTCACTAATGGAGACCTGCACGTGCGTCTCAGTTTTCTCGTAGCCACATTTAAAAAAGAGAAGCAGATGAAACTAATTGTGGGGGCACCTGGCTGGCTCGGTCAGAAGAGCACGTGACGCTTGACTTGGGGCTGTGAGTTTGTGCCCCACGCTGGGTGCAGACGTTACTAAAAAACAAAAAAATAAAACTTAAAGAAACCTACTTTTAATTTACTCAGTCTAGTATGCCTAAAATGTTGTTGCAGTGCGTGGTCAACAGAAAAGGTCTCTCTTCCGACAAAGAGGCATCCTACATGTTTTCCTTGCGAGTCTTTGGACTCTGGTTGTGCGCTCAGAGCACACTCGGGTCAGACCGGCCACGCTTCGGGCTCCGCAGCCGCGTGTGGCCGGAAGCCGCCTTGCTGGACGGTGCAGACGTCAGCCATGCCTTCTGTGGAAAACAGAAAGACACAGTCGTACACAGAACTTGGAAAGTCTAACAGAGTGACAAGAAGAAAGGGGCTTCCTGAGGCTGCTCTAGGAAGAGGTCGTGTCCACAGAAGTGAGGACAGCCCTGAGCTGTTTGTGCCTTGCGAGCAGCTGCTAACCCCGACGAGCGAGCTGCGAGGCAGACACTTTGGTCTCCGTGAGATTCGACAGCGGTGCTGCCTGTCAGCGTGCTTTTGCCTTCCCGGGGACACGGCCACACCTGGGGGCTGCTGTCACCACCGGGAGCCGGTGCGCTGCTGCCGTCTAGCGCGCAGAGGTCAGGGAGGCTCCTAGCTGTCCTACCATGCACAGGACAGATGCAGCTGCGGGGGTGGGAGCCCTGCTCCAGGAGAGGATCAAAGCCTGGAACCCACCAGAAGGGGAGAGCCTGCCACGTTACACTGAGACTCTCAGAGGCAAGGCCCTCAGGGCAGGGGTGGACCGTCATGGATGTGCAGCGGGGCTTTGGGCCCCTGAGTGCCCCACAGAACCTCAGACTTCACACTGGCTTCGGTGAGGAGACGACTCCTGCAGGAGGGGCGCACATGAATCCTAGACCCGACTTCTCACACAGCATGTCCAGTATACAGTCGTAGTGACCGCACACGGGACGGCACGAGCAAGAAGCAGAGACAGAATTACCGGGGGTCTGAGACCAGATTTCAGATCACAGTACCGAAGTCAGTCTACCATTTTTAAAGAAAAGGCTTGCTTTAACTTTTGAGCAGGAGACTTCTGGTGTGAAAGGTGATGGGGCGAATCGTGATAGGACCAGGTGGACCTTCCAGAACCGAGACCTGCAGTAACCAGAAAGAAGGACTCTGGATTTCAAGCAGCACACGTGGTTGCGGAGAGATTAGTGCTCTGAATGACAGGGGAGAACCGAACCCGTCCCAGGTACAGGAGCCTGGATACAGCACAGACGAGGGCAGACGGAGGCTGCAGAGACAGAGGGCTGTGCTGAGAGCGTCTGGGAGGTGTAATTAGTGTCCCAGGAGGAAAGGAGGGAGGATGTGACGGCTTTAAGATCGCAGGAAGTCGTGTGTGTGGAAGGAGAGAAGGTCTGCGATCCCCTTGATGAGGATGGAAGAAGCCCTCAGGCCTGGCAGCGCCAGCACCGGTGAGGCATTGTCGCCTATGGCGTGTCATCTGACCATCACTTTTTTTCCTCCTAAATCCTTTGAAATCTAATTCCTAATTCTGCCTTTCTAGATTTTATGCATTGACAATTTATTTTTCTGACTTCAAAAGATTGTTAGGTATTTTCAGTATTTTAATAAATTTGTGTATCTTTTAAAAAATGCATAACACTTACCGTACTGCAGTGAAACGTGTGTGTAGACGCGTTACTGTGGGAATGCAGGCGTGCGGCGCCGGGTGGTCCTGGGAGGAGCCAGGCGGGGGGTGCCCTGTGCTGCCAGGCGGTGGTGCGCACGGCGGACTGCCCGACAGCCGCGTGCTGACCAACCAGCTGGAGGCTGTACCCTGCCATTGTGTCTTCTAAGAATGAAGCTGAAACGGACCTTTTTCAGACAAAAATGGAGCCCACGAAATTCTGAAGGATGTACTTCAGGCCAGAAACAATCCCGGAGGAGAGGCCAGAGGTGCGGAAACAGAGGAAAGGAGCGGCAGATACGTATGGAAATGTACGTGATCTTTGTGCACGAGACCTCCTTGGGGAGTTACAAATACATGTGGAATGAAGGACTTGACAGCAAACAAAAGGTGATGAAACGTGACTCTCCCAGGAACACTAGAAAGTTGCATCTATCATCCCAGGCCTTGCCTTCAAGAGAGCTGGAGGCCGATGGCTTCACCGGTGAGCTCTGCCGCTGGAGGAGAGGTGTGGGGCTTGGTCATGTGACATGGCCCACGGGCTGTAGACAGTGGCCGTGTGCCACTCTCAAACCTAAGCTGGTGGCCGCTCGCCCCTTGGGGGTCTTCCCATCGCCTCCATGAGAACATGCTTTGGGTGCCACTGTGCAAAGAGGAGGAGAGGCACCTGCATGGGCCTAGATCCGCTCTGGCTGGAGGCCACCCTGTGGATACTCATTAGCAGGAAGTTGGGGCTTGTCACCGAAGCCCCTGAGTTTTGGGGTGGAATGGGGTAGTTACTGTGCTGTGGGCCGGCCCGCGGTCTTGAGCCCACTGGAAAACAGCTGCTGAGGTAGCGTTGACAAGGACCGATGGTAGCGCGTCCCTGCTCGTCTCTGCTCGTCTGCAGTTTCCCAGATGTAGACGCTACTGGAGTGACCACTGGGTGGCCCCTAGGTTCCAGGGGTGCACGTGTGAATAAAGAAGTGCCCACGAAGACCTTAGGTTACTGCGGGTGTAGCAGGACCGAAGTAAAGCCCGGCTTTCTGTGGGGAGCGTGACGCTCACTGGGAGGGTGCGCGGCTCCGGCTGCAGCGCGCCCCGGGCTCTGCGCGGGTCTGTCCTCGCCCGTGCTCTTCCCGGCGTGTTCCACAGTCGGCTGCACGAGACCTTCACGCACAATGAAACGTACTCAAGTGTGCCCTTCGGGTGTCGGAGCTACGTGTGTTCCTGCCGCCGCTGGCGCGAGCGGACAGATCGCTTCCAGCCGGCGAGTGCGCGCTTGCGTCCGTGGCTCCCAGCCGCCTGCCTCCGTCCCCCGCAGCCACCGGCCCGCTTTCTGCCACGGGAGCGCTGCCGTTTCCGGAAAGGTGCTGCGAAAAGAGCCGCGAAGGTGGTCTCGGAGGGCCGCGGTGTTCACCTGAGCGCGGCGCCGCCAGGGGGCGCTCACGCTGTCTGTGCGCGCGGCCGGCCCCCCACCGGCCCGGACTTGCCTGCGGCCGGCCCTGCGCCCGGGGTGCCCGCCGGCGGGGGCGGAGCGGCGGCGAGCACTGCCGGGGCGCGCGGCGCCGGCCCTGGGCCGGGAGCGGGGGCCTCCGCCCGCGGGAAGCCGCCGCGCCACTTCGGGGAGTGGCTGCGCGTGTCGTGCTCCTGCCTGCGGCGCCGCGTCCCCCACATTCTCGCCGCCCCTGGGGTGGTGCGTCTTGCGAGGGTTCGTTCCGGGCCGCGTGCGTGCTGGCGCCTTCTCGTGGTTTTAATGCGTCCCACGTTCCCGCCGCCGACGCGGAAGCGTCAGAGCGCACAGCCGGGCTCGGGTCTGCGGGGGCCTGGGAGGGAGGGCGGGTTTCCCGGCGTGAGTTCCTGAGGCGGCGCGGGGCGGCGCGGGGCGCAGAGGTGAGGAAGCTCGTGTCCAGCCGCGGCGTCGTCGTCTTCGTTCCACCGTGAACGAAGCAAATACTTGCGGAGCACCAGCCTCTGAGGACTGGGCGGAGAAGGCTCAGCGCTCAAAATCGCGCGCAAGGTCCGGTTCCCGGGACTCCGCGCTCTGCCCCGGCCACAGGAGCTCCTGTCTGCGGCCGGCCCGCTGCTCGCTGGCATCTTGCTCGTCGGGCGAGAGCGTCTTTCTGGGCAGGAGAGCGTCTGACTCGGGGGCCGTGCTCAGACCCCACGGTGGGCGAGGTGCCCTCTCCCTCCTTGATGTCCTTGCGCACGTGACGCCCCACAGAAGCTGAGCGTTTGGAAACCGCGTCCCAGGCCGTGTCTGTGGTTAGCACCAAGGGCCTGTCCCTAAGGCACAGCTGACAACGTCAGCCTGCGGTCTGCTGGGGTCGTGAGTAAAGCTTGCGGACGCTGAGCTGCCTGGATCTCCCCAGTCCCTCAGGATTCCTTATCTTGGACGAATTTTAACTCTGCGGCTGACGAGACAGGATGGGCCTCGAGAAGCAGGAGTGACTGAACGGGTATTTCCGGGGTCATCAGTGCTGCGGTGGGGCGGGGGGCAGGTGCCGGGGAGCAGCAGCGTGTGGGTCCCCAGGCCGACCTGGCTCTGACCCACAGGGCAGGCGACTCTCAGGGGCGCCTGCCTGTCCTTCCCTCCAGCCCCAGCCCGGGAGAAGGAGGGAGCCTGTTTGTGCGCGCACCTGGACGCAGCAGTGACCGACTCAACTCTCCAGTCTTGTGTCTCACCTCAGGCTTTGGTGGCTGTGACGTGGAGCTCTTTGCGCAGTTCCCGATCTGGAATCGGCACGTGTCTGAGGAGCCGGTGATACGTGACCTCATAAGCCATGCTGGGCTCTCGCTCTGTCTGACACTGCGCAGCCCCAGCTCCGCTGTCCTGCTTCAGCTCCGTGTTGGCCCCTGGGGAGGGGGCGGTAGAGAAGCTGGGGGGCCCCAGGGGCGCAGACTGGACCCCGAGCCTCAGTCAGGACGCGGTGCAGTGCGTGGCCTGCTTTCCAGCCGTCTCTCTCCTCTGATCTCGGCCGCGGTGGAGGGACACGGGCCACGCCCTTTCTGGCAGGAGAGGCGCGATTTCGCAGTTAGAAAGTTCTGGAATAGAGACACAATTCTAGCCCGTGCTAAAACCAACATTTTGAGGACCCTCTCAGTCCGGTCTGGTCAGGAGAGTGGAACCACGGTGGGTTAGAGGGACGGTCACTGTGGGGAACTCCTGAGCTCTCCTCAGGGTGACTCAGGAGGTAGTGTGGCCCCTTGGGCTGGAGGAGAGTCCCCAGGAGGACAGAGCTGGAGGCCCCCTCCTTGGAGCAAGGGGGTAGGTCACTCCCTGGAGAGCAGAGAAGGTAGCTGGTTTGGCCCGGCCGGGGCCCAGGCTGTCGGGAGCGCAGAGGGGGACGCTGTCCTCAGGCAGCCGAGTGGCCTGGGGCTGCACAGGGCATCCGGATGCCGGCGCGGCACCGGGTCGCACCGAGGGGCTGGGTGCCCATCATGGGCAGGGTGGGGCCTCGGAGCGCCTCCTGTTCTCAGCGCAGACTGCGGGAGGCCCCTCGGGCAGCCGTGTCCCTCGGAGGCTTTCTGCCGAGGCAGCCGGGCCGGAGAGGTCTGCAGAGCGGCTCTGCCGCGGCCGTTCGTGGACGTGCCGTTGGAGCTGCCCGGCGGCACGAGGACGCGCGTCCTGCCGGCGCGTTCTGTGCTTAGGACACCGGCTCGGTCTCCGGAGGAGTGAAGAGGGAGGCGCAGCAGCGCCCCGTGGGCGGCCGTCAAGACGCGAGGCTCCGCACACACACGCGGGGTTTCCGGCCCGCTCTGTGCCTGGGTCCGCCTCGTGAGGCGGCTGCGTAAACGCTCCCGGAGCAAGCGACCGTGTGGACAGCAGCGAGCGTCTGGGCTGTGGGACGAGTAGAGCCTTCTGTTTTCGCCTCTGAGGCCGCGGTGCAGGTTCCGACGTGGGGAGCACCTGGCTTCCCCCTTCTTGGCCGGGACACCCGAGGCCGGGGGCGCTGTAGTCCGAAGGCTGGTGGTTTGAAACAAGCCAGAGCAGAGGAAGCTCTGGAGGCGCCGTGAATCCCAGACTGTGTGGAGCCCGATTCCAGCATGCGTCTCGGAAGGGACATTGCTTCCCACGGTGGCCACTGCAAGGGCTCCCCATGGCAGGCCCCGGGGGTGGGGTGACCCATGGGAAGCCTTCCCCACGGTCACTCGGTCACTCGTGAGCAGTGAGGAGCCCCGAAGAGCAGGTGGGGCCGCACGGGGCCGGCGCCTGGGGGAGGCGCGTAGGCGGAGGGCCGGGGGGGGCCCCATATTCTCAAGGCCGTGGTTCCCTTCCCGATCGTGCTGAGTTGTGGCACAGATAGGCAGGTCTCCCTGCTGGAGCCCTTCGGGGCCGGAGGTTCCCTCTGCCACCCTCTGACTGGAGAGGTAGCCCCTTCGGGTGCTCTGGCTTCAGGCAGGGTGGCCTCTTACTCTCCTCTGGGCTGGGACCGGGGTTACCTTGTGGGGCCCCCAGGCTGTGTTCTGGGTATCGGCAGTCGCCGTCTGTCACGGGCGCTGGAGCTGAGAGAGGCCTGATTTTGCCTTAATGATGGGCCTTCCTTTCCTATGGGCTTAGCCTTGAAAAGTGTGCCTGCCAGAAGTCCCCCAGCATCAGGGAGGGCTGGAGGAGGGGCCCAGTGTCCTAGGCCCTGCAGGAGCAGAAACCAGGGTGCTGCAGGGAAGGGGCCCCCAGTGCTCCCATGGCTGTCCTCGCAGAACTTGGTGTGATGGAGCCGTGGGTGCTCCCTTTTCCGACGCTGCTGTTTCCTTTAAGATATGCTCTGCGTAGCAGGGACCGTCTTCCAGGAGGTGAGAGGAGGTAGGGTGGGACTCAAGGCTGGCTTGTCAAAGGAGGCTTCCAGAATAGATGGAGTCCAGGCTGGTTCTCGAAGGCCTACTGGGTGGGGAGGAGATGGGAGATCGTGGCCATTTGCCCGCAGACACTCCCACAGCAGGTGGGGTGTGTTCTAGCCAGGAGGTGACAGAGCTGCGGTTCCCAGGTACACGGAGCAGAGGAGTGAGTGGGGGCTGAGGGGGCGGGAACCAGGCCTGGCCTCCTTTCGTATTGTTTGGTCATTAAATTACATGTCAGTTTGTTGGTGGAAAGGACGGAGGGTTTCTCAGAACTTCTCAAGGTGGGGTGACCAGCTGGCTGGCTGACGTTGAATTGTCATCCTAAGGAAGTCTGGGGGGAGGGTCCTTTGTCCTAGACCACCTTTGGGCTCAGCCAGTGCTCATTCAGGGAGCCCAAGTCTCCTGACCCCTCACCAGTGATGACCACTGCTGTCTTTACCTTGCCGTTTCCCCTAGGTCCTGTTAGTTCCACATGTGTCCCTCATGGGTCCTTCACACTGTGGCACCCGTGTCACTGGAAGACTCAGCTCAGTAAGATGACCAGTCTTTCTGGTTGTTGCTTCTGCAGTCTGTTAATGGTTGACTCCAAAGGAATATTGTACGCTTTGTCAGGCGAGGTTGGAACTTGTGATACTCAGAATGGTGCAGGGTGGTCATTTCTGCCAGTGATGTGTCCGGAACCTTGTCACAGTCTCTAGTGCGGAGTTCAGTCATGCTGTGGTTAGGGTGAAGACATGGGCCCTTCTGGTCTTTTTTTTTTTTTTTAAGATTTTACTTATTTTAGAGAGAAAGAGCGAGCATGGGCATTGGGGGGCGGAGCAGAGGGCAGAGGGAAAGGGACAGGCTGAGTGCAGAGCCTGGCATGGGGCTCAGTCCCCTGACCCTGAGATCACGTCCCCTGAGATCACGATCTGAGCCAAAACCAATAGTCAGATGCTCAAGGGACTAACCCATGCAGGCGCCCCTCCCCGCCCCGCTCTTCTTGTGTGATTTCCGTGGGTGGGCGATTTGTCCTAAAACTGAAGTGAAAGGGGGATCATCTAGAGCACTGCTTATCTGCCTATGTTAATAAAGTTATTTGAAAGACTGACTTTTACGTATAAGTTGGGGCTCTGTTAGGCCGGAGGGAGGCCCCCCGGGGCCCGGTGTGCCCCGGGCTGTCTTGGGAGGGCAGAACTCTTGCTGCCAGAGATTCCAGCTTCTGTTTTTAAAGCGGAGCCAAACCTTTGGGTTCTGACGTGCACCGTCCGGTCTAGAAACATCACTTGCACTCAGCACTGTGCCGTGTGTCTGGCGGGCGCCTGCCTCTCTGGGGCAGGCCCCCGAGCGCTCTGCTGTCTGGCTCTTGCTGATGACTTCCCTGCTCTCCCCGCCCTCCCCACCTGTTCCCTAGGTGACAAGGCTCTTGACGGCTATAGTAAAAAAAAATACGTCTGCAAGTTGCTCTTCATCTTTCTGCTGGGCCATGACATTGACTTTGGGCACATGGAGGCCGTGAACCTGCTGAGCTCCAACAGATACACGGAGAAGCAGATCGTGAGTGTCGCTGAAGGGGCACAGGGCTAGGGCTGGGGCGGGGCCGGCAGCGAAGACGGGTGAGGTGGCTCCGGGGCCTCCCTCTCCAGGAGGCCGATGGAAGGGGCTCTTTCCCCGTGTGACACTCTTCTGATGAGGTGGTCATTTCTTCTTTCTTTTTTTTTTTGAAATATTTTATTTACTTACTTGCCAGAGAGAGGGAGAACACGAGCGGGGGAGCGGCAGGCAGAGGGGGAAGCAGGCTCCCCGCTGAGCAGAGAGCCCGATGCGGGGCTCGATCCCAGGACCCTGGGATCCTGACCTGAGCTGAAGGCAGAGGCTTAACCAGCTGAGCCACCCAGGCGCCCCAAGGTGGCCATTTGTTTTCTTGTTCTTTCCTTTTTTTCTTCCCTTCCTTCCGTCTTTTCTTTTTTTTAGAGATTTTACTTACTCATTTGACAGACAGAGATCACAAGCAGGCGGAGAGGCAGGCTCCCCGCTGCTCCCCGCTGAGCAGAGAGCCCGATGCGGGGCTCGATCCCAGGACCCTGGGATCATGACCTGAGCTGAAGGCAGAGGCTCAACCCACTGAGCCACCCAGGCGCCCCTCTTCTTCTTTTTTTTTTTTTTTTGAGATTTTATTTGTTTATTTGACACAGAGAGAGGCAGAGATGGAACACAAGTGGGAGAGGGAGAAGCAGGCTCTCCACGGAGCAGGGAGCCTGATCGCAGGGCTCAGTCCCAGGACCCTGGGATCATGACCCGAGCCGATGGCAGAAGCTTAACTGACTGAGCCCCGCAGGTGCCCCTTTTCTTGCTCTTTCTTTACAACCTCCCTGCAGTCTGGGAATTTGCTGCGGGTCTGCCGGTGCTGCATGAAGCCCGGGGTGGATGTGATGGTGTCTTGGGCCTGTTTCCTTCCCCACAGTGCCGGGCTAGTGCACTGGCCCAGACCCCTTCTCCTGGTGCCTCTTGCACAACTTTCTCTTTCTGACAAGGACACCACAGCTGCATGGGTTCAGAGCTGGAGCTGTAAATGGGTGCGCCTTTGCCTTGCTCCCAGCTTCTGGAGGCTTCCTAGATGGTGCTGGTACCTGGGCGCCTGAAGCGGTCTCAGACTTTGTAACTTAAGGTCTGTAGCCTCTTGGGATAATGATACTTTTATGTCTTCTGTCATGTTGCAAAATAACAGTTTTCTCTGTCTAAAAATTTAACTTAAGGCAAGTAAAAAACCCCAAAGAACAAACAAAAAGCTAGGTCCCCCAGGAATTTTGTAAAATATTGGTATTTACCCAGTAAGAATTTGGGTGGGTGTCTTCCATGGACCATGCAGTGTGCTGGGAGGCCCCTGGGGATATGGGGACCAGAAGCAGATGTGGGCCCTTCTCTGTCCTAGTGAGGAGATGGTGTCATCCAGCCCACAGATAATTAACAGCTGTGGCTGGTGCCCAGGGAAGGAGGCTCTCTGGGACCCAGCAAAGGGGGAGGGCGAGTAGGGAAGATCCCCTGGGGAGGGCATCCTGTGTGGGCCCAGGAGGAGGAGGAACTAACTGGGGGATGGGGGCAGACAGAGCAGGTAGCACCTGGCCAGGGGCACATTCAGCGAATGTGGGGCAGCAGTAGCTAGAGTGGAAGAGAGGACGTGGGTGTGTGGGTAGGGCCTTTCTCCCAAGACCAGCAGGAAGCTGCTCAGGAGTTCACCTGCGTGGTCAGGGATCAGATGAGTCTCAGGAAGGCCACTGTGTCCCCCTGCCTGGGAAGGGTGTAGATGAGGGATGACACAGGGCTGGAGTCTGGTCAGTAGAGAGTGGAAGCTGAGGGCGAGAGGCTGATGGAAAGAGGCTAAAGCTGCAATCAGCAGGGTTTCTGGAGCTCTGCCCTTTCGTAGGGCCTTCTGGTCAGGCTTCCCCCTGTTCAGGATAGCAGTGGGTCCAGCTTGCTCACACATGGCACCATGGCTAGGTGAGTGGGACGGGTGGCGGGGGTGGGGACCAGGGGGACATCTGGCTGCATGCCTCTTAGGTGTGTCCTGCAGGGTTGTCTTATGGCAAAGCTGGAAGCAGACACTGCTGCTTTCACGGAACTGCTGTTTTCATCAGAGTGGCCTGACTCCTTGTGCAGGACACAGGCAGACTGGAGGCTTCAGGAGGCTTCCCGAAGGCTGGACATGTGTGCGTTGCTGTCCCGCGCTGGCTTCAGTGGTCACGAGCTTTTGTCCTCCTGTCTCTCTGGAACCCAGGGCTACCTCTTCATCTCTGTGCTGGTGAACTCCAACAGCGAGCTGATCCGGCTCATCAACAACGCCATCAAGAACGACCTGGCCAGTCGGAACCCCACCTTCATGGGTCTGGCCCTGCACTGCATTGCCAACGTGGGCAGCCGCGAGATGGCCGAGGCCTTTGCTGGGGAGATTCCGAAAATCCTCGTAGCTGGGTATGTCTCTTGTGTGAAGTAAGTTGAATGTGTAATTACATAAAGAGTTTATCAAAGGAGTTGATCTGCCTGTTTCAGGTGTGGGAGACCTGTGTATGTAGGTGCTTGGGGACGTCCACTCATACCCTGGCCCCCCAGCAGCACGGTGGTTGTAAAGTGTCTGGAAGAAGAGCCTGCCGACCACAGCTGACCAGGAAGGGCCGCGGAAGGAGGGACGCAGTCGCCCCATGGTGTGGCACAGGGCCCCTTGCTCTTTCTCAGGAGCGTTACCAAGGAAGAGATCAAGTGCCTGAATCCTGAGAATCCTCCACCCCCTTGAGTTTGGGGAGAGGCCGCACGGGGCTGAGCAGGCAGTTCTGGAGGACTTTGACAATGGGCTGGGCTGCCCGGTGCCATGGGGTGCGGTGGAGGCGGGGCCCTGCTTGGTGTCCCAGGACTCGGTTGGCTGAGTTGGGCCACACCCTGGTGACACGTGTGGATCCACAAGGGCCCCAGTCCCGGGCAGTTCATCAGGACTTGGGGGAACAGCTCCTCTGGGGCGACAAGCAGTGAGCAGACTACGGCCATTGTGCTGTGGGCGTGGGTTCCGGGGGTGCTGGTGCGCATCCTGCAGTGCTGGGGATGCCTCAAGGGTCGGCGGTGCCTCGGGGGTGAGCCCTGGCCTAGATGAGCAACAGAAGGGCTGTGGCCTTACAGGCCATGTAGGGGTGTGTGAGGCGTGTGCCAGAGGCAGACAGGCTAGGCTGGACGCAAGGCCCTAGAAGACTGTGAATGGGGACGGCTCACAGACGGCGTGCCAGTGTCAGGTCGTGCACTGGAAGGGGCTGCAGAGCTGAGGAACCAGGTGGGGGGCCGAGGTGATGCCATTCCACGTCTGCTGATGGGGGCTGCAGGCACGGCGGGCACCCCGAGAGCAGAGTCACCGGGACGGAAGAGGCTTTAGGTCCGTCTGGAAGATGGCTGGGGTCGGTGTGGGCTCAGGACCTGACGGTTTCTCTTTCTCCTCCGTTAGGGCTGGTCCGGGTCTGGCAAGGCCTTCCCTCACCCTCTTTGCTCCCTCCGGCTGCTGCCTAGGCCCTTCCTTGTGCCTGGCGCATGCCAGCGAACATGTCTGTGTACTGCCTGCCTCCGCCCTCAGAAGGAAAGCTTGCTGGGGCCTAAGGGTTTTGTCCAGTATGGCTGCTGATTTATTTCCAGCATTTTGAACCGTGTCTAGTATATGGTACAGGCTTGATAAATACCTCTTGCATGATTGAGGTGTAGAACAGGTCATCTCTGGCAAGTATTTCGGTGGTAATTCAAGAATCTTCTCCTGAAATAAAGGATGGACCACATTTGCAGATTGAGAGGACGCAGAGGGTGTGCAGCGCGGCCCAGCCTGGACGAGCAAAAGCGGATGGGGGAGAGGAGAGGCCGCTGCAAGGGGACAGCTGAGTTGTGTCTACAAGTTGTGAGGCCTGGGGGCCCAGGTGGGGCCATGCCCCACTGAAGTGTCTGTCAGAGTCCAGGTCACACAGTCAAGTCACTGTGTCAGAGCTGGCATGTTGGGGATGGGGTGGTAGGGCTCAGCTGGCACTCGGGTCCTGGGCCCTGGGTCCGAGACAGACCTGAAACGAAGCAGGCAGCGCTCTGCCTGGGCTCCCCAGGGTAACTGGATATTGGACTTCCCTCTCCCTGAAGGTTCTTCCCGTGCAGGCCTCGGAGCGGTGCAGGAGCGGCGGCGTGGCGGGGGGTGGTCCCGAGCGCAGAAGCACGTTGGCTAGAAGCCGGTGCAGTTGGGCCTCGAGGCCTGCGGGGCGTGCTGCCCTGCGGTTGCTTGCGAGGACGGCGTGGGGCCAGAGAGAGGGGCACGGACCTGTTGCTCCTGGGGCTTTTAGTATCCGACGGAGCATTTGACTGGGGTGACTTCTCTTTGGAGTAGAATGGGGAGCGGCTTGGGGATTCTCACCTTGGCTTGGACTCATTTAGGAATGAGAAAGCAACCATGGAGGCGGATGGTAAGGCTGACCCCAGACCCTTCTCTTCCCTGCGTGTGGGAGCGTCTCCGCTGCTTTGCCGGGGGCTCTGAGAACGCCGACTTGTTCCCTTTCCCGACGCCCGACGCAGATTCTCCTAGGCGGGCCTGTGGCTTCCTGGTGGCTTGCAGAGTTCGGCTGGGCGCAGCAGGCGGGAGGGATAAGCGGGCGTTGGGAACAGTGTGTGCCCTCAGCGAACGTGGAAACCTGAACAGGAAACCCTCCAAACGCCCCTTTCCTGGGGTGTGCGCCCTTCTGACCTGGCTTCTTGGTGTTATCGGCGCACCCGGGACGCTGGCCGCCGCGGCGCAGGAGCCCTCCTTCTCCCGGTCAGCCGCACTTAACCGCGGGGGGCTCTGTGGTGGTCACTGCTCCGACGCTGTCTGTTCCGACTGTGTGTTATGAAGTGAATTGTACGCAAAAGTTCTCTGGAACCCGGAAAAAAGAGGAACATTAGTTGAGTCTGAGTCTGCTCCGTCTTGCACAGCCAAGGCCCTGTGCGGCGGTTGGGAAAAATACCAGAACGGACATTTCTGGAGAAGAGAGCTTCCCGGCAGGGCTCTGCTGAGGGTCGTGGTGGGGTCCGAGGCAAGTCTTCGGAGCAGACAGCCGTCTGTCGCCGTCCGGGCCTGGTCCACACCAAGACCTCTCGCAGGAGGGGGCACGGACTTGAGCACACGAAGAGGGTGGAGCCTCCTGGTCCCCGGTTCCTCTGGGCTCTTCTCTGGGAGGCTTGGGGCCATGCTCGGCTGGTTGGGGCCGTGTGGGGTGCCGGCTGTCTTCTCGAGTGACGCTGGTGTCTGTCTTTCAGAGACACCATGGACAGTGTGAAGCAGAGCGCCGCCCTGTGCTTGCTGCGTTTGTACCGAACGTCTCCTGATCTCGTCCCCATGGGAGACTGGACGTCCCGAGTGGTGCACCTTCTCAACGACCAGCATTTGGTAAATGCCTTTGGACTCGTGTCCCCCTGTGCCCCACTGAGGAACCGTTTCTGGAATCGCCATTGTGAAAGCAGCTCCGTGTGGCTTCTCATGATGCTGGGGGGAGACTTCCACAGCTCAGCCCACTGAGTGTGTGAGCACTTGGGGGCCTCTGTGGCTTGGGGAGGAGCTCCCCCCTTCCCGGGGACGGGATAACGCAGATGCGGCCTCTGGCTCACGGCAGAGCTCGTCATTGGAAGGGCCTCCTGCATGCTGCGACTGTGCATGTGAACAAGACAGAGACCAGCGTCCTCTGGAAATGCCCTGTCTGGCGAGGGCACTGCAAGCGTGTGCTTCTCTCCCTGGGGTTTTGAGGAGGGTGACCTGTGACCTGACCTATGCTCTGGCATGGCCACTGCACGGGCCAGGCCTGTGTGTCCTCCCTGTGTCAGAGGGAACGACAGGGAGGTGCAGGGCGACTTGGTGATAGTGGTTAGACATGGGTCATGGGTGCTGTCCACGCCCGAAGGGGCACACGGGGACGTGACATCAGCACACGGAGTCAAGTAGGAGCAGACATTGGGCACGGTGGCTTTGCGTTGCATGAATTCTGTTGTGTAAATGGGAGAATTGAAACTCAACACACAGATTTTTCTTGAGTCGATCGGTGTGAGTATGTTAGCTGGTTTCTGTATTACTTCTCAGGAGGACTCTACCTTAAAAATTAAATTAAAAATAGGGTGCTTTCAGCCAGTTGAGTGTCCAGCTCTTGATTTTGGCTCAGGTCGTGATCCCAGAGTTATGGAGTCAAGCCTTGCAGCGGGCTCCGTGCTCCTTGGGGCCTGCTGGAGTTTCCCTCTCTCCCTCTGCCCCTCGTTCCTTCTCCCTCTCCAAGAAAACAATTAACTAAAAATAAACGGTCACAGCGTGCAGATTCAGAGGAGAGAGCTCATGGCTGTGTCGGGACACCTGCTGTGGGGTGGCAGCCCTGTGGGCTGTTCCCACCTTGTCATGGCCCACGCATCCTGGGATGTTCGTATCCAAGCGGGGCAGCCCTTCCTCAGCACGGAGGCCGGTCGGCACAGCCATGTTGTAGGGTGAGGGGGACGCACCTGGGAGGTGCTGTTGGGAGTGCACGCCGGGCCACGTGGGTCCCTCTCAGTCCATTCAGGTTCTGAGTCCACCAGTGGAATCTTGAAGCCACGCAGGAGGCTGTGAGGCTCGAGGCCACAAGTCGCCCACCGGGCAGCCCTGGGAGGCGGGGGGAGTTCTCCAGTTTCGTGCCTGTGGGAACGGGGGCCCCGAGGGCTGCAGTGGCTTCCTGCGGATCTGGACTTGGGCCAGGAGGTGCTGAAGGCTCAGAGCTGGGGCAGCTTAGGGGGCCTGCGCCTCACGGCCGACAGGTGTTCACACTGATCAGTGCTGCTCAGAGCAGTGGCCGAGAAGGGCCTCTCCTCTGACACTCACGATTCGGTCGCCCCAGCTGTGTGGTTCGCCTGCATAGGTAGACGTGCATGACCGGGTCTCACCGGCCGCACTGCCTGGCACAAGCTTGCTGTGGGCCGCCAGGGCCCAGCTCAGAGAGGAGAGGGAAGAGGTGCTGGCCCGCTGGCCCACTGGCCCACAGGAAGGCCCAGCCCATCACCCTGTCTTTTTTCATCTCTCTTCTCGTCCCATGTTCTCTGTTCTCTTGGTGGCTGTCCTTTATGGGGTTGTGGCTTCTCTGTCCTATACCTCTTGGCTTTGTCACTAAAGATGGCCCGAGATTTGGCTTGCTTTGTCTCCGGCTCAGGCGTGTCAGCTGGCCGTGCCGCCAGAGGCAAGCAGGCCTCTGTGTGCCCTGTGTTCTGAGAGCAGAGCAGGAGCCCAGGGGTCTGTGTGGGGCAGGCAGTGAGTTGTGGCCAAAAGGGCAGCACTGGGGGCCATTTGGGCTCCCCCTGGTCTTCTCACGCTGCCCTTCCCACGAAGACTCCAGGGACAGCAGAGGATGGGAGAAGCTGAGCTCGAGCCAGCGAGTCCCAGCTGACTCTTGTCAGAATACGGAGGCTTGTTCTGTCCCCCTGGTGGGCCAGGCGGAGCCGCAGATGCTTAGGAGCTGTGCAGCATGACTCTGCCCGGTGGGACTGCGCGTTTACGAATCCCGAGTTTGTTAGAGCTCTCCTGCGAGGGGACCAGTTGGTTGTTGCTTGCTGGGACGCGGACATCGAGGCCGGTTCTCTCTGCGTCTTCAATGCTGCTTTCAGGTTGTCCTTAGAAAGCTGAAGGAGCGCTCAGCTGTGGCCAGGGGCTCCCTTCCATTGCGCCTTTGCAGCTGCAGAAGCTGCTGGCCTTCTCCCACCCGCTCAGGAGCCTGGTGGAGGAGGGCCAGGGGGACCACAGTGGCCAGTGCTTTCTTGAGCTTTATTTGCATTTTCATTGCATTCCTTTTTTCTTTTTGGAGACATTATTTATTTGACAGGCAGAGATCACAAGTAGGCAGAGAGGCAGGCAGAGGAGGGGGGACGCAGGCTCCCCACTGAGCAGAGAGCCCGATGCGGGACTCGATCCCAGGACCCTGAGATCATGACCTGAGCAGAGGCAGAGGCTTAACCCACTGAGCCACCCAGGCGCCCCTGCATTCCTTTGTTTTGTCTATTTTGTATTTACGAGAGAACTTCTTAACTTAAGCAGTGTCTTCCTTCAAGACACAGGAATTGGTGGGAGTGACTTCTTGTTGTCCTGGGACAAGAGCAGGTGTCCCCGTGCTGCCTGGGCTTCCCTGTGCACGGAGGCCAGGTGCCGCATGGGGGGCGCTCTACGGGGAAGGGGCCTCATGGGGCCTGGGCTGCCGCAGGGAACAGTGGGGTGGATCTGTTCAAGAAGGCAGGGATAGGTGCTCCCAGCTGCTGTTTTCCATGGTCACACTTCTGGGTTGGAAAGATCCAAGTGAGTCCAAGGGTAATGTCTCCATTCCTGGTCCGTACAGAATCTTTTTTTTTTTTTTCTTTTAAAGATTTTATTTTTAAGTAGCGTCTGTACCCAGCATGGGGTGCAAACTCACACTCTGAGATCAAGAGTTGCGTGCTCTCCTGGCTGAGCCAGCCAGGTGCCCCTATGCGGAGTGATGTGAGCGAGGGGCAGCAGTGAGTGCCGCTGACCCCAGACCCAGAGGAGGGTGGCAGGGCAGGTAGAGACTCGGCTGGCTGCTGCGGCGCTCCGCAGGCCTCCTGAGGCAGGGAGCTGGGCTGCCGGCCTTGCTGGACGCCCAGGTTCTCGGAGAGAAGCTCCAGAAGGAACATGACAGATGTGTGCTGTCTCAGACACGATGGGCCAGTCAGAGCAGTTTTGAATCTGGCCCAGGGGCTCTGGGTTGTTGCTCTCAGTTTCAAGTTTTACCTGGAAAATGAGTTTGCTGTTGGAAGCCAGCCGCAGGCACGTCGGCTGTGGTCACAGTGTGCACTTGTCGTGTGTTTGCTTCAGGGTGTGGTGACCGCCGCCACCAGCCTCATCACCACCTTGGCGCAGAAGAACCCCGAGGAGTTCAAGACGTCTGTCTCTCTGGCTGTCTCCAGATTAAGCAGGGTAAGTCTGTTGATGGGGAGCGGGTCTCAGAATACGTGTTCGTCTGAGTTTTTCATTTAATTAATATGTTAGCTTACTGTTTCGAACGCAGGATACTGGGCTCAGTTTGTAAGTCCAGGGTGAGAACTTGTCTTGGTTTGGAATTTGTTGGGTTTTCTTTCCACCTTTTTGCCACTTGAGAAACGTTCTGTCCCTACGGGAAAGTGCCCGGAGTGAACGGCGCAGCCCACGGTTGTGTCACCCGAGTGCCGCTCAGCCCCTGTGCTGGGTGGGGAATGGGGGTGCCGGTGGCGCCCCCCACCGCAGGGAGCCCTGTCCTCATTCGGGCGGCCTCTCTCTTCACTTTCCTTTGCTGCCTGAGCACGCGTCCTTCACTCGGACATCTGGCTCGGACGGTGTCCTGAGTTGTGCACAGGGACTCTGCAGCAGCCCGTGTTCTTTGTGTGTGACTCGTAGAGCTCAGCACCAGGGGGTCGGCGGGCTTGTGCTGCGTGCCGTACCTTCGTGGTGATGCCGTGGAGCGTTTACACGAGTACTGCACAGCCGACTGACCCGTCACCTTGTCTCACCCTGAGGCGATGGGGAGCGGCCTGCTGTGATCAGCTTGGCTGTGTCTTGGCTCTTGTGTGCGGATGGCTGCGAGACAGGTCCCTGGAGGTGGCATCGCTGGGTCATGGGGCGGCCGTGCTTCACGTTGAGGGGACAGTGTAGAGCAGCTGTACCGACTGGCCTCCCTGCCCGCAGTGTGCCCTTCCCGCCGCTCTGTATCTCGGCCTTGCATGCGTCGGCCGTTCGTGGGTGAGGCGGCGTCTCCTTGTCGTGTAGGTCTGCGTTTTCATCATTACCCTCCAGGTAGAGCAGCTTGGCTCCTCTTTTTTTTTTTTTTTTAGGATTTTATTTATTGACAGAGACGCAGTGAGAGGGCACAAGCAGTGGCAGAGGGAGAGGCAGAAGCAGGTTCCCCGCTGAGCAGGGAGCCCGATGCAGGGCTTGGTCCCAGGACCCCGGGATTGTGACCTGAGCCGAAGGCAGATGCTTAATGATTGAGCCAGCCAGGTCCCCCTATATAGTTTATTTTAAAAATGCTATTCCTAATGATATATTTTTTTTTATAAGATTTTATTTATTTGGGGCGCCTGGGCGGCTCAGTGGGTTAAGCCTCTGCCTTTGGCTCAGGTCATGATCTCAGGGTCCTGGGATCGAGCCCCGCATCGGGCTCTCTGCTCAGCGGGAACCTGCTTCCCCCCCTCCCTCTGCCTGCCTCTCTGCCTACTTGTGATCTCTGTCAAATAAATACATAAAATCTTAAAAAAAAAAGATTTTATTTATTTGAGAGAGAGCAAGCAAGCATGAGTGGGGGGAGGGGTTAGAGAGAGATGGAGAAAGCAGGCTCCCCACTGAGCAGGGAGCCTGACATGGGGCTCGATTCCAGGACCCCAAGATCAGGACCTGAACTGAAGTCAGATACTTAACCCACTGAGCCGCCCAGGCGCACGAGTGATGTCTTAAATGTGTTCTATGACCACTGTGTGTTGGTTTGTGCAAGTGATTCTTGTACATTGATCTTGGAGTTGGCAATTCTGTCAAACTCAGTGATCTTACTTATTTTTTTAAAAATTTTATTTATTTGTCAGAGAGAGCACACACAAGCAGGGGGAACGGCGGGGAGAGGGAGAAGCAAGTTCCTGCTGAGCAGGGAGCCCCATGAGGGACTCGATCCCTGGACCCCGGGATCATGACCTGATCTGAAGGCGGGTGCTTCACTGACGGAGCCCCCCAGGTGCCCCCTAACTTACTAATCTTAGTAATTCATTTGTAGATTGTGTTAGATCTTCTTTGTACTCCCATCAGGTCTGTGGACGATGAGTTTTCTTTCCCAGCCTGTATTCATCTGTGTTTCCTGCTTTCTGGCTGCCACTGGGCCCTCCCTGCAGTGTGGACCATGAGAGAGGATTTTCTTCCTCATCTCGGAGGGGAGTCTCCAGTGTCTCACCGTGATGAGTTGTGTTTGCTGATTTTGTTGCCGTTGGCTCGCTTTGTCACAGGAAGGAAACTTCTTTCTGTTTCTTGGCTAACACTTTTATCATGAATTAACTGGTGAAGCCATTTGAAGGTAGGGTTTCTTCGTGGAACAGTTTCTTATTTTGGATTCAACTTATTTACTAAGGTGCGGGCTTTTATGTTTTCTGTCCTTTCATCAGTTTCGGCTAAGTTGATTTCGGCCGTTTGCAGGTTTGTCTGGATGACCAGTGTGCGGCGGTCAGTGTCCGTGCGTGCGGGGCGCGGCGGCGGGCCGTGCTGCCGCCCTTGCTCGGTCTCGCTGTGGGGCGTTTGCCTTTTCACTTCCCTGGTGAGCCTGTCCAGCGTGACGCCTTCTGACTTGGTGGCTCTCTCTGCTGTTTTTCTCCCTGGCGGCTTCCTGTTCCTACCCTTGTTTTACTTCCTTTACTTTCTTAGGCTAATTTGCTAGTTCCTTTGTACATTTTTGGGGTGAATTCTTCATTGCTTTTATTTTTGTATTTGGCTCACATGTGTGCGTTTCTAAGTCGGACACTTCTGAGCGTGGCTTCAGCGGCAGGCGGTGGCCTGCTCTGGCTCCTTCTGTCCTGTGGAGCTGAGTGCCCCCTGGCTTCCTGCTCTGTGTGCCCGTAGGCTCTAAAACCCTAACCGTAACCATAACCCTGTCCGTGCCTTCCCCATCGTGGAGCTCACCTTCCTTCCCAGGCCACGTCCTGGGTCTGGGCTGCAGCCTTGCAGTTGACGGCGGGGTCATGGTGAGACTTTCCGGAACATGCTTATTATTACATATGACCTCAAGTGTCACAGATGGGAGCTTGGCAGGGTGGTGCTCCTCTGACCTCCCTGACTCGGGGGTGAGGAACGTGTGTCAGTGGAAACGAACTGTCCTCGGGGCAGTCGGGTATGTAGGAGGAGGAGGGAGGGTCTGCCTGGCCAAGGACTCTGACGGCCAGGGAGATGGAGCGGCGAGTGAAGGAAGCTTGCTCTCTGGCCTCGGTGAGCTCTCGGCAGGGCTGGCGCTGGAGGGCTGTATTGGGGGTGGGAGGGGATGGGCTGGGTTCAGGACACCAGCTCCGCCCTGAGAGGACCAGAGTCCTCCTTCTTGTGTCT
The DNA here is from genome assembly GCF_010015895.1 of Lontra canadensis. Lineage (NCBI taxonomy): Eukaryota > Metazoa > Chordata > Mammalia > Carnivora > Mustelidae > Lontra > Lontra canadensis. The sequence goes on along the minus strand of NW_022631060.1, from coordinate 11,160,211 downwards.
CATCTGCGTCCTGGTCCACGAAGGAGAATTTGGGTTCCCAGCGCAGGTGCGGTTGGATTCTGGAGCAGTTGCAGGTCAGTGGTGCGGGCCAGCTTGTGCGTGCGGGGTGGGGCGGCCATCGCAGAGCAGGAGCGTGTGGGGCTGCCCCGGATGACGACGGTGGCCGGCTGCTTGCCCTGCGAGCGCCGTGTCACCACGCCCCCTGACCTCAGGGACAGAGAGCACTGTGTTAAATCCCCTCCACTCATCGAACAGAGCCATTTCTCAGGCAGGGTGTGATCCGGGGACCCCACGGAGGGCCTCTCTTGGTGACACCTGCCCGCCCCTGGGGTGTCTTCCAGATTGTGACGTCCGCGTCCACAGACCTGCAGGATTATACGTACTACTTTGTCCCGGCGCCCTGGCTGTCCGTGAAGCTCCTGCGGCTGCTGCAGTGCTACCCGCCCCCAGGTAACCGGCGCGGCCTCTTGGGGCGGCTGCTTCGGGCCGGGCTCCGTGGCTTCTGTCTGCGGCCATTGTGAGGCCTTCCCTGGCGCTGGCCCTTGTTCTTTGGCCCCTTTGTGATGCGGCTGCGCGCCTTGGCCTCCCCGGAGCAGCTAGTGCAGAACTCCCGAATTTGTTACTTAGTGGGATTATCTCTGCTTTTTACATAGTATCAGACCTGTGTAGGTTTTTGAAACAATGTTTTTCAGTAAAATTTGAAACTTGAAACACTTACACACGTCGTTATCTTAAGTTGTTAATGATCTGTGTAACCTCAGTGTACGCAGTGAGAATATTCTTGTGACCTCGTTTTACTGCAAAATGTTACATGCGACTGGTATGGTAAATGTCTCGGAATAGAACTTCTTGGTTGAAGAATGTAGATGAAATTTTTTTTTTTAAAATTTTGTTTATTTATTAGAGATAGTGAGAGATAGATCATGAGCGTCAGGCAGAGGGAGAAGCAGGCTCCCCGCGGAGCAGAGAGCCCGATGAGGGACTCGATCCCAGGACCCAGAGATCATGACCTGAGCCAAAGGCAGAGGCTTAAGTGACGGAACCCCCGAGGCGCCCTGTAGATGAACATTTTTATTGTTAACTTCTAAATTGCCCTGTACAAAAATTGCTTGTTGTTGTAGCCTTTACAGTTTAATCTAATTGGTTTCTGTACAAGATATTATTTTGTTAGTTTTAAGTGATTTTCTCTAAACTAAATGTCTTCCATACCAAAGTATGAGCTGCACACCTGCGGCAGAGCCGTCCCTTGAGCTGGGGCGGCTTGGCCTCCCTGTGGACCCCGCTCCTTGCTGCCTCACCCCTGCTGCTGGCGGCTGTCCTGCATCCTCACTCTGACACTGTCTGTGGGTGCGGCTGCAGTTTCCTGGCCTCTGTGCCCCAGCCCTGGATGGCTGCTGCTCGGGGTTCCTGCTGGTGCCGCCCGCCGCGCTTGCCCGCACTTCTGCTCTGCTCTCCAGCGGCTGGGCTTGTGACGCCCCAGAGGTGCTGGACGTTTTGGGGATAGGTCATTTATGATATTCTGATATTTTTACTGCTTTCTTATTCCTTTTTTTGTCTTCTATTTCTTTTTTATGGTTCGATCAGAACTTTAAAAGTTTCCTTCTCTTTTTTAATTGGTTTTGGTAACATTTTCTCTGTATCTTTTGGGCATGAAGGTAGAGAAAAAGATCTTTTGCCCTGTCTTTCAAACTTTTATATTATGTGTTTTGTCTGTGTCTCTGAGATTTTATTTTCTCTCGATTTGTGTGCTCTGTAATGCAGCGAAAATGTCGGACATCTTATTTGCTTTAAAACACATGGGGAGGGGTGCCTGGGCGGTTCAGTGGGTTGGGCCTCTGCCTTTGGCTTGGGTCGTGATCTCAGGGTCCTGGGATTGAGTCCCGTGTCAGGCTCCCTGCTCAGTGGGGAGCCTGCTTCCCTCTCTCTCTCTCTGCCTGCCTCTCTGCCTCCATGTGATATCTCGCTCTCTGTCAAATAAATAAATAAAATATTAAAAAACCCCACAAAAACACATGGGGAGTTACCAAGCTGCTAAACCCTCTCATTTTAAGTAGCTCCACAGTTGGACCAGGAACTCCTGCCAGCCATCTCCCCCTTGCCGTGAAGCAGTATGGCCGGGAGGGAAGAGGGGTGGGGGCCCGGCCTGACGGTGCTCTGTCTCGCCCAGAAGACCCTGCAGTGCGAGGTCGCCTGACCGAGTGCCTGGAGACGGTTCTGAACAAGGCTCAGGAACCACCAAAGTCAAAAAAAGTGCAGCATTCCAATGCCAAGAACGCCGCGCTCTTCGAGGCCATCAGCCTGATCATTCACCACGATAGGTGGGTCAGGGCCACCGTGCTCTCCTTCCCCTGGCCTTGCCTCATGGGGAGGACACGCCCCTCTTGAGCACATGGAGGTGTTCTTTCTCGTTGATGCCAGGCCTGCTGGGTGTCACTGAGTGCTTACCTCTTTGCCGATGTGGACACGTCGCCTCTGCCCTCCTCAGACGGGTGTGGGCTCCCTGTGTGGCCCTTTCTTTGCTCCCCTCCAGCACCTCGTGCTCTCTCTGGCCTCCGAGCTTGCGCCCTGTTCGCCGTGGCCCTGCCTGTCCCTGAGGGCCTCTCCTGTTCCTCCTGGCACTCTGGTCCTGCCCGGCTTCTCCCATGACCTTACAGGAAAGGCGAGGGTGGGTGGCTGGTAGCTTTCCTGTGACACAAAGCCACACTCAGTGTTGGTCTGAGGCCTTTCTGGGGAGTGGTGGGACAGCTGTGTGCGCCAGCGCAGCGCAGGGAGATGGTGGCCGCACTGTGGTTTGCTTCCTTGCCTTGTCTCCTCAGCTCCTGGAGTCCCGTGGTCTGACTGTGGCCTTGTGAATGGTGTCTTGTTTTAGAGTTTGCGGTAGCATGATGGTGTGGCTGCTGGGCAGGGCTGTGCGAGATGCCACCTGGGTCCCCACAACTGGAGAGTGCTGCACCCCGCCCAGGTGGGGGCTCAGGAGGCGTGGCGTAGCCTTTCCCAGCCATCTTCTACCTCAGCATTTCTAGACAGATGTGTTTCTAGGGACAGAAAGTCCTACTGAGAATCCTACATCAGCGGAGTTGGGAACTGTTGAAAACGGAAGCTTTGATTTTAGAGGAAGCCCTTTGGTCTCAGTTATTGAAGATACTTAGCGAGCTACAGTATCATGAGGGCGAAGTCGAGATTAAGTAGCCGCGCAGCTAGACTCCTTGGGAAGCGGTGCTGGGGCCTTGTCGACTGCACACCTCTGTGTCTCTGTGTGTGGCTCTCAGGAGTATGCTTGTGGGCAAGGCCTCTGTTCAGCCATTGGCCAGGGCTTGCTGCCTCTGGCTGAGATGAGCTTTCTGGCCCCTTGGCGAGAGCCTGAGCATTCCCTCTGCAAGCTGGGCACAGAGGCTTGCAGGGGATGCTTGGCTTGGGATGGTGCCACTTCTGTCACCAGCTCTTAGGAGTTGGTGGAATTCTGCATATGAGGTGGCAGCGAGCAGAGCAGATGCAAAACTGGCCTCAGCGTTGGAAATTCAAAGCTTTTGTTGTGGGGGGCCCTGAGGTTTCCCTTCAGCAGTGTGCTGACTGTGAGCGCCGCCGGCCGCGCTGACCTGTGGGCGGCCCTGTCTGTGGGGCGCGTGCTGAGGAGCCCTACCCGCCCGCTTCTGCTGTCCGTGCAGTGAGCCGAACCTGCTTGTCCGCGCCTGTAACCAGCTGGGCCAGTTCCTGCAGCACCGTGAGACCAACCTGCGCTACCTGGCGCTGGAGAGCATGTGCACACTGGCCAGCTCCGAGTTCTCCCACGAGGCGGTCAAGACTCACATCGAGACCGTCATCAACGCTCTGAAGGCAAGTGCCCTGTGCTCCGGGGCCGGCGTCCCGGGCCTTGTTCTCTCCCTGCCGGTGGGGTCTGCTGGAGCACGCGGTAGGGCGCGTCCTGTTCCGCACGGGGCCGAGTCATGGTAGATGTTTGAATCGACGCAGACTCTTCCCTTTGGTAGGTAGAGAAAATATTCTGTCCTTGTCTCTGAGAAGACTCGCCCTTTGCAAAAGAAAATTCACCTTTCTGAAGGAATTTGAGTTCCAGAGTTGGAAAAGCCAAGTTGAGGCTGCCTGCTCCCATTACCCGCCGTGACTCTGGGGGCCGCCTGCCCTCGGGGGACAGCACGGCGCCCCCAGCGTTACTGGTGCTGGCTGAGGTGCGCCAGAGAGCGAAAGGCAGGGGGGCCGCTGCAGAGCCCCTGGTTCTGCCCAGACTCCTGGTTAAGAACTGTCTGACTCTGTCCCTTTGTGTTTTCGCGTGTTTGGGCTGTTTCCAGCAAGAGGCCACACAAACGCGGGCCGCTGAGCTCTTCGGTTCTGGAGCTCCTGGCCCTGGTTTCGCTGCCAGGAGTCAGAAAGACCTGCCCTCGCCTTTGCCTGTTGCTTGGTGGTTCAGCTGCGTTTCCCAGCCTGTCCTGTGCCGAGCAGCAGCTGGCGTCTCACCGCAGTGGGGGGCTGGCGAGCAGGTCTCGGGAGGGGCCCGAGAGCGGCACTGTGATAAGCTCCCAGGTGGTGCCGGTCGGTGTCCGTGCAGTAGAGGGGCCTCTCACCTGCCCCAGGGATGCGCCTTGATTCCGGCCAGTCCAGGGCTGCTGGGCCCACGTGTACGAGTGAGGGACTCTGCGTGAGCGCAGTGTGTTGGGGGTCCCTGGGTCTGGATGCGCTGCAGGGAGAGCTGGCGGTGAGCGCTGGGACAGAGTAGGGGGCCTGAGCCGCAGGGGCCTGGCCACCCCGCCCACGGTCTGCTTGAACGGTTTTTCACACTGTGCTCACACCCCCAGACGGAGCGGGACGTGAGTGTGCGACAGCGGGCCGTGGACCTCCTCTACGCCATGTGTGACCGCAGCAACGCCCAGCAGATCGTGGCTGAGATGCTGAGCTACCTGGAGACGGCCGACTACTCCATCCGAGAAGAGATTGTGAGTCCGATGGCCACTGTGCCTCCAGCCCGGTCTGCCTCTCCCTAGCGCACGTGGCTCTGTTCTGATGCTGTCCTGAAATTTCCTCGGTTCTGGGGAGAGACACCTTCACCGTAGCTTCCCGTCCGCATCCTCAGCGGAGCCTTTCAGTTTTTCAGGAGGGACTTTAAACAACCTGTGCAAACAGGGCCCCTCACAGTGAGATACTTTTGCAACTCAGGTGAGCATGAGTTCACATTCCTGTGGGCCAAGGTCTGCAGGTCTGAGCCATGGAGCTCCTGCTTACTCGCGGGGCGCCTGCTCTCTGCTCCGTTGAGCACAGCCGCCTGTTCCCGCCTGGCGGCCTTCGCTGCTGGCAGCGGCTGTTGGCGAAGTGGCCACACACGCCGAACACCTTGTCAGGGTCCCGCACATGCCAGCCTGGGGAGAGGCTGACGGCGATGCAGAATTGGGGTGTGCCGGCTTTCAAGTAGCCCATGGCCAGCATACGGGGAGCCCGAGTGTGTGTTGTGATTCAGAGGGCTCAGTGGAGTATGTGTGGAGAGGTCGGTGGCCACGCTTCTGGGTACGAGTGTCCCTGCGTGCAGTCGGACACTCAGGCTTCCAGCCCATCATTTAGGGAATGGCTGTGGCCCCCGTGGCCAGGCTGGGGCAGGTGCTGGCTCTTCAGTGCTGAGTGGCGTGCTTTGGTGAGGAGCAGGGCTGCCCTGGAGAAGAAGGTCAAGGAAGGCTGCTGGCGCTGAATGGATGCCCATCCAGGAAAGAGGGCTTGGGCACGGCAGGGGAGCCGGGAGGGACGAGGAGGAAGATTCAAGAACAGACGTGCAGGGGAGCGTGGGGTGGGTGGGCTCGGGTCTGGAGGGCAGTCAGGCAGCAGGGATGAGGCTGGACGCCTGTGCAGGTGGCGCGGGCTCACTCTGGGGACTGTAGTCAAGGGGATATGGCTCTCCTCGGTGCCGGGTGTGCTCTGAGCAGAGACCGAAGGGGCGTGTTCTTCCGGTTTTTAAGGTCTTGAATGTTAGCCAGCGCCGTGTTGGCTCTTACTCCCTTTCAAATGACAAGTGACGTTCCTCAGTCCACTTTAGTCGAATGAGGTGTAAGACCGACCGACCTCAGTTTGCAGGTCAGTGCTCTCTCCATGCACCTGCACAGCTTGGCGTGTCTGCGGATGTGCCCTGGGGTCATGCTGGCTGCTGGGCTTCCACACCTGGGTGTGCCGGCTGCCGTGCTCCTAGGGATGTGTGCGTAGGGATGACAGGTCCTAGGCAGGACAGTGGGCCTGCTTGTAGTGTGGCTGAGGACTGGTGGAGGCAGGGCTCGGGACCCCGGCGGCGGGGGGCAGCTTGGGAGGAACTGTCACGGGGTGCACAGCATAGGTGGCAGGGGCAGCGAAGATGCTGGCCTGTGTCGAGATGGTGGGGGAGGCCCTGAGTGCTCAGCTTCAGGGGCGAGCTCTGGGTTCGAAGGTTTTGAAGCCAAGGCAGTGACACAGTGAGTTTTGGAGCGATGTGCAGGGATCACTGTGGAGAGCCGATGGGGGTGCCGGAGGGTGGGCAGAGCACATGGCTGGGGGTCCAGGCTCCGGCAGGGGCTCTGGAACGCAGTCAGGAGGCTCGCAGAGTTGGGGGCTGGCTGCGAGGACAGGCAGCTGCTTGAAGAGCAGCTGGTGCCATTCAGGGGAGCTTGGCGCCCCAAGAAGGTGACTGGGGGAGGGGGTGAGGTCTGCATTTGGGCAGCTCAGTGCTGTTGCCCCGGGGCAGTGCATGGGGTCCATAGAGGCCTCTGGAACACATGGGGGTGAACAAGTGGGTGCGGCCTCCTACGAAGGATAGAGGGGAGAGTGTTGGGAAAGGCTGGCCAGAACAGGAGGAGACCCAGCGGGCCCTGGCGCTCCAAGGATGGGGCTGCTGGGAGGAGGCCCCACGCCAGGGTTGCCTGGGCTGCAGCCGTGACCCGACCCTGTTGTGCTTTCCTAGATCCTTCTAGACTAGGAAACTAGCCATGAGCCTCCTAGACCTTCCGAGTCTATTCCTGGAGGGTGGTCTGGCTTTCCCCAGTTAAGCCACCAATCTTAACCTTCTGGGCTCCCCTGAGAACTTGGTGGAAGCTTCTTGCACACCCAAGCTTTGGCACGTGTGTAGGTCCTTCCGAAGCCCTGGTGTCGACATCGGGCAGCACGCCGTGGGGTCCAGAGCACCTACCCTGAGCAGCCGCCCCCTGCAGGTGCTGAAGGTGGCCATCTTGGCGGAGAAGTATGCTGTGGACTACACGTGGTACGTGGACACCATCCTGAACCTGATCCGGATTGCCGGTGACTACGTGAGCGAGGAGGTGTGGTACCGCGTCATCCAGATTGTCATCAACCGGGACGATGTGCAGGGCTATGCCGCCAAGACGGTATTTGAGGTATGGCCCACGTGCCTTTCTCTGGGTAAAGCATGGGGTTCCGGGGGGGCGTCGCAGGGCGCCATGTGTCTCTTGCTGGCTGTTCTGGGAGGTTCCAGCTCGTGCTGTGGACGCCTCCTTTGCTGGAGCTCGTCTCTGGTGTGCACAGGCCTCTGTGGTGTGGTTCTCGGGCTCCGTTGACGAGGGGCGTGGGCCCCAAGGAGGATGGGGGTGTGCACCTGCTCCCCCCGACCCCGGCCGGGGCCCAAGTGGAGCACAGGCCCTGTTCCAGGGCTGGACGGGCCATGTCACTGCCTCGGGGACTCCCCTGCTGAGGACATAGCTGCAGAAACGGGAAGGGAAGGAAGGGTGGTTTCGAAAGCCAGGAAGGTCTCCTGGAAGCTCTGCTGGAAGCTGGCACCTACATAGGCAAAGTGACCTGCATCTTGTTTGGGTGTGTCACCGTCACTACCGCTGCCCTGCTGGCAGATGTGTCCCCACTCGTGGACCTGGGCGGGCGGGGGCCGCCTGTGCGTCGGGCTCCTTGGCTCCGTGTCTTACAGGCTCTTCAGGCCCCGGCATGCCATGAGAACCTGGTCAAAGTGGGGGGCTACATCCTGGGGGAGTTCGGAAACTTGATAGCCGGCGACCCAAGATCCAGGTGAGAGAGCCCCGGGGAGTCGGGCGGGTACCGTGTTGTGGCGCTGGCCCTGGGCCTCCGCGGAGTGAAGGCTGGCGAGGGTCCTACCCTGCTTGTTGGCATAGCCAGAGCCGGAACACTTCCGCTGCGGGTGACTGTTCCGTCTTCTCTCAGGCTGTACCGACGGGGTTTCTAGTTGACCGGAGGGGAGGTTTGCGCTTAGTCTGGAGCTGGAGGTGCCGGTCTTCCGCATTACTGGGGGGTTCTGGCTTAGTGTGGGTCCTTTTCCCAGAGCTGCTCCATGCCCACCGTGAGGGTGAGAGGCATGGGTGCTGGGGTGCGTACAAGGCGTAGGAGACGAGGGGTGGCGTGCCCCCACTCCGCCTATGCCCCGTCTGCCCGCCTCAGTCCCCTGACCCAGTGCCCTGTCTGCCCCCCGTAGCCCCTGACCCAGTGCCCTGTGTGCCCCCCATAGCCCCTGACCCAGTGCCCTGTGTGCCCCCTGACCCACTGCCCTGTGTGTCCCCCGTCTGCCCCCTGACCCAGT
>NW_022631060.1:11133475-11151683 GCF_010015895.1 Lontra canadensis | reverse complement strand
CCCTTGACTCAGTGCCCTGTCTGCCCCCCGCAGCCCCTGACCCAGTGTTCTGTGTGCCCCCACAGTCCCTTGACTCAGTGCCCTGTCTGCCCCCTGCAGCCCCCTGACCCAGTGCCCTGTGTGCCCCCTGTGTGCCCCCTGACCCAGTGTCCTGTGTGCCTCCCGTCTGCCCCCTGGCCCAGTGCCCTGTCTGCCCCCTGCAGCCCCCTGACCCAGTGCCTTGTGTGCCCCCTGTGTGCCCCCTGACCCAGTGCCCTGTGTGCCCCCTGACCCACTGCCCTGTGTGCCCCCTGACCCAGTGCCCTGTGTGCCCCCACAGCCCCTTGATCCAGTTCAACTTGCTTCACTCCAAGTTCCACCTGTGCAGCGTCCCCACCAGGGCGCTGCTCTTGTCCACCTACATCAAGTTTGTGAACCTCTTCCCGGAGGTGAAGGCCACCATTCAGGACGTGCTGCGCAGTGACAGCCAGCTGAGGAACGCGGACGTGGAGCTGCAGCAGCGGGCGGTGGAGTATCTGAGGCTCAGCACGGTCGCCAGCACTGACATCCTGGTAGGCCCTGGCTGCCCTGTGCCCCTGCTGCGCTGTCACGGATCTCGGGCTTAGAAGCCACGGGGCTCGTAGCCGTGGCAACCGGGGCTTCTTTCTCCAGGCCACCGTCCTGGAGGAGATGCCGCCGTTTCCGGAGCGCGAGTCTTCCATCCTGGCCAAGCTCAAGAAGAAGAAGGGCCCAAACACAGTGACGGACCTGGAGGAGGCCAAGCGGGAGAGGAACGCAGATGTCAACGGGGCCCCTGAGCCTGCCCCAGCCAGCGCCATGGTGGGTGCCCTCCTGCTGGGCGGCCTGGTCCCTGAGAGTCAGGGCGGGCAGAGCACGGGCCTGCTCGAGAACTCTGTGTTGAGTGTTACAGCGTGTGCCGAGAGTGAGGCAGTGCGACCACGCTTAGGTCTTCACCTCTCTTTCGCTCGTGACCTCCAGAAGCTCTTTTCACCCAGACACTGTGCCCCGTCTTCTAGAACATCTTTTAGATTGCTGTCTTCAGTCCAGAGTCCACCCCCAGTTCCTCTCTGTCCCGTCTTTGGCTCAGACGACACGGTCACTTACCTTTGCGGGACTGCCCTGTGTAGGAGGCCTGTTCAGCTCTTCCTTGTTGGTTTAGAGCAGACCGGACCCACCTCATGCTGTTCCTAGAGGTTTTCAGCAGTGGCTTGGGTCAGAATCAATTTCTTTTTTCTGTGTGACATGGTGAGCATATTCACGTGTGAATGAAAACACATCTCTTGGTGTTTGTCGGTGGGAGACGTAGTTCCGAGAGCTGTATCTGTTTCTTGTCCTTTCCTGACCGGAGCAGGAGTGTCTGTGAGAGCGTGCACACCAGCCCTGCCACGTAGCTGCCACCTGGGTGCTGGGACTGGCTCCCCAGGACTGGGGGCTCTCTGCTCGGCCATTACAGAGGGGATCCTGGAGAGCTTTGTTTCCTGTCTGGGATCTTGGCCCCGTGACGTGAGTGATTCTACTAGCGGTATCAGGTGGCTTTTGTGAGGAGGAGTGTCAGAGAGAATGTGTGCCCCCGTGTAGGTAGACCAGGGCCTTTGCTTGTCAGGAGCGTGCTTACGTCTGAGCCCTGGTTCTGCTTGGTGGGGTCTGCTTGTGTGGCCCGCTCGACCATGTGTCTGGCCTCGAGCCGAGACTGCCCAGCCTGCCATGAGCTCTGTATTCAGTCCTCCTTCTCCCCTGACTCGAGGTCCCTGCTGCAACAGGGGTCCCCTGAGCCCTGACGCTCTCTCTCGGGAGGTGCCTTCTTTAGTCTGAACTTGCTGGCGTGTTTGCTTGTGACACCTGTGGTTTCTGGCAGCTGAATGTCGCGCACTGGTTTCTCAGGGAATGTTAGATCCACGCTCTTTCTCCAGGTGGTCGTCATCCCTTTGTCCCTGAGGAATTCAACAGGGTGGCTTTTCCAAACTCTTTGCCTCTGCGCCTGTCCCCTGGGCACAGAGTGGACCCGAGTCTTGAAGGCCTTGACTGGCTCCCCCTACCCAAGTACGCAGATGCTTGTTTGTGAGGAGGTCCCGACAGTCACCGTAGTGCCAGGGTGCTGGCGGTCGCTGGCGTTGGGGAGCGGCCTGACTCTGGAGGCCGTGGGCCTGCGGCTCGTGCGTGGACTGTGTTCATGCCCCACCAGATGGAGTCTTCCCACGGTGCTGGGTGGGGGCTCCCCTGCCAGCGGTGTCATCTAGAGCCGGACACACATGATGCAGCATGGGCCATCTCCCAGGAGCAGCAGGGCTGGCCTCTCTGTGCCTCGGGGAGCAGCCCACACCCTCTTCTCCAGCAGCCCCAGCGCCAGCCGATCGCGTAGACTTTAATGTCTGTTCTTACCGTTGTCAGTGGTGTCTCCTTATTTGGTTCTTGACTTTTCTGGAAGGGCGTGTTTGTACCAGGTTGTGGGCCACACCTGGTTTGCCCCGCTGTGTCCAGGCTGTGGCACTTGGGAATCTGTTGGCTCCCTTTCTGACTCTGGATGTTAGCGGTGAGTCCCACTTGGAGAAGGCAGGTGGGATAAGATTTAACAGGTTGTTGTTACGGTACGTTCTCAGGGATGGGGAGCGGTAGCCTCTCTTCCAGGTTCGCTCGGCAAGCGTTTTACATTCCGGCTGTGAGCTTTCTGCTTGACTGTGAGTGGTGCCCGGCAAGTGCTTGGTGAGTAGATGTTTGTGGTTGTGAGCTGAGAACTGGCAGTGTTGTGGATGGCATCTCGATCACAGGAGCGGTGGTCTGTTCTCAGTGCTCAGGTGGCTGGGGATCTGGTTAGAGAACCCTCCAAAGGGGACAGGAGAAGCAGGACAGAAAAGGGGGAAAGGTCCCTCTGGGCCGAAAGTCTCCTCTAGTCTTCCTTCCCACCTCGGAGGGAGGCCCTGCCTCAGAACGGCGTTGAGATGTCTGGATTTTACATGGAGAACGGTGTACTTCCCTGTGGTGTGGTGCTGGGCAGGCTGACTAACTCGGGGCCACAGACGAGGCTGGAAGCATGTTGTCTCTGCCACAGGCTGCTCTCCGTGCATCCACCGTCTGTGGGCCTGGGACTTTGGCCCCGGGGTCTCCCAGTTGCTTATCTGTGCACGGTGAGCACACGTGGCGAGCGTCTCTTGGTGGCACCAGGGCCATCACTGGTGGATGTTTGGAGACTGCCTGGTGTTCCCGGGGCTTTCCGGCTCAGCGGAGCTTGGAGCCGACATGCAGTCTGTAGGCGTGCGGGGCTCCTCCTGCGGTTCTGATTCTGCTCTTGCTGCCCTCAAGGTGAGGAGAGGCGGCTTGTGCCGATGGGCGCCAGGGAGGCTCCCCGGGGACCGTCTCCCTGAGTCCTGGAAGGAGGAGGTGGCCGAGGAGAGGCAGTGGGTCTCAGCACACCGGCCTTTGAGCAGACCTGCCCCAGGGATCTGGGGCAGGAGTGGTTGTCCAGGGAGGTCCTCCCAACAGAACAGCCTTGCTTTCGTCTGTTGTCATTTTGGGGGGCATATTTGACTTAACTGGACAAAATACTTCTTTTTTCTTTTCAAAGTGTTAAAAAAAAATTTTTTTTTAAAGATTTTATTTATTTATTTGACTGACAGATCACAAGTAGGCAGAGAGGCAGGCAGAGAGAGAGGGGGAAGCAGGCTCCCCGCCGAGCAGAGAGCCCGATGCGGGGCTCGATCCCAGGACCCTGAGATCACGACCTGAGCCGAAGGCAGAGGCTTAACCCACTGAGCCACCCAGGCGCCTCAAAAATGTTCAAAATTTTTTTTGAGAGACAGTGTGCCTTCGCATGTTTGCTGGGGTTGGGGAGGGGCAGAGGGAGAGAGGGAGTCTCAGTCAGGCTTCTTGCTCAGCCCAGAGCCCGACGTGGGGCTTGGTCTCGCAGCCCTGAGCCAAGATGAAGAGTCAGACACAACCGACTGAGCCACCCAGGCACCCCCCGGACAAAAGATTTTCTTTAAGAAACATTTGGGGCTCCCAGGTGGCTCAGTCGGTTAAGTGTCTGCCTTCGGCTCAGGTTATGATCTCGGGGTCCTCGGATCGAGCCCCGTGTCGGGCTCTCTGCTCAGCGGGGAGCCTGCTTCTGCCTCTCCCTCCCACCGTGTGGTCCCACCCACCTCGTGCAAATAAATAAGTAAAATCTTAAAAATCTTAAAAAAAACAACAACATTTGAATCAGGGCATCTGGGGAGTTCAGTTGGTGAAACATCTGACTCTTGGTTTTGGCTTGGGTCATGATCTCAGGGTCCTGGGATTGAGCTCCATGTCAGGCTCCGTCCTTGCCATGGAGTCTTCTTGGGACTCTCTATCCCTGTTCCTCTCTCTCTTTCAAATAAATAAAGAAATCTTAAAACGAACAAACATTTGAACCATTACTCAGGAACCAGTGGTAAAGATCTTGCAGTAGGTGGCGGGGGGAAATAATCCCCATTTAGGCTGTAGGTCTGTCGGCTGTGGTAGTCCCCTTTGGTGCTCCTCGGAGGGTCAGTGCCGTGAAGAGCTGTGCTCCCAGGAGCACTGTCACAGGCGCAGGGCGGGCCAGGAGCCACCTGGAGAGGTCACTTCCACACCCTTTCTGATGGGGCAGAAGTTTCTGGTATTCCTTCTCGTGACAGCTCCTCTGTGGTCCCCATCCCTTCTCTGCGGGCCCATGTGACTGATGCCGCTCCTCTCCCGGGCCTTCCCCTTCCTGAGGAGCCCAGCCCGTCCGGTGCGCCAGGAGCAGCCGCAGCCTCAAGGAAGGAGGGGCGTCCCACGGAGCAGGCTTCTCAGCCCCGTCAGACCACACCCTCTGTGCAGAACACACATTTTGGGATGCCTCCTTTAGCTTGGAATGGGATTGCTACCTGATACCACCTAGTGACACGAGATCCTTTAGAAGTTCAGTGTGACATTGTCACTTAGCATGGAAGGGAAGGGGCAGTTATCTGCAGAAATGGAAGCGGACGTTCGTGCCCCCGGGCCCGGGTGGCCGTGCCGGAAGCAGGCGGCGGTCAGAGGCCTCGCCTGCGGTGTGACCTGCCAGTGCCCGGGTGGGCTCCACGTGCTGGGGCAGGCGCTTGGCCTCCCTCGGCTCACGGTGTAGTGGTGTTCCTGGAGGGGTGGGTGCGTGCTAACGCCCAGCAAACGCGAGCGCGGCAGTGTACGGTGGCGTCAGGACCTAGTCTGGGCATCCCAGACGGACTTGCGCCTTCATGGACGTGCCTTGGGGAACTCAAAAGTCATTCCAGACGCGTCTTCAAGGCCGAGCGGCCCGCCCCAGGGGTGACGAGAGCCTGCTCGCCGCCCAGGGTGCGGGGCCAGGTGTTAGCATTGGCTGGGTGAGTGCTCTGTGGGGCAACTGTCCCCCGTGGGTTTGTGCTTTGTCTTCTGCTAAGGATCAAAAAGCAGCCGTTAAAACAAAGTGTGTCCTGTAGGTTTTTTAATCTGCTTTTTCCTCTGTGACTCAGTAGGACTTACACACGGGTAGACTGAGAGCGTGCACTGGCCGCTTGCGGACCCGGCTCTCAGCTCACTCCCCCTTTGGAAGGGGGACCCTGGCGTGTGAGGCCTCAGTTCTTTCTGGCCTCCTTTGTGGCAAAAGTGTTTTCAGAACTTTTTTTCCCGTTCAGGTAATCTTCATGATAAAAGGTTGCTCTTTTTCCGGTTGTGTGAAATTGTGACTGATGCTCCAGCTGGGGGCTGCGGGCTTGACCCTGGGGTACAGTCCCCACTCCCGTGCTGCACGCTGGCCCTGTGCAGCCTGGCAGGAGCCGTGGGCAGGGGGCGCAGGTGCTTGTGCCTGCTTGGCCTTGGCGTGCCTGAAGGTTTCCCGCTGACCTCTCCTTGCCTGTTTTCCAGTCCACACCTTCTCCATCGGCAGACCTCTTGGGTCTGGGGGCTGCACCCCCTGGCCCCGCAGGCCCCCCACCCTCCTCCGGCGGGCTGCTCGTGGACGTGTTCTCAGATTCACCCTCCGCAGTTGCACCACTGGCTCCCGGCTCCGAAGACAACTTTGCCAGGTAGTTGGTCTCTCGTGTCTTCACGACTGGGACTCTCTCGGCCTCTGGCCCCTGCCCGGGGCCCACAGTCTGCCCTAGCTGCTGGCAGCAGGCCTCGGTCCTCACTGCCCAGAGCGTGCTGGCGGGTTTGCTCTGGAACTGGCCCCGCACTCATGGAGCGTCAGTTCTCACTAGAGAGAGGTGGTTAAGTCTCTCAAGAAGAAGAGCAGGTAGAGCCGCACCCTGTTGCCAGCCGTGCCTCTCCTAGCCCCGACGTCCACCCATCGGTGTGCGTGCCTGGCAGGTGCCCAGCCTGCCCTTTGTGTTAACACACGCTCCTTAGCACGCCGTCCTGCTTTCTCCCTGTCTGTCCGTGGCGCTGCCGCCCTCCCCATCTTCCCTGCTCCCCGTGTTGCCTCATCAGGACATCCCGCCCCCACTGTGCATGGAGCCCTGCTTGCCGTGAACCCTCCACGTGGCGCTTTGTCCCCGTCTCCAGGACATGGACATCACAGTGCCCTTCCCAGCGTGTTTTCTTTCCTGCTTTCTTTGCTGTATGGTTCCATACCTTTGTTCTGTGTGCTCTCTGTCCCTTGTGTCTCTGTCGGTCTTCAGTTGGCCAGGAGGTGTGGGAGGGCCTGGCCTGGGGGTGGGGTGGCCCGGCCAGATGGAGTGTCTTCACAGAGCGGCCCCTGTCCTTGGGTGTCCTGATGACAGCAGCAGGATTTGTATGGTTTTGTGGTTTTCCTGTCTCTCGGTGTTTGTGCTGTGTGTGAATTCTTGCTTCTTGCTGCTTGTTGAAGGTGGTGAGGAGAGGTGGGTTTGGACGGGTGTGAATGATCGTCTGTGGCTTCTGGAAGTGTAGGGCTGGAAGATTGAAATGCACCGCACACCGCACGCTGCGAGGCCTGGGGACAGAGCCGGGCTCTACACTGGACGTCCTGTTCTGGGCAGTGGTCTGGGGCAGGGGCATCCCCCGACATTCTTGGCCCTTGTGTGTGCAGGTGCACATGGTGCCCGGGCCACAGGCCTCCTCACAGGGGTTGGGGTTGGGATGCGTGGTACTGCCTGGTGGCAGTTAGCCCACTCCCCAGCATGGCATCTGCAGTTGGAGATCCTGGCCGCTGGGGCCTTGTGGCCACGCCGGTGGTCAGCCCTAGAGCCGCGGCCAGCGCCCTGTGTTCAGCTCTGGCCCGAGAGCGCATGCAGGCTGCACCGTGTGCGCGTTGGAACGTGGGTCGGCGTGTTTGTGGAGGACAGAGCCGCATCCTGTCCTGTCCTGTGTGGTCACATCCCAGGTCTCCAGTGGGCACCTTTTACTGGTGTTTCTTCTGTAATACTTTCCTACCTTAACTTTACTCTGAGTCCCATAGAGGTTTTTCTGGCCTTTTTGTTAGACTCTTTTTCAAAGCAGATCCATTGGGTGGCTCTGAGGGACTCACACTCTGTCCCTTCCGCCTAGGTTTGTCTGTAAAAACAATGGTGTGCTGTTTGAAAACCAGCTGCTTCAGATCGGGCTGAAGTCTGAGTTCCGGCAGAATTTGGGTATGTGCTTTAATTACTCAGCGAAAACCTTCACTTAGGAGCTGTGGGCAGAAAATATTCACAAGTCACGCAGCCGGTAAGGGCTTAGTTTCCAGAATACACAAAGAAGTTGTAAACACAGCAACAGAAAAACAACCCGACTCAAAGATGAGCAGAGGACTAGAGCCGACACCCCTCCGGGAAGAGCCTGCCGACAAGCGGGGACGCGCACATCAGAGCTCCGGCGATGACCCTGTTCCCGCCGTCAGGACGGCTGCCGACCGCAGACAGCAGGAGCCCCGCGTCTGGGAGGACGTGCAGGCTGGACCCCGCACCCCGCACAGTCGGCGGGAACGGAAGCCGGGCGGCCGCTGTGGGAAACGGCGTGGCGGTTCCTCCAGAAATTGAGAATGGAATGACCGTGTGACCGGGCAATTCCTCTTCTAGTTATGTACCCGGAGAATCGAAAGCAGGGACGCGCGTGGACGCTGCACACCCGTGTTCACAGCCGCTGACACACGGGAGCAGCCCCCGCGTCCATCGACGGGTACGCGGATGGATACACGTGGTCTCTCCACACACCAGCCTGTCACACCGGCCACAGCTGATGGAACTGGGGGACGGGATGCGGAGTGAATATGACACAGGGACAAATACTGCAGGATCCCCCCAGATGGGGTCCCTAGAGTCTCCAGATTCGCAGGGACAGAGAGTGGACGGTGGGCGCCAGGGGAGGGATGGGGGTCAGAATCTTAGGGGGAGAGAGCAGATGGTGGGCACTGGTCCTAGGGGAGGGACGGGCTCAGTGTCTCGGGGGGACAGAGAGTGGATGGTGGGTGCTAGGGCTGGGGGAGGGATGGGGGTTGGTGTCTCTGGGACGGAGAGTGGACAGTGGGCACCAGGCCTGGGAAAATACGGAGGTCGGGGTCTCATGGGGACAGAGTCTCCATTTAGGTAGATGGAAAGTTCTGGAGACCCTTGGTAAGGACGGCTACACTACATTACGAATGTACTTAGTGCCCTGGGCTGTGAGCCTAGAGATGGTGGAGATGATACATTTTAGGTGTGTGTTGGCATGACTTCTAGATAGTGCTTTTGAGGCTCTCCCCAGAGCGCACTGTTGGGGTGCTGCTGGGGGCACTGGTGGACAGACGATAGCCTGCCTCCCTCTTGGGTGCCACCTCTGAGCTGTTTGAGGGCTGAGTTTTCTGTGTAGGAACAAGTGCGCATGGGGACAGAGGAGAGAAGTAGCTCATCTGCCCTCCAGGGATGCATTAGGGATGCTTGGAGGGTCAGCAGAAGCCTCCTCCCAGGGACTCTGTACTGAGAGAGGGCAGTGAGGCACCCCCTCAGGGCCGGGGCTTCCGCCTGCGTTCTGGGGTGGGCGGGCTGTGCTGCCATTCCTCCTCGTGAAAGGATTTGAAATGCACTTTCCATTCCGAGCAGAGGGAATAAAAATGTTCAGAGAGATAAAGATTTTGTGATGACATCAGGGTGTCCTTGCCTCCAGCGTCCAGCTCCTGAGCCGCTGTGGTGCTGGCCGGGACATCGCTGTGGAGGAGGCCGGTCTGGCCAGGTCTCCTGGGAGGTGGCCGCCAGGGCCCGGGTCCCGCGTCCCCCGTCTCAGGCAGGGTGTTGTCCGCAGAAAGGCCGCGCCTCGGGTGGACAGCTGGAGCCCCCCAGCAGGGGGTGCTGTGACCCCATGTCTGCCTGTGCCCCGAGTCCCCGTCCCGCCCTCCCCTGGGGCTCCGCCCGAACACGGGGCCTCTTGGGTTTTCACTGTTAAGGTGCAGGGTGTGTATGAGACACATGGTGTTTTCTCTTCTAGGCCGCATGTTTATATTTTACGGAAATAAGACGTCCACGCAGTTCTTAAGTTTCACTCCAACGCTGATCTCTTCCGACGACCTCCAGACGAATATCCTTGGTCTCGTGTCTTCTGTGCCCCCAGCAGACAGGCACTTGGGGCTTAGAGGAGGGTTTTAGGGAATTTGTTTTTTTAAAATTTATCTGACAGAGAGACAGCAAGAGAGCGCACGAACGGAAGCAGGGGGAGTGGGAGAGGGAGAAGCAGGCTCCCCGCGGAGCAGAGAGCCTGATGCGGGGCTCCGTCCCAGGAGCCTGGGTCGTGACTGAGCCACGCAGGTGCCCCAGGGGACTTTGTTCGTTTGTATCAGAGGAGCTGGATGCCCCGGCTGCCATGGCGGCCTGGAGCCGCTGTCTCGCCTTGAGAGGGAGCTCCTGGTGGGGGTGGGGGGGTCGGAGGAGTTTGGGGGGACCGGCGCGCAGGCCTCCAACGCCAAGCCCTCAGGTTCCTTGGAGTCACTTGTTTTTCCTTGTTCTGTCCTCCTGTCACGTGATGTCAAGCCCCTCTGAGCTCTGGTCTCCCCTGGGAGCCCCCTGAGCGAGCAGCTGCTGAGAACACA
The DNA here is from genome assembly GCF_010015895.1 of Lontra canadensis. Classification (NCBI taxonomy): domain Eukaryota; kingdom Metazoa; phylum Chordata; class Mammalia; order Carnivora; family Mustelidae; genus Lontra; species Lontra canadensis. The sequence continues at coordinate 11,141,737 of NW_022631060.1, read as the reverse complement.
CGCGCTCGGGCCGCGCGGTGCTTGTCTCCGGCTTGTCTTGTGCCGAGACGTGCCCACACTGGAGCCTTGTCCCCAGTAAGTGCCAGGAACGTGGTTGGAACGTGCCAGCCAATGCCGGCTCTGCTATCCAGATCACTGGCTGAGCAAACCCAGTGAGGCTTGGGAGCGCCCACCGCGCGCCCGACGAGGGTGTTGCCTCTCCTAAAGGAGGCGTGGGAAGCAGCAACCTGCTTGCCGCAGGCCAGGCCCGCGTTGGTTGTCAGGTGACGCTTGAACACGGATTGTTAAAGCAAGTGTTTCTCATCGATCATTAGAGATGACGTGTATGTAGGATCAGCTGTACCAGAGGTTTCTTCCAGGGTCAGGAGCATGAGCTCTCGCGCAGACCGCGTTCTAGAAGGTTCCGGGGCTCGCTCCGCTTGGGCACAGCTGCCCGGTGTTCACACGGCCTCCTTGACGCATGCACATCTGAGCTTACAGACCAAGCCCGTGGGCCCCACTGTGGACGGCGGCGCACAGGTGCAGCAGGTCGTGAACATAGAGTGTGTGTCTGACTTCACGGAGGCCCCGGTCCTCAACATCCAGTTCAGGTGAGCCGCTCCTGGGGCTGTGGGCCGGGCCGCAAGCCTGCTCTGCTCTGGAGCTTGGGGCTCTGGGGTCGTGCCTGCACACGGCCGTGTCCCTGGGAGTCCTCTGTCCTCGCTGAGCCCCTGCGTCCTTCCTTTGGAGGCCTTTGCGAGGGCTGAGGGGGTGGCCTAAGTGAGTCGCGGCCCCCGCCGTGCATGTTGCAGTGTTAGGTGCACAGTGTCTGGGAAATGAGGGAGAGGCGGTACGTGCAGGGTCCCAGGAGGCCACTGCGAGCCAGCGCTGTGTTGCTCAGGTCCCATGCTCTCCAGCCGAGCGAAAGGAATGGGGTGGGGGGTGCTGCGCTGTGGGGCTGGGACCAGCTGGGTCCTGTGTGCCCCTGCGTGGCCATTGCTCTGTGGGTCTGTTGTGGGGTTGGCACCCCCGGCCCCCCATATGGGGAGTGCACTGTTGCCTGGTGTCCCCCGGGTATATGTGCCGCTTGGCCACTATATTTTTTAAGACTTAACTTATTTTAGAGAGAGGAGGAGAGCAGGGGGAGGAGCAGAGAGAGAGATACTCTCAAGCAGACTCCCCATTGAGTGCAGACCCCACACGGGGGCTCCATCCCGGGACCCATGATCGTGAGATCATGACCTGAGCGAAATCAAGAGTCAGATGTGTAGCCCACTGAGCCAGCCAGGTGCCCTGCGTTTTGATTATGTTTTTTTAAATGTTTTCTGTTGCTCCTTGGTTCCTGGCATCCTTTCCAGTGAGCAGGAGAGTCTGAGAGCAGCCGACTGCCGTGGGCGTTCGTGAGGTTGAAGCTTGGGAAGCGCGTCTTCAAACATTGAAAACACAGAATTGAAGACTGTGTATCGTATAGAATTTAGGGAAATTTTTGTTTTATTCTGTGGGCAAATCCTTTTCTTCGTCTCTTCTCGTGGAAAAAAGAAAAATCCCATACAATTTAAACGAACTTGGAGTTGTAGAAAATGGGCTGTGGGGAAAAGTGAGTTGTAGAAGCCCAAGGTTGGGCCATCCCCGACCTAGTCTGACAGGCCTGGCCGCGCACACAGAGGCAGGTGCAGTGCTCGGTTCGTCGATCGTCGTCCGTCAGTGACACTGCACACGGAGATGGACTGGGCCTCTCTGTGGCTTCGTGCCACCCTTCCAGAACACTCTGTTCCCCACCCGCAGCAGCAGGTGTTCCTGTGCCCGTTGATGTGCAGACCAGTTCGGGTGTGTAGTCGAGGTTCAGAATTTTTGGCTGCTCACGTGCTCTGCTCACTGTGTCTCTGTGTTGCTCGTAGGTATGGGGGAACCTTTCAGAATGTGTCTGTTAAGCTGCCTATCACACTCAACAAATTTTTCCAGCCCACAGAAATGGCTTCTCAAGATTTCTTCCAGCGCTGGAAGCAGCTGAGCAGGTGAGCGAGGGGCACCAGGGAGGGGCGGGCCCGGGTCCTCCCGAGCTGCCGCTTGGCGTGGTGACCCTTGATTTTACCTCACAGTCCTCAACAGGAAGTGCAGAACATTTTCAAAGCAAAGCACCCAATGGACACAGAAATCACCAAAGCCAAGGTAGGGCCTGTTGATGGGCATTGCCAGGGTCGGGACGCTCACTGGGGCTCCGGAGGGCGGCCGGTTGTGTTGCTGTTCCTCTGTGGCCGCGGTCGCGCTGCCCTATGCTCCTGTCTCTCTGTGGCACAGATTATCGGGTTTGGTTCTGCGCTTCTGGAAGACGTTGATCCCAATCCTGCGAATTTCGTGGGGGCCGGCATCATACACACCAGAACCACCCAGATCGGGTGCCTTCTGCGTTTGGAGCCAAATCTGCAAGCCCAGGTCCGACTTGCTGAGCTGTGTTCTGGCTGTGCTGTGGGGCCCGAGCGCAGTCCTCTGACGGCTTCTGATCCGTGTGTCCCCCTGGGTGGCCCCTGCTATCCTGCTGGTACAGAGAACCTCTCCATCACTCCAGAAAGTTCCCCAGGGTCCACTCTCCCTCTACCTGTCTCAACCTCCTGTAGAGACCACTGCCATGAGCCCGTGCTCCAGCCCTCACCCCGGTGGCCCTTCGTGTGCCCCATTAGCGGACCGAGCCCCACGGAGCTGCCTGGGGCCGTGTGCAGTGGAGCCGTGGTGCGGCCGTCCGTCTTCCCTTCACTTGGGAAGCGATTGGGATGGGAGTGCGGACCCCGGGGCTCCCAGTGTCTCCGCACGCAGGCTGCGGTCGGTTGCTGTCAAACTGCCCGCGTCTTGGTTGTGTGAGAGTGTGTTTGCTACGTCCCCGCGAAGCGCTGGCTGCCTGCAGGGGCGCGCTGAGCTGCGGGGCTCGGGGGCGTGGGCTGCGGGCGCAGGAGCCCGTGAGCAGCCGCTGAGCTGCGGGTCCCATTGCAGATGTACCGGCTGACGCTGCGCACGAGTAAGGAGGCTGCCTCGCGGAGGCTGTGCGCGCTGCTGTCCGAGCAGTTTTGATCGACGAGGACGGAGGACCAGGCTCCTGCGTGTCGCGCTTTCCTTCATCTCTGCCCTTTGTCTTCGTTGCCGTGCCGCGAATAAACGGGCCTGTCCCCAGGCGCCTCCCAGCCTCGTTTCTCCAAACCAGATCCCTTTCGGGTCAGGACGGCGGTACCGTGTGTGTTTCAGAGCGAGAGGCCAAGCCTGCACTGCAGCTGGGTCAGAAGGGGGCGTGGGCCCCGCGCTCCGTGTTCACAGCGGTCAGGACACTTCTGAGCGGCCTCTCCCAGTAAAGGGAGGTGACAAGTCTAAATGAAAACGCACGTTTTTTTGAAACGGTGCCAAAACGCTTCTGCCCTATTGGTCCCAGTTCATCTCCGATTCTCAGAGAGACGCAGCAGCAGCTTGTCCGTCCTGGGGTGGGGTCTGATCTGGGCCATTTGGCTGCTGTGCTGGGTGGCGCCAGGGGCAGGAGGTATGTGACAAGGCCCACGGGCAGGTGTGGGTGGCCCGGCTGCTGTCTGCAGGGCCCTGGCTGTGGGAGAACGGTGCACGTGGGCTTGCTGCAGCGGCCACGGGGGGCCTTGTGGGCAGGGTTTGAAACCCAGAAGCTGGAAACAGTTGGGTGTTTTTCCGGACGACCCACAAGACCGTGTGTGCTGACTGGGTGGAGGTCTGTATCCCTTTCCCCGCACGGTGGTATTCATGGGGCACCCACAGCGCGCGGTGTCTGAGCATTTGAGGCCCTGAGTTTATGGCCCGGCGGTGGGCGGGCCGCTGTTGGCTTGGAGGCTGGGTAGCTGGTCTCGCTCGGCTCTGGGCTCGAGGATGTGCACCGTGACCACGGTCCCCTTGGACTAGTTCCTGGTTTTGATCAGAGGGTCAAGTGTGGGTGGCAAAGCAGGTTCTGGAGGGTGAGTTGGTCTCTTCCCTGGGGCACGTGGGCCCTTGTGTGGGTGGAGGAGGGGCTCGGTGTGTGGTCAGCGCAGAGCCATGCCGAGGGGGAGCTGGAACCCAGCTTTTGCTCTGCTGGCCGGCCCAGGCTGTTCTCGGCCTCGGCTCTCACAGGCTGCGGGTGCTGTGAGCCGCCTGCCCGGGCGCCCGCCTGCAGCCTGAGGGGGCCAGGCAGGGAGCAAAGCTGAGCCAGGGCCTGTGTTCTGGGATGGCCATGCCGCATCGGTGGTGGGGGTGGCAGGCCGGATTGTCCTGAACAGGCATGTCTGTTCTCAGCACCTATGGGCCCAGGCAGAGCCAGGCTCCGTTCGGGCTCTCTGGCTGAGCAGCAGGGCTCGGGCTCCTGAGAGGCATGCCCGGGGCCTTGGGGGGTGGTGGCAAGGGGCACAGGCAGCCCTTGGCGTTGGTCTCGGGGAGGTGGCCGGAGGGCATCGCAGTCTGGTGCTGGTGCCACTGCAGAGGCCCGCACTCAGGGTCCTGTGCCTGTCACTCCGGGGGTGTGGGTTTGGGGGCTCACAAATGCCGCACGTGTGTGGGAGACGACACAGAGCGTTGGGGCCGGCACCTGCGCGTTGAGCAATGCTGTTTATTCTTGTCTGTGGCGGCGGGGCTGTCGTGCGTAGTACACGTGATGCCCTCCCCAGGCAGAGCCTGCTTGCGGGGCAGGTGCTGATGCCGGACGGCCTTGTCCTCCCTCCCTTCCCTTCCCCGGCTGTGGCGTCCTCTCCTCGCTGCCATCTTTGCTGCCGCTCTCTGCCTCTTTCCACCCGTCCCTGCTCAGGTGTCCTGCACTCATGGGACCTGTAGCCCCTTTTCTCAGGCCTACCTCTAGAGTGGCCTTTCTCACTGCCCCCACCCAGGTACCCGCTGCTCTGGCTGTTTCTGGGCACCCCTTCTGGAAGGGATGAGTGGCCTTCTTCAAAGTCTGGGAGGCTGTGTGGACAATCTGCGGGGATGCCCAGGAGGCCGCCAGTGTAGTTCAGCCGGCTGGGCTTGGTCAGGGTCTACAGCCCCTGCCTGGCAGCCCCCTTTCCCTCGGCTGCCCTGGGAAGTCACGTGCCAGGGCTCTTTGAGGCCATGCCTTGTGGAAGGAGAGGGGCTGCCAGGCACCGCAAGCCAGCTTCGGGAGGGGGCGTGGGTGGTGGGAGCGCTGCTTTGCCCTCACACCGGGGGGCCGTGTCCCCTAGCCCCCACAGCGCTGTGGGCTGCACGCACAGCTGCTGAACATCTGCAGGGTGAGCACCAGTTGCTGGCCCTGCGCTGCGGGGTCCAAGCAGGGCAGCACGAACTGCTTCTGGTAGGAGCCGAGGGGTTCGCAGCAGCTGCAGTGGGTCTCCGGCTGATTCGTGGGGATGTCAAAGCTGCAAAGAAGCAGGAGCCAGGAGCCTGGGTCAGGGCCACTGCCCCAGGAGTGAGTGCTCCTGGACCTCCCGGACCACTCCAGAGAGAAGGGTGGGTCCCAAGTTCCCAGGAGGGGCCTTCGGGCCTGCCCTACCCCTCCTGGCCCTCGCTGCCCTCCCTGGCTCTGAGGCAGTCAGCGGGGGTCTGCCTTTGCCTTGCGCAGGTGTGATGGAGGGGGGCTGTTGGCTAGGGCGACCTGACTGGTTGGGAGCTTTCTCTTGGATGGGGCAGGCTCTGGCGTGCCCGGTCCAGCCCTGTTTGGAGGCTGCTTGGGACCGGCACTCACCTCGTCGAGGACGCACAGAAGCCCTCACAGCGGGTCACTGTCACGTTGGCAGTGCACCCTCGGTAGGTGACCTCCTGCTGCAGCTCCTTCACGTCGCAGACTCCTGGGGGGCGAGAGAGGTGCGGTCAGACGCCAGGCCGGGGCATGGCTGACACAGACCTGCTGCGGGGCACAGGACCCGGGAAGGGGGATGAATGTGGCTCAGTTGGGTGAGGAGGGCCGACGTTGCAAGCTGCACGACTGCTTACGCGGACGAGCAACCCTTCCTGCGTGCTGGGTTCGCCCCTGGGCTCCGCCCCCTGCACTCGCCTGTCCCAGCCGTGCTAACCTCGGACCTCAGGGCTCTGCATGGGAACAGACGCTCATGGGCTCTCCTTTTGGGTGTTCCTCCTGAGAGCTGGGTACCCTGGGAGTCCCCCCAGGTCAAGAGTTTTCTGGGCTCTGGTGGGCAACCCTCAGGTCCCTCCTTTCGTGGCCCAGCAGCAGCCAGTGGGCGCCGCATCTCTGCTCTGCTGGGGCCAGAGCCTGCCGGAGGGAGGGGGCAGGGTCTGCACATCCGTGGAGGGACGGATGGCGCCCCAGGCGCTCCCTGCAGGGGTCTTTGCTCTTGGAGGGGCAGGGTGTGGACCCCGCCGGAGGCCTCGGTCTGCTTGGCGTGCTGCCGCGGCCGGCTGGCATCGGGGCTGCCCGTGGGGAGAGTAAGTGAAAAAGGGAAGGCGTTCCTGAGCACACTGCGCAGTCGGCCTGCGTGGCTGCTGGAGGAGGGGACAAGAGCGCTGTCTCCACGGGCTCCCGTGGCCCTCAGCTGTCCTCCTCCGACCCCGTCTCCTGCTTTTGCTCCCGTGCCCCTTGTCTGCTCACGGGCAGCCTGCGCACAGTCCGTCTCCCAGGACGACGTTCATCGCTGTGGACAGGCCTGCCTGGGGGACGGCAGGGGACATGTGAGGGGGAACCCACAGTACAGTGCAGCGAGCATCCGGGATGGGGGGGGGGGGGGTCTCTCGGGGGGGGGGGGGGGGGGGGGCGGCAGGAAAACGGTGGAGGCCTCGGCTGCTAGTTCTGCCTGCCACCAGTGGCGTCTGGGGGCACACTTGTAGCTACGGCCCTTCCTTTTTCTCTCTCCGTTTCCTCAGCTGGGGCAATACATGAGACGGGACCCCTGCTGCCCCTGAACTCCTGTGAGCTCCCGAAGGGGCAGCCGTGGAGGGCTTCTGAGGGAGCTGGCTCGCCGGGAGGCCGGGACGATAGCAGGGAATGGGAGGTGGGGCAGGGCATGGGTGGGCCAGGTGACGGACAGGGTGCCTCCCAGGGGAGGCCACGCACCCATTTTGGCCAGACTGCAGTGTCTGAACAGAGGTGTGCAGAGAGGAGTGGGGGGAGAGGAGGAGGCAGCTAACGGGAGGCTGGGAGACTGTCCTGAGGACTGGGGGACACGCAGAAGGGGGAGGCCTGACGCAGTCCCTGCCTGCTGGGGTCTGGCCTTTGCAGATGCCCGAAGGACACGGGGGTGCTTGGAGGGAGGACTGTGACCTCAGGTCTGAGCTTAGCGTGCTGCCTGCCTGCTGGCCTCAGGAGAATGAACGCTTCAAGGGCAAGAAAGCAGGCCCCATGCAGGATGACCAGGGAGCTCCCGTCTGAGCTGCGCACACCAGGCTGGGGGACTAAGGCACAGTGAGGAACGGGCTAGGAGGCAGGAGCACAGCCCAGAAGGGGATCGGGCAGTGTGAGAGGACAGGGAAAGGCAGGGACTCTGCGGGAGGGCATGACCGTGCTCTCCAGACGGATGATGCAGAGCCGGAAGACGCGGGGCACCGAGGTCGTGAGGTGGGTGAGAGTCCTACCCCTTACCTGGAGAGGCGGACGTGGGTGTCACCAGAGAGGAAATGGATGGTGCCCCAGGAGACAAGGACCCTGTGGAATGGAGGGATGAGCTTCCGTGGACAGAGGTCAAGCTGGCGAGGGTCATGGTGGCTGAAACTCCAGTGCTACTAGCTTGTCCAGTGGTGAGGTTAGTGACTGGAGAAGTCAGGATGGCTGTCACCCCCACGGTGGATGAAAAGAGACTAGATGAAGGGATTCGGGTGGTGAGGGATGTAGACTGTGAGGTGGTAGAGTGGGAGGAGAGGGTGTGGGATATGGGGGTGCTGGGTGTGGTCCTGGGCAAAGAAGGAACAATGTTGGTGCTGCCCAGGGGGACAGGAGTCCGATCAAGAGGAGGCGTGGAGGAACGAGAAGAGGGGGAGAAGGCCTGGGTGGGCAGGGAAGATACAGAGGACAGGGTGGGAGTGGAGGCATCTACGGAGGAAACAAAGGAAGAAACGGAGGCTACACTCACTGTGCCCGGGGAGCCTAGGGAGCTGAAAGTGTGACCAGCGGGGCTCGAGCCTGTCGCCAGTGTGGACGGAGACAAGGAGCCCGTAGGTCTGGTCGTGGAGGGGGAAGTAGGGGTCACCCGGTGCGTTGGGGTGTTGAGTCGGTGGGTAGTAGGCGTCACGGAGGACGTGGTGGAGGGGGCAGCGTTCGTGGAGAGGGTAGTTTCGGGGCGCGATGGGGTGGGAAAGGCCGTGGTCGTCCGGAAGGAAGTCCCCGAGGGGGGA